>NC_041053.1:35042042-35374542 GCF_900634775.1 Gouania willdenowi | reverse complement strand
ACTCTCCCAGTGTCTCACGAGCCCAAATTTAGTCTTACCTACAATTGTTCTCTGTTTGAGTTTGTGTTTCGTCTGGCACAGACTGTTCAGTTGTGTTTTTGAAATGCTCTTTCTTTTAAAATTTTGTGTACAAGTGTTTACAACTGCGACGTGAAATTTAGCATGAAGATAGCAATCTTTTTGGGACTAAAATTTCATTGTGACTGATAGCATATGTTTATTTCTTGTTTCATGTTTAGTTTTTACATTGCCTTTGACCCGGATAATCAAAGGAGGTTAACCCCACACTAACCTGATCATTTAAGGAGTTTATAGCTTGACAGAAACTTCTCGTGGGAGCAGATTAACTGGATTGTAATTTAATTTGGAAGAATACATTTACTGATTAGTGAGGACTATTAGTTTATCAACTGGCAAAGTAAATAAAACTCTTTTTGGGTTTGATTAGTTCTGAAAACTCTTCAGTACAGGAGCTCAAGGCCATTACGTCTGATTTATCAAATGAAAAGGCCATACTCTATAACAACGTTCTCAACCTTGGGGTCGGGGCCCCAATTGGGGTCGTGAGTCACTGGGAGGGGGTCACCAGATATATTTTAAGATAATAATATTTTTTTTTGAACAGTTTGAGCCCATTGTTGCTTATTTTTACCCTTTTTCTGCAACTACACCAAACTTCCCAAATTTCAACCTCTTTTCATCACTTTTTCTTGCTGTATTTTTGCTCCTTTTTTTCTATCAAATTTAAATGCCTTTTCTGCAAATGTTTTCCACTTTCAAGATATTTTTGGCACTTAAAAACCTTTTCCTCTTTCTCACTTTTAACCTCTTTTCACCATGAATCATACTTATTGCCAATTTAACCACGTTCACAATTTGTCATGCCTATAATTTGCCAGTTTGTTCCTATTAATTGTTCTAATATTGACACTTCAAACCCTTTCTACCACGATTTTTGTCTGTTTTTGGCCACTCCAATTTGCAATTAATTTCACTGCCTTTTCATTGTTTTTTGTCACTTTTAACCAATTTTCTTTTATAATAAAACACAAAAGATTTGCATTTTTAAGCTGACTATATACTTTGGCACAATTAATAATAAACTTCCTGGATAACAGTGGATATTATTCAGATGAATAGATAAATGTGGTTATCACAGATTCATAGAACAATCAACCATCATTTTGCTGACTTTATAGATGAACCCCAAACATCTCTCCCCTTTATTCCCCCTTACAGATGACCCTGTCTCCACATGACTGTTCTTTAATGTTAATGTCTGTGTTCAACCACCTTCAGCTACAGTGGGGGTCTCCGGTCTCTGGAACCTTTATTTTGTGGGCTCTATAATATGTTCATTGAAAAATAACCATACTGGGTGTTGCAATGGAAATTGTTAAATGAGCAATAGACTAATTCATTTAACTGCTTTCATGTCTTTAGCCGAGTGTTTAGCTTCAGCTGCCTGTGCTCATGCTTTTTATGGGGCTTGTATATATTCTATGCCTCATGGCCCCCGTTGAATAGCTTTAATAGGCTGATGTCGTATAAACTGAACTTAAATGGATCCAGCTTGAACACAATAGTCTCTGTTTGCCTTTGCAAGGTGATAATTGTTGTGAACAGCGTAAACAATTTTGGGTTTTAAAATGATCTAGTTTCAACTTTGATTGCAGGGACAGAAAAATACCGTCAAGTAAAGGAAACGGGCCCTGAGAGCACAGCAGACTGAATGGTAGGACTACTACAGTCATAAAGTCAGTACCTCACCGGTTATGCAAATCATTTTGGGACCTTTTGACCCGCTTGGCGTTCATAAGAATGAGGGGGAAGATTCTTTGGTTTAAGCCTCTTAGTGACAGGAACTCTGGGCCCTCGGCCAATGCTTATGACTGATGGTGCAAGTTGTCTCCTCAGCTGCCCCGGTACCCACTGTCAGAACAAGCTAAAGATGTAGAAGCCAAATATAGAAGGCTATTTCTCACCCGAGGTTGATGGATTACTCTCAAACCCAACTATGTATAGCAGGCATGGGCAACTGGCGGCACGGGGGCCACATGTAGCCCTCCGTCTAATTTTTTGCGGCCCCCAAAGAAAATTCCCCTTAAATTGTAATTCAAGAAGTTGGAAAGAATATGAAGCCCACAATAATACACAAAATAACTTCCAAAACACACAAATCGGCAGCAAAATGCACAGAAATTCCTAAAATACACAAAATGACTCACAAAACATAACATGACAACAAAGACAGACACAACCACCATGTAAACAAACAAAAAAACTACAAAAACACACAAACAATAACAGAATAGCTCCAAAGACACACGGACTTTAACAAAATGACAGAAAAATACAGAAAACAACACAAAAAAGGCACAATTCAACAACAAAAATGCAGAAAATGACAGAAAAATACACATAATGACTCCAAACACACACAAAATGTCTAAAAACTGACTAAACATCAAAACCACAAAGACAAAATGACAGAAAAAAACAACAAAAATGCACAAAGTGAACACAAAAAAGCACAAATCTACAACAAAAATGACAGAAAATTACAGAAAACAACAACAACTAGAAAAACACTCGGAAAGCGCAGACCTCCGCCAAGCATATATATATATGTATATATATATATATATATATATATATATATATTCTTTTGGTATCCAGAACATCACCAAAATGTAATCACTTGTTTCTTGTCCCATTTATCAATTTTCCTGAAAATTTCATCTAAATCTATAAATAACTTTTCAAGTTATCTTGCTAACAGACTGAGTGGCTGACAAATAAACGGAGGGTAAAACATAATCTTACCACTCTACACTTTGGGTGGAGTAAAAAATACAGAAAGTGACCCCAAAGACACACAAATCAACAACAAAAATGCACAAGATTGTAACAAGAATGCAAAAAATAACAAAAACACAAAATGTCTAAAAACTGACAAGACATCAAAACCACAAATACAAAAAAACAAAACAAAGATTCCCCCTGTGTTAACTCTGACATAAACGTTGATAATGTGGCCCTCAAATCAGATACAATCACAGTTTTGTAGAGGTAACAATGTAACTTATTCCAGTGGAGAGTTTCTCTTCTGACAACAGTAACTTTTCAGAAAAACCCTTTTCCTTTGTATCTCTGCCACATACACTCATACACAACTCTGAGAGAGAAAAACAATCCAAACGAAGCTGGCTTTAAAGACCGTCTGCTCCCAGCAGCTCCTCAGCTGGGTTTGTGTTCTTTGGAGCCAAGTCCAACCAGATGTTTCTCTTTGAGCCACTGAAACCGATAGCTCCTGATGCGGTGTCAATTTTCCCCTGCCGTATCGCCGCTCTCCACTCAACGCCCACATTATGTTTCATTTCACAAGGAGGAATCAATACGTGTATTACAGTAATATTCGCTGGGAGTAATTTTTGGTTGGCCTCTTTAAACTGTCTGAAAGTGATCTTTGAAAAGCAAAGCCTGGGTGGGAGGATTTGGCAGTGAGTGTGGAGAAGCAAATCAAAAGAGGCAGAGATCAATACGACTTTGAATCAAACATCATATACCTAATAGCTGCCTGTCGGTTTGCATAAAACACATTGACTTATGAGGGAAGGTTTTCCTTTTTCTTTGTTTTCCTTGTATTTCCCAATACATTAAATGAGGTGTTGTTGGTAATTAGTAAGAAATGCTATCGAGCATCGAACTGTAAAAGATCAGATCACTACAAGAATCAATAATCAATGTTTAAACCCACCAGATGAGATGGTTTGTTTTGTTTTCTTTGCACAAACTTCCCCACTCCCTGTGCTCAGTGGCTCCTGTGGTATGTTTGTATCGTTTCACCACTATGGATTTATAGAGGGCTCCTGACAAATAAATCATCCCTAAAATCAAGCATCCACACGCTCTGTATCTCGCCACGATGGCCAAAAATACCTCCAGTTTTTTTCTGAGTAACTTTGTTCTCCTGAGTTAAATCAAGAAGTTGGTCTGATCGGACAGAATCCCGAAGGCGTGCTCGCCACAACAATAGCAAAGAGTTAAAGGTCACCGCGCAGATGCTGCTTCTCTTCTGAGTAACAAGACAAAAAAAAAAAAAAACAGACAGCAGTTGGTAGAGCTTTCTAAAATTAAACGACATACTGTAGATATCCTTTAAACAGTGTCACACAAAGGATTTCTTTATGCTTTGTTATTGAATGAAGGTTCAGTGTCTTGAAGACCTGCTGTCAGTCTGTCATACAAATATGGGACAAGAATATGGGTAATATTTATCTTTATCGTTTCCCTCTGATGAATATGTAATGCAGGCAGATTTCACAAGGGGTACAAAAACTGGGAGGAGGAAATGCAAATATATTAATGCAATTCATCAAATCCGGAACTGTTTGCGTTCACTGTTTCTCCGCGGAAAAGAGTACGACCCACAGGCAGGTGCAAACACACACACAGAGATCATCGCTGCACTGAATGTTGACACAATACACAGCAGAGATGAAAAAAAAGGCTCCAGTGAATCTTTCAACCAAAAGAAACAATAGTCAATATTAACAGCCACTGTGTGTGTGAGGGAGAGAAACAGCTGGAGTCCGGTGTGGCTGTGGTGCAGAGAGGATGGTGTGCGCGGACATTCATTGATGTCGCTCTGGACACACCTGAGTTGTGTCTTGCTGTGTCTTCATCTCCATGTTTTGACTCAAACTCTTGTGTTGCGTTGATGGCAAGGAGCGTCAGGCCAGAAGCAGCTGATCAGCTCCGTAATTTACGCATTGATGGCGCAAGGACAAAGCGCTGCTCAGGACATCTCACAGACCTGTTGGATGATTCTCAGCAGATCATCTTCTAGTGTAGCAGACTGATTTATTAGTTAAACCAATTCATTCAGATCAATGGCATCAGCAGATTATTGATCTGTCCAAAGCTGCTCCTGTTTTCCATGGACTGATGAGAGCAAAGTTACAGTCCTGATGGAGCAGCCACATTAAATTATTGAAAAAAAAATAACATTAGGTGTTAAAGTTTATTAAACAACACTTTTATTTATTTATTTTATTTTCTACATTATTGAATGTTTGTGCAGCAAGTCCACCTGCCACCAATTTAACTTCTCCAAATGTCCTTTTGTCCTTCTGTGCACTCACCTCTCCACGTTGAACGAGCAAAATGTTCATTTTAAAAAGGGCGGTCTCAGCCACACCTACACGTGCACCCATTTGCGCTGCAATCTTAGTGAATTCCCCACAACAGGTGAGGAAAAAGCGCCACCAAAGGATTTACGGACACACCTGGTATACTACCCTTTATTTCACATCTTGGTGAATCCACCCCTCGTACAGAAATGACAAAACTCGTTCTAAATCAAATCTACACGAGCCAATTTCAAAGTGTCAAGGAGCCACTTTTAATCCCATTCTGTCTTATGGCATTAACGTGGACATTACACAAATAATTAAAAAATACACATATATGATATATTATGCTTAAAAACATAAGCATCTTATATATCGTTCTCAATAAACGAATTACTGTTACAGTTTCCTTCTGTATAATATTATTTCTCTCTCAGTATTAGGCCACGCTTCTGTTTTGTCCAAACTCCAAAAGCCAAGGCACTTCAGCATTATTATCATACCTTTTATTTAAAAATATGTCAATGTGTCTAGAACTCAATATATTGATCAGTAATACATGTTCGAGCAGGGGTGTCAAACTCAGGTTCGTTCAGGGGCCAAACTTGGACCACTTTGATCTCAAGTGGGCCGCAGATTTTAGGCACAAAAAAATTGAAAAACAATTGTGAACTAGTTTGCACTTCCACGTATAAATGATACATAAAGCAATAAATGACAGACATCAGTCGCTGCAGGATCTTCACTTAAATTTCCTCGATTTTGTGACCAACATTAGTTTGATTTGGGGAAACATGTGGAATAATCTGAGGACAAGTGCAGTAAGAGTTTTTTCATCAGTTTGCGATAAAAAAAATGACTGCCACCATGTGATAATAAGCATGGGTAGACCGTGAACCCTGCAAGTATTGTCGAGTCGGATTGAATTTGTGTGTTTGGAGGAGCTGAGATATCTACATTTGAGTTAGTTGGTAATTTACATAATGATTTATGTGTTTTTTGTCATTTTTATGTTTTCTTATGGGTGGAAATGGATGCTACAAAGGGCCAGAATTGGACCCCAGGCCTTGAGTTTGAGGATGGATACCAGACCAAAGCCTGACGGGTTCGGGCAAATGTTTAGAACTGCTGGGCCGGTTTGGGTCGAGTTCGATCACATAGCGTCCCTGCATGCAACGTTCTTTCCATTGCAAAAAAATGGGCTTACAACTAAAACAAACGTAAATATGTCATTTGTATGAGAAAAAAATTGATTTCAACTGTTGGGTTCGGGTCGGACTTGGACGGAAAAAGGCAGACCTTTCGGCACTCTAATAGACGTACACATGGCCTAATTTGGTGACCTAAAGCTCAGCTTTGTGCTGCGTTTTGATCACAGTGCCTGATATCTCAGAGTAGCGTTTTGCTCCCTCCTCTGTTGTAGGCATGTCAGGCGTGGTGTAGAGATTTTGCAGCTTAGATCATAGTCTGTGTCTGTTGTTGGCCCTGTGAGACACTGGTGCCTGTTAAGGGTGGACCACTGCCTTGTGCTCAATGTGAACCAGCAACCCTGTACTGGATACAGTGGAAAAATGGACAACTGAACATGTTTAAATTAGGTTTCACATTTCTTTGGTTTTGGGATGTGTTTATGAATGCACAAACTCTGTTGTGCCTAATGTCTGTGGGTCAAGTTCACAGTCTACCATGAACTGTCCAGACTGAGGTTTAAAGGTCAGGTCAGACTTCAGTGTTTGTCACATCAAGTATTTCAAAGAGGCTCAGCCGTTCTACACTGGCTTCAGCTTTTTTGTTTGAGTTTTGGAAGTCTTATCAATATTATGTGGTGCAGTCTAAAGCAGGGGTTCTCAACCTTTTTAGCCTGTGACCCCTAAATGAAAGGTTCAAGAGACCGGGGACCCCCACTTTACCTGAAAGTGGTTGAACACAGACATGAACATTGAAGAACAGTCATGTGGAGACAGGGTCATCTTTTAAGGGGGAACAAAGGGGAAATATTTTTGGGGTCCATCCATAAAGTCAGCAAAATGATGGTCCATTGTTCTACGAATCTGTGATAACCACATTTATTTATTCATCTGAATAATATCCACTGTTATCCAGTAAGTTTATTATTTGTGCCATAGTATGTACTCATCTTAGAGATGTAATTCCTTGTTTTAATCTGAATGAATGTGATTCAATTATCATAAAATAAGCATTAAATATGGTAAAAAGAGGTTAAACGTGACAATAATGGGTCAAGATATGTGACATTAGGTGGGAAAATTAGTGGAAAGAGTTCATAAGTGCCGAAAATCTCTGGAAAGTAGAAAAAAAATGTGCAGAAAAGGCATTGAAATTTGGTGGATAAGTGGCAAAAATGCACTAAAAGGAGCAAATATACGGAAGGGAGAAGTTTGGTGTAGTAGCAGAAAAATAACAAAATTAAGTAAAAATGGGCTCAAATTGTTAAAAAAAAAAATCTGGTGAGTCTCGCAATCCAAATGGGGTCCTGACCCCAAGGTTGAGAACCCCTGCCCAAGGTGATTTTTACAATCCCTTTGTCTTTATCTATTTTTATATCTTATTTAAAAAAAAAAAAAAAAACCCAGGTTGAATGAAAGACATCTCAGAGTTTTAACATTGAATTGTCCAATCCATGCTCACAGTATACTCCATAGTGTCATCACCCACCCCCCCAAAAAAAGAGATGAATCACTGGAGGACTGATAACGTAGGGGTGTGCGGTGTTGGGTGTCCCATGTGGTCTGGAACAACCAATCAATGTCAAAGCACAAAGTGAAACACAAATTAGTTCTGCTTAAGTGAGCATGGAAGATCTATTGGTTGTACATTGTAGAAAATGTGACATTTTTCAATGTTACGTTCCTTTGTAAGTATTCAAATATAATAAAATGTCCTGAGAACCGTAGTGGCTCACAGATTTTTTCTAATTAAGAATAAAGTGGAGAGTATTGTTCGTTTTTTCTAAAACAATAAAGGGGTTGGATTACATTTGTTTTCACACGTGCTAATCTCCGCTTGTAAAAATTACACGAGCGCAAAGGAGGTGTGCTCACACAAAAATGTCTCTGAGTTTGTAGGCGAGTGAGGGAAATTAATGAAGTCTGTAATGGGTTATCAAAGAGGGAAACCTGATATCTGTGGCGGAGAACTCCACTTGTTTATGGGGCAGGCGCACTCGGTCGACACAAATACGCGCACACATCACGGACTGCCAGACGAAAAAGAATTGCAGGTGGGGTTTAAAATGTCCCCCCTCAAAGGCAGAACAACAGGTGGATAGGACTTTCTTTTATGATGTCTGCCCCCTTTGTGTTCCCTGTTCCAGGCGAGCAACATGAGACTTGAGAGTTTCCTGCTAGAAACAGTGACAGATGATAAACTGTCAACTAAATCAGTAAAACGGACTGTGCAATTCATTTATAATAGAACTGTTGGGCAGGTGCAGTCAAACATTAGCATTCCATTGGTGTAGCTACATCATAATTCAGTGCCTTCTTCTAAAAAAATAAATTAATAAAAGAAAAAAAAACACATTCTCTTCTTTTTTTGCTGCAGAGGGCAGGAAATGTTCAGTAAACTTGCTACTCAACACACCTGCCTACTGTTTATTATAATACATATAAATATATATATTTATATATATATATATATATCACCAAAATACAATCAATAAATCAATCATTCAATAAATCAGACATTTTTTTGTCCTTTTCCCATCAAGTTATTTGTTGTTTTATTTTTACAATTTGATAAATTAGTCGATTGCCCATGTTGAACTCTTAGCTATAAATCATGCTTTTTTTTTAACCTAAAAATGTTGAATTATTACACAGAGGTCAGGGAAACAACAGAGGAAACATAAAAGTGATCAGCAGACACCTCTGAGGCCGACTGGCCTCCAATCAATTTTATGCTTCCTCTGATTTTCCCTGACTTCTGTGTATTACTGTAATTGCCTTGACTTGCGAAAAATTACGCGGAAGTCATTGAAGCATCAAAGGCGACATACAAGTGATCCAGACACAAAAACGGCTTCTTTCCCTCTGCCACCATCCACATGAACACACCCCCAGTCAACCACTGAACCCACCCTCAATCACCACCTCCATGAAGACATTACCTGCTGCACTGTGTATATATATATTTATATTTATCCTATTCTTTATTCTCTATCGATCCTTTATTTATCCCTCATCCTATATATTTAACATTATTATTGTTGCTGGCTTTTTTCTTTGTTTTCTTTGTTTTTTGTTTCACGCACCAACTACCAAGTCAAATTCCTTGTACTGTCCTAAAAACTGTACTTGGCCATTAAAACATTTTTTATTCTGATCAGCAGACACCTCTGAGGACGACTGGCAGCTGACAGTCGAAACATGTAGGGAGATCAAAGTGGAATTCCTGAGGAACAGCTGAATAAATTAAACCTTATTCAAAAAGAATCTTGCCAGAATGATAATTTTCTTTTTCCCATCATGCCATGCAGATTTATTCAGAATCTTGATCTAATTAAAGGGACTAAAAGTGGTTGGCTTTGCACTCTCTGAATTGATTGCCTTATAAAATATATCAATTGGGATTTCCAACCTGGGATTCAAAGTGGGATGAATGGGAAAAGCAACGGAAAAGTTTGGAGTGTTGATTCTTACCTCACAGTCAAGTTTTTTTTTTTTTTTTTTGTTTGAAAAGAAACATTATATTTGTCTAATTTGACTGAAACACAGACTAAATATATGTTATTGCCCTCACAGGGACTTAGTTAAAACACCACAGGCAGGTACCGTGGACAAGGACCAAAACCAAAACTGCTAATGCTGCACAGGAAAGATAAACTGTGAGCAGAGAGCGCTACGGCACACTCCATTACACACACGTAGCCAATGTAAACTCAATGAGCAATGAAACCCAAAGGAAAATCAAACAAACCCATTTAACACTCAAACACACGCACTGCAGTTACACACCATCAAAATCTGAATGTTGCTCATAAAACATTTTAAAGAGGATTTAATTCAACTAACTTTTAACTCACTTTAAACCCAAAGTAGTTTTAACATCAGTCTGTATTTTTACTTTTGGTGGCTACTTCTTTTTCAGTCTTTTTTAACCTTGGAGTCGTGACCACATGTGGGATCGCCTGTAATTTAAATGGGGTCGCCTGAAATGCCGAGTAATTACTGATTAAAAATATATATATTGCTCATTTGATCACCTCTAGCTCATATTTGGGCAACAGGAGGCTCGGGGGCCACATGCGGCTCACGGTCTAATTTTGTGTGGCCCCCAAAGTAAACAAACAAACTGAAAAAATAACAGAGAAATTTACAAAATGACAACAAAAATTCACTAAATGACTCAAAGAACATAAAGTTTCAGAAAAATACACAAAAGGACAACAAACATACACAAAAAATAACACAAAATAAATCTAAAATGTGAACAGAAGCAATAATAATAATAAAATAACAGAGTAATATATGAATTGACAACAAAAATACACAAAATGATTTAAAGAAACTGATATTATTACTGATAAGAAAATATGTTTTTTTTTTTTAAATTATTAAATTCTTATTATTATTATCATTTTATTGTTTTTTAAGTAAATCCACCAGAATTTCTCAGATAGAGTCAATATTAGCGGAGTTACGGTCATTTAAATTAACGGGTACCCTTGATGCGTTCAGGGTCCCTGGGAAACCCAAACCCAGACTTTTTGATGAGTTTGTGAAATCTGGCCGGATGGTCCGGACAAGACGCGAAAAGAGGACGTGTCCTTGTAAATCTGGACATGGTCACCCTAAATTATGATATATAACCATTTAAAGGTTGGTGTCATTAGCTCGTTATCATTACAGATTTTTGCAAAATAAAACAATATTTCTAAATGTCGACAAAGAATAATTGCCCTTTGAGCGAGTTTCCATTGAACGTTGTTTTGGAGCCTCGTAACTCCCGTGAAATCTCATCCCGCGAGACTTCGCTGCAGAAAGACGGACGCTCAGAACCTCCTTATAACACTCTGCATTCCTTTGTTGTTTCACGTCTAATGTGGCCGTAATACATTTTAAGTATATTGCTCAGAAATGTCCTGGTCTCCTATTCTGTCGACACGTACCACGCCATGTTTTCTCAGAGTGAAGTGGTCACGTGACCAGGTACGTCACATTCTGTGACGTGTATTTGAGGTAAAAGTGTTTCCATTGCGCTATTGCGACACATTTCAATATCAAAACGTCTGAAATTCCTCCTCATGAAAGACTAAAAACTTTTTAGCAATATTTCAGTGCTTTTTCAGGTGTTTCCATTACTAGTCTTTATTGCGCGATTTAGTTTTTGCACATTTCCATGGTTAATGGAAATGCAGCTAAACTTCCAAGACAAGAGAATAAAAACATGGTGCAATTTATTAATCATGCTCTGTAAGTAATTAATCTCTTTTTTAATTACACCTAAAAATTGCTGAGAAACACCCTCAACTTGAGGTATTTTCATTTTATTCACATTATTGTGACGGATCAAAAGATTGATATATAACAAAATGTCTTTATAGTGTAATTTATTGTTTTTAACAGACTTGAACAGATGCATTTATATCATTATATTATATTTATGTGGGACTAGTCCCAAAGGCTGCTGCCACCTTTAGTTTAGACCATCAGGGTGAATGTGTCAATCTCCAAATAATAGAAAATACAAATGAAACAAAACATCGGGACTTATTCATTTTGGCTCTGAACTCTGTCATCTTGTCTAGTTTTGGCAACACGGCGTGCTCGGAGCATGTTGCAGTTATCACTGTCCGAGTGTCCGTGCTAGCTGTCCATGCTAGCTGCTACGTGTTTAGCATTGAAGTGCTAATGGGGGCTGCAACGCTCCGGTGATAAGGCAAACTGAATTCTTGCTCAATTTGCACTAGGCTTGGGTACTGTTTTTTATCAGCCGTTTTTATTTTGGCCAAAATTAACGCAAACAAAGCTGAGAATCTCGGCAGTCTTCCGTCTTGTGTTGTAGCCGGTGCAGTAGTATTATGGGTTTACCGGGAACGCTTGAAAGGAGAAGGTTCTGCTCTGTTTTGGAGTGCTAAAAGAAAAGCAATTACGGCGTTATTTTAGCGCGTTGCATTTTCCTGTAATTAGTTAAACGCAATTAGCGCGTTAAAGTGACAGCCCTAGCGATTTGCTTCTTTTCATGATCCTTTTCCAAAAAATCAGTGGTTTCATCAACGTAATATTCTGATTCTAAATAAAGCCCAGTCTACTCATTCATCAGATGTAACCATGAACAAGGTCATCAGCTGTATTTTTCCAAACCAAGTGTCTCATCACATTCACATTTTTTTCCCACTGTCATGCGGAGCGTCCTAGTCAGTGTACAGACAGAGGTGTTAATCATTTTCTGTTCACTGGGGCCAGTTCATAGTAAGATCAAAGTTAAGCTCAATCAAGTACAGGAATGTGTTAGCCTCCGTGCTATTTTTAGCTTCTCCTTGCTAACTATCTGCCTTTTGGTCTTGATTGGAGATTAGCGCTGTTTTCAATCTGGCACTGAGTAAACATCATCCCTTCTTTTAACACTGAATCCCACTGCCATGGTTAAGTGGTTGATGCACCTGCTATTTATGGGACTTCATGGGGGAGGGCTGTTTCTAAAGAGGGGATGCGGGCCTTGTTTTGTACTCTTATCTGACGCTAAAAATATTGCCTGCATGTGGTCTGTGCAAAGTATACGGGTGATGATGTGTGTGTGTATGCATGCTGCTAGGACGGGCATGTATTTGTGTATATTTGTGAAGCAGAGAAACTGAGAGCATCTCAAGTGAGTGTTGAAATATTACAGAGTATACAGTTGCGCTGCTTGGCAGTGTTACTTTATTGGCGAGTATAGTTGGTGATGATTCATTTTCCATGTCATTAACTGCATCTTTACAGTGCCTGTAATGGCTATTTTAAATGGTTAATTAATAGTCATTTTATTTGTAATTTAAAATAGAACTTTTTCCTCAAAAGGTACATGTTATAAATTATTTATAAAAAAAAAAAAAAAATGTATTCCACTATCCTTTATTTTGATGTTTGATTTTTTCAAATATGATTCACTTTCCCCTTATTGTATTTTTTTATTTTATTTTTTTTGTCTTTTTTTATCAGCTATCTTTGGATTTTAAAGATTCACCAATGGTTTAATTTCTACATCACGATGGACAAAGTCTCTGAGACAATGTATATTTTTTTCATTGGTAATAATAACATAAAAGAGCAAATATTTGCATGTCATTTGTGTTTATGCTACAATGTTTAAGTACAGTTGCTGGTTTTATTTTGTTCAAAACTAAAACATCAGGCTGTTATTAGTGGTCAACAGAAAATATGCAAGTTAAATAATGAAATCAGAAATAAGTACTGTCTAAAATTAAAATAAAGTCTCCTAATCAGTCATTTATAATCTTTATGTGCTTCTGCTTTCTTTTAGAGACACGTAGTTCAAGGTTTATGTCCCGAAAAAGACTCTGAGGCTTTATTAACATGATAAAACATTATGACAGGGTAAATTGGGGGGTTTTCAACCTGGGGGGGTGACAGTAACTAGTAACTTTTACTTTGAGTACTATTTAATTGAGCTACTTTTTATTTGTTCCCCTCAATATATCTCAGACCTGTTGTACCCCTACACTTCAGGGTGCAGCCTTTGGTCTTCAGGCTAGAGTCTCCTAAAGACCCCAAAAACTAAACTTAAAATCAGAGGAGACCTGGCGTTCCAGGCTGTGGCCCCCAGACTCTTGAATTCCTGCACCAGTCTCTCTGGGAGCTCAACTGTGTGGACACTTTTAAGAAACTGTTGAAGACTTTGCTTTTCACAAAAGCTTTTAGTTAACTGGATTTTAATTTTTTATTATCCTTTTATGATGCACCCATGTTTCCTTATTTTATTATGATGTTACCTGTTGTATTAATTTATCCATAGCTCTGTACAGCACTTTGTGATTTTATCTGCAAAAAGCGCTTCATAAATAAATTACTTATGTACTTACTTCTCTGAGGTGGACATCACTGCATTTTGGACAGCGTTGGTTGGTGTGGGGGGAAAACTGGGCTCCGACAGCTGGTCACTTTCAGGCCTGTGAAGGTTATGATCACACTGAGTGATTTTCCATTTCATCGTACATGGCCAACGGACCCTTGGACAGTTCTTCTGTCACTATACAACGTTTCACTAAACCTCAAACATTTTCATACTTCCTCATCTTCCAGGTGACAAGTAACGAAGTACAAATACTTTGTTACCGTACTTAAGTAGTTTGTTTTTTTTTTCCTGGTGTCTGTCCTTTACTCGAGTATTTATTTTTTTAACCGACTCTTTACTTTTACTCCTTACTTATTAAAACAAATATCTGTACTTTCTACTCCTTACATTTTAAAAATGAGCTTATAATGACTTATTGTGGCTCCAAATGGGTTCCCGACCCCATGATTGAGAACTCCTGCTGTACACAGTGCATAGGGAATCTATTGTGGGAAGTCTTTGCTACAAAATGGACATTTTACAGTGGTATAGAATAGGCAGTGCAAAAGCAAATCTGTCTCCCTCTGACTTTTCCCTTTTATGAGTTTTTTCAAACTGCCCTTCCCCCCTTCCCCTTGTCCCCCTCACACCAGCTGTGGTCTCCACAAAAACTGATTTTCTGAGTGTTAACCACCATGTTCTTCCTGCCGACGGCAGGATTTCATTTGCAGAGCACAGGGGGCCAATATCGAGGGTAATTCCCAGGGTTTAGTGCCACTGATCTCCTTCTAGCTCACCTTGGGGAGGAAAAATTAAAGCAGCGATAAGGCCTTATACCCTGCCCAGCGCCGTGTTCGACCCTGTGCTGCCCGCTGCCCCACGGATGTCAGCAACTGGTAGCTCGCGCTGATATGACCAGGGCCAGTCTCATCTCACACCAAGTAAAAAGTAATAAGCAGGTGGTAATTTAATATTTTTCTATTGGGTTGTATGGAAAAGCAGGTACAGACTTTTCAAGGTAAAACTTGTGAAACGTTTTTGGTGTTATTTTAAATATCGTTACAAAAATAAATGTTTTACAATTTATTTAACATGGTTGTGCATTGGTTATAGCAGTGGAATCCAAGTACCGCCATGTACATTTTGCTCAGAATTCTGTGAAAAAATAACTCTTGGACATAATAATGGAATGAAGTGAGTGATAACACATATTGTAAAGAATCTCATTGTGTAAATAAGTGGAATAAAACACTAATTAGTGCCTCCTGAATAGATTTATTTCTATTTCTATTTATTTTTCATTTATGGCCATCTCCCTCCTGATGTGGGACCAAGACTGACCCTTGTATTTTCAGTTCATGTTCTAATCAAGATCATACAGTGATGAAAAAAAAAAAGTAGAAGGCTAACATTTGCGGTGAGAAATCACTGTGGGAATGCCCCCGCTGAATGTCGATGGCGCGCGAAAACTATGGGGGTGGGGTGGCTTATGGTGCATTATATTGGTGTAATTGTGGCTTTTCTTCTATTTTGTAGCACTTTTCTGAGCATGGTGTATTTTAGTTTTTGTTTGCATGATGCATTTACAAGTTGAAATCTGGTATCCATGATAATGATGACAAACAATTGAGTATCATTATTAAAATTGAAAAAAAAAAAAGGGCAAGACCTCCCCTTACATTTGTGATTTTCGTAACCCGGTACCCTGATTGAAGGACTTTTAATTCATGAATCATGATGATATTGATCATGAATGTTTAAAGTCCGTGTAAAGCAGAAATACATTTGTCTTATGAGCTTGAGGTGTAAATGGAAAGGTTGGCTCCGGATATGTGGTTTGTTTTTCGGCCGAAGGAGGCTGCGGAAGTTTGGTGTGCTTCAGCAGCAGGGTCGGGTTTATGTTAATGATGGCTGCGTTATGTAATGCGGCTATGATTTCTGACCCGCCCATTAAATCCTGAACACAGAAGTTTGAAACACAGTTTGTGAAGTCTAGCACCACAATTAAATTATGAATGGTTTAATGGCTTTTTAAATGTTTTAAGGAATACATTTATGACCTAATTGATGTGTTTAGAATAAAATGGCCAAATTTGCTTTACACGGTTTAAAAAAAAAAAAAATTAAAATACATATTCAATAGAGAGTAATTAAAAACCCCTTCAAAACCTACTTTTTTCCAATTTGGTCTGTGAATTATTATTACCAGTAAAAAAATATGAAAAAATAATACATAAATATATCCTTACCTGTGACTCTTTTCTTCGTTACAAAGCACAGTATTGATGGCAGGCTTGTAGTGTGACGTTTGGGTGGCATATTCACTGATCATTCATCTTTTCCCTGCTAATATCAGACTTTTGTGTGCTTCAGGAGAGTGATTTGACCCGCTGATGCGAGAGGCGTGTAAAGCTGCTGTTTGGTGGAGAGTTAGTCTCACAAGACTTTGCGCGAGATTTAGAAAATAGCCACCGAAACAGCATTGCAAAAGTTGCTCAAAGTGCAGAAAACTTCAATCCTTCATGGTTGTTAATTATTCTTTTGGTGCAAAATGGGTACGGAATCATTATGTTAAAAGAGTAGAAGGCGGCCAGAAAGAGAGTAGTAGGAGGTTTTGCCCGCCGCCTACGCTTCTGGACATCACTGATCATATCATCATCATTTTGCGGGATTTTTGTGTTTTTTTTTATGTTTTTGGTATCATTTTTTTTATTTTTATTTTTATTTTTTGTATTACTTAAATTATTCTCTTTCAGTGTGTGTGTTTTTGGTGTCGATTGGTTGTTTCTTATGTTAATTTGTACATTTCTGTGTTATTTTTTTGTGCATTTTGTAGTGAGCTTGTGTATTTTTTTTCTTATTTCTTATGTGTCTTTGTTGTTGTTTGTGTGTTGTTCTTATTATCTAGTATATTTTTTCTGTCATTTTGTGTGTTTTTGGTGTCGTTTTGTGAGTTACTGGTAATATTGAGTATGATTATGATTTTTAACTAGTTCTTAGCCTTATTTGTATTATTATTATTATTTTGATTGTTTTACAATCAACTTTTGTCAACACCCATTTGTAAAATGTGCTCTTTAAATAAATTTGGATATAGTCAATGGTCATTAACTATGTTAATATTAAGCATATATAAACTGAGAATATTTCTATAAAAGAAGAGAAAGTTCTCACCAAATTAAACGTCATATGCCTGTCGTTCAATCACAGTTTTGCTTCAGGGTTTCTTTAAGTCACATGTGTCAAACCCAAGGCACGGGGGCCATATCCGGCCCTTAAGAGCATCCATCGTGGCCCGCAGGACAAAGTAAAAAAAATGACAGAGAAAACGTGAATCATTGTGTAAATTATTACATAGTTTTAGTTACCTCAGCCACTCCAAATATACACACTTTAATGAAACTCCACAAAATTTGCAGGGCTCATAGTTTTCCCGTGCTTAAATCATACGATGGTAATAATTTTGAAATAACTTTATTTTCTTTCTTTCTCCAAAATTCTGACAAATAACCCCAAATTAAAATAAAATTGGTCAAAAATCAAGAATATTTTGACGTGGAGATGCTGCAGGTAATAATATCCGTACCATACTTGTTTTCCCGCTTGCAACCAGTGATACGCTTTGACTCAAACTATTTGGCCCCTGAGCCAAAATGAGTTTGACACCCCTGGTTTAAGTGATTGAATAGCACAGGTTTGTGAAAGGCAAATTATTTTTATTCATGAATTAAGTGTCAGAACAGTTAAAGAGGGAAATCATTTTTAACTGCATACCTAATTAACTTTTATATACCTATTTTTTACTGTTGACCTGTTTTAGAGAGTGAAATTTACACAGTAATCATCTAAACACGATATCTTCACTTGCACATAGCAGATTAATGCTTCCCAGGGTGTAAGGATGGAAGGAAGGAAGGAAGGAAGGGGTGAAATGATCTATTTCTGCACACCAGGGGGAATATAAGTAAAAGCAAACGAGCCGACGTCTCCTTAAGCAAAAGTGCAAGTTTTGCGAGACATGATTGCTGATGGTTTGACATTTAACCGTGCACGCTGCACTGCAATGTGTTTCCAATTGGCGGGCGATGTGAGGCCCGTGCTGGGACATGCATGCTGCCCTTTGAAATGATGCACCACAGAGAAAACATAAACAAATGTTTGCCACCAAGCACGTTTAAACTTTACCCTCCCCACACACACACCTTTTACTACTTTCTCGCCCCTGATCTCGGGTAAGCCACAGGCTCACATGTGACACATTACCACTGAGGTAGAAAACATGCTTTTGGAATTAAACTATTATGAGGCGGCCAAACAAGATACATTTCCTAATTGGCTTCTTTATATTGCTTTTTTTTCTCAACGGGGGGTGAGTGTTTTTTGTTTAGGGAGTGGGGGGGAGTGGAGAGGCACATAAAGGTGTCCTATGGAGGTAGAGTTTATGAGAAGCAGGCTGATGGTAGAATTACTGCAGGATTGAACCACATTGGGAGAATAAGCTCGACCGCGTCGACATACGAAGCAAAACAAATAGTCAGACTTCTAAGCTTTGGCAGACTCTCTTGATGGGTCCTTTGGTTTCTCAGCTTTCCTCAAAGATGCCTTTAAAGCCTTTTATTCGTTTTTTTTTTTTTTTTTTTTTTTAACTGGCAAACCCCCCTCCTGGTGTGCACAGTGTGAAATAGACATCAGTCTCCTAAATGCTACTTTCAATGTTGTTCATGGCCACGTTTACATGAGAGCTTTAATTCCCCTTTAATTCCGAGTAAAAGTTAAATCCTCTTTAAACAGACCTTGTAAACACTTAATTTCAAATTCAAATGGTAATTCCGAAATAAAATGAAATCTGAAATAGGTGGCTGGTTTATTCCAATTTTAATTCTGAATTATTATAATTTGTTAATGCTTAATTACTTTACGCTTATTTAATTCTATTTATTCTGGTTGTTCAGCGCATGCTCCTTCAGTCGCGATAAAGTGTTGGTGACGACATAATCCAAGATGGCCACCAGGGTTCCAGCCGAAACTATTTAGTTAATAAGAGCCTTTCAAGACATGGATATTGAAAATAGTGGATGGACAGAGGCATAAACAGGCAGACATTCACACAGATTTATTACACACACACACGGACATCAGCAAGCAAAACAGGCTTCATCAGAAGTAAAACCAGGAGAAGGAGTAAATGCGGGCCCGTATTGCATGCACAGGCTGTAATATCACCAAGTTTATCTTTGTACCGGTTGATAGAGCTACTATCCTTACCATGGAGCACTTATTTATTACATGTTATTGTTTTCCTGAGTTTTCCTGGGATTTATTTATTGGCAATTAATTCCGATCTACCTTCTCCTGCTCAAAGGACCAAAGTGAAACAGTATGTTATCGTTCAGCAATAAAAATGAAAATAGTACTTGTTATGTGGTCTTCTATGTTGTAGTTGCAAATACAATGTTTGTTGTGTGTTTTTTTCCTGATTGACATGAATACATCACTTTTGCCCCCTGTCCAATCAAAACCCTTCCCAACCCCCAGACCTAAAGCGGAATTGAATAAACCGAATAAACCTCAATTCAGAATTTCAAATTCCATGTACTTCCATGTTAATTCTGAATAATTTAAATAAAAATTAAAAAAAACAAAAAAAAACATCATGTAACCGTGGCCTATGTTACATTAGATGATGCGCACATCCGCGCACACACACTACCGCTGTAACAATACACGCAGGCAATGTGAAATGATAGCATCAACATGGCCAATTCTTGCTGAACCCAAAATAGCTTCACGCTGCTCCATAACGGCTCTTCACTTTCGCTGTCAAGTTGAGGAAACACAGACGTCACGACTATCAGAGGGGCCGTCAGTCTGCCTCTCCTTTTCCTACTTCTTCTTCTTCTTCTTCTTGAGAAGAGGAATTCGATCTATTGTTTGATGTGAGCACACAGATCGTCTTCCAATGACTGTCAAAATACTTGGTGTAAACAAATGCCATCTTAACTATCTCCAAAGTGTGACTTAATAAAGATGAAAATGCGAGGTGTCCGCTTCTCCCCCCCCACTTGCTGGGGCAGCTAAATGAAAACCACATGCGTAAATACAGCCTGGTGTTTGGCGTTGAGTGCGCACATGAGAGAAAGTAACAGTAATCAGATTGGTTTCTAGTGACAAACAATAACATTTGTTTTAAACCAGCAGCATTTTTCTCAGCGGCAGTAGCTCCCATGATAATCAGAGCCAGACCTCATGTCTGAACGAAGGCCGGTGCTACCAAGTTTGGTAAGTGGGAGTTAGGCCACTTTAGCACTGACGAGGCAACAGAGCATTGCGTACTCGGATGGAGATTTAGGGAAACAAATCAAGATTGATGGCTTTTAATAGCAGAGGTGAAAGAAATTGAATACAATAACTCTCATTACTGTAATTGAGTTGTTTTTATAGTTGTTTTTATGGGTATACTTTTTACTTGTACTTCAGTATTTTATGTATGACTTACAGTATTTGTAATCTGGATCAATATACTTATTCTGGATCAATTTCAAAAATGGAAAAAAATAAATATTTCTCAACATTGCACATTGCGCATTTCATCGCAATCTTTCAACATAAATTTCGACCAACTGTATCACTATTAATGGAAAGTGAATCGTCTTACAAGGCTTTAATATTTAGAGTGCTCTCACTCTAAATTCAATTAAATTCAACTTTATTTATATAGTAAATAACAATAACAATAGTAATCTCGAAACGCTTTTGATATAAAATGATTAAGAAAAGACCCAACAAATCCACATGAACATGCATCAGCACTTCAGTTTTATCCTGGTTAAGAAGGAGAAAGTTACAGCTCATCCAGGATTTGCTGTCTTTAAGACAGGCCTGATGAGTTTCATCTGATTTCATTGGCAAAAAAAGCTGTGTATCATTTGCATAACAATGGAGGTATGTAAAGTAAAGAGTATTGGTCCTAAAACTGAACCTTGTGGAACTCTATGTTTTATAGTGACGTTGCGTCAGTCCACATACACATTTTCCAGTTGGTAACAAACAATATTGTACAAAACATTATCGCAAAAACTTTTGATTCATAGAATTATATTGTTGAAATTAAATGCCTGAACTCAGGAAGCATTGTTCTTAAAAAAAACAATGCTTTTTCTTTTGGGAAAATATTTTCCACAAAGAATACACGGAATCCAAATTAAAATTAAAATTACTTTAAATAGATTTTTCTTTAAACTAGATTATACTTTTTAACAGCATGCAGTGTCACATATGTTCTTATAATAGAAATCTTATTGGTAGGAATTTTAACTAAAATGCAAAACTGGCAGCCATCGTATCTTTGTGAGGATAAATGCAGCAAATATCAAATTAATAGAGGATAAAGAGACATTTCATTGGAATAAAGTCTCTCCTCGTGGTTTTACTTTAATTATTTAATGTAGGCACTTATCTTGGGGACCCTCCATTTTCATAATGAGTGATAGCTTTGATGCCCCATGTAGTTCAGCTTAACTGTGATCAAGTGGAGGCCTGTGGGAGCTCCCAGCATGCTTACAGTCCCATAACAGACGAACGTGCCGGTGATGATGGATCACACAGTTTTCATCACAAACTCATAGGAGTGTCTGCTCGTCTCAACTTAAAGGCTTCTGACCTAAGAGCTCACTCCCCCGTCGGGATGATTTTAGTTGGACAAATTTCCACTCCTACAGGGTCTGTGCCGGCGGTTGCGAGGCTCATCTGCCTCTTATTACTCGCCCAAATTGAATGCATGCACAGTGGATGTGTTAATGGATAAAAATGCAGTGCTGGGACACAGAGTGTGGGGTTGGTAAAGAAATCTTCTCCCATAGGGTAGCTGCACTGGCAGAGAAGCCAAATCGCTCAGTTTATTGATGCTATTATGACTGGTGTAATGTTACTTGGTGGAGGATGGAAACTAAGATATATCTGTGAGGTTTATTTACATGCTGCACATGTGAGTATTTTCCTTGGAGACAGTTTAAGAACGTCAGAAATGTTCAACATTTTCCTTCTTATTTACACTTTTGTGGCTTACAGATATGACCTAGAATTACACAGCACATGTTTCTGTGAACTTTAGTAGATGCCAGAGCCACTGCCCAGCTGCTGCCATGCATCAGCAGACATTTAAAAAAAAAGAGAACCAATGAAGTCCGCCGTTTCATTTTCAGAGATCCTGCTGTTTGCTTTCCTGAATTGTCCAAGCAGGGATGTCAAACATCTCTCGTTATTCAGAATGTCGAGGGTTAGGCAGAAGCAGTTTAAGAAAACCAAATAAGTGGCTTAATCTGATAGTTACGTAAACACATTCAAACAGGTTAGCTCGGCTTGAGCTCCATTAACACATGCAGATAATGCAATTGACAACAGACATTAGCTTGATCAACAATCGAGCTAACACACATTAGCTTGATCGACACTGGAGCTAACACATATTAGCTTGAATGACAATCAAACTAACACACATTAGCTCCATTGAAAATCGAGCTAACACACAGTAGCTAACACATTAATTAGCTCCATCGACAATCGAGCTAACAGGCATTAGCTTGATCGACAATCGAGCTAACACACATTAGCTTGATCGACAATCAAGCTAACACTCATTAGCTCCATTGACATTCAAGCTAACACACATTAGCTCAATAGACAATTGAGCTAACACACATTAGCTTGAACTACAATCAAGCTAGCACACATTAGCTTGATAGGAATCAGACCCAGAATTCTGCGTATGTACCACTTTTTCTCCTGTGACTTTTCCCAGAAGAAGAAGAAAATTGATGGGCGAGAAGCAGAAAACACACTTTAAGATGGACGATGAAACCAATTTAATGCTGCTAAAGCTAAAGAGTCTAAATGTCTTATAATACATGAGGAAAAAGTCAGAGGGAGTTTGTCAGGACTGAAGCTTTCTCTCCTGCATGTATACGTTAGGATTTACTGTTTTAACTTTTATGTGCAACAAACTGGTTTGGATTATTGAGACCACCGTGAGTGGCAGCGTTAATGGTTTGTGATAAATCACCAGTTTGGATCATCTGCGGCTGAAAAAAACAAATAGAAACGCTGACATGTAATGAATTGGACTGTTTTAACACATTTATACCAAACAATATCCATTAATAGTTTTTCATCCTTTTCAAACAGGTTTTCATTCGGTTCATCTAAACCTTATAGATAATTTTTTATTTTATTGTATTATTATTTAGACTATTGCATACATAATGCATAATACACTTAAATTTAGAAAGCATTGACTGCAAAGCTGTTGCTTTTTGACTTGTGGCTGATTTACAGCCTGACGACTGTCAAGTTTTTATTTTCTTCTTAACCCTAACCCTTACATGGCAATCTTTTTTTTTTACATTTTTGTCAGTTTCTAGCTCCTGCTTATATATGAACATTAATTTGAGGTCACTTTATTTTGGCCAATGAGAAAATTGTTATGCTTGGAGATCCTGACACTAACACAAATCAAACTATGGTAACTAAATACTCCATCTTGTCAGTAAGTGACAGTAGTGGTATTACTCTGTGAGAAGTCAAAGAGGCTAAAGCTGATAGAAAAACAAACATTTCTATCCCCTACTGTGCTTAGCACTCAATAGAGTCAGAGGGCGGGAACGATCTAAAATGTTGAGGACATTAAACATACCGAGTTTTTACTGTGAGCAAAAGTCATGAACCAGTAACCTGTGAGAGGTGCAAACTATGATTCAGTGTTAGGAATGGTTTGGACAGTGAACCAGTGTGCACAAACTAGATTTTAACTGTTGCATGGTGTGTTGCATGGGTTTCTTGTGTTAGAAAGTTGCTTGAAAAAATGTCTTCCAGGTGCTCTTCAGTTCTGGGATCCAACTTAGAGTTCCAAAAAGATCTGAGGCACTCAGAGAGACTGTAGTTAAAAAGCCTAACATACGAGTATTTATATACCAGGTGCATTGATTTTAATTGTTTTTATTTAGTGAGCAATATTTTCCAAAAATAAAGCACCTCTTGTCTCAAACTCTCCACTTTGGCTGCTCTTGTACTGCATTGTTCACTCAGACTTCAGAGCAATAAGATCCAGGCAAGACAGAGTCTAACTGGCTAAGTGGAGCCTTAAGCAGCAGAGGAGCCAGGTATTTCCCCCAGGAACTGATGGAGACCAAAACAAAGCTCAAAGGAGAGTGATTATTGGATTGCACTCATCATTCAGCAGGAACGTATCGCCAAATGACAACACATCTTCTGTGGGCTAAAAACAAACCTGTGACAAAATCATCAAATTGTCTGAGCCAACTCCTGTCCAGTCTACATACATGACTGATCTGAAGGAAACATACATGCATTGTTGAACACCTATCAGAGATGGGAAACTTCTATCACAGCGAGGGCCACGAAAATGTGTTTGTTTGATCGAAGGGCCACATTTTCAACATTCATGTCAGTATTTATTAGGGGTGTAATGATACACAAAAATCTCGGTTCGATACGTACCTCGGTTTTGAGGTCACGGTTCGGTTCATTTTCGGTACAATATGGAACAAAATGCAAAACATAAACTGTTGTTTATTCAACACTTTAGAAAACCAACAATGTATTTAACATTATACAGAATATGAAAATAAAGTTTAAAAAAATGCAATACTTGTAAAGTGCTGCCTGCTAATAATATTGTCAAACAAAAAATACATTAAATGTTATAGAAATAAGCTCCCCGCTTGTTAACAGCTTTTAACAAACTAAAAGTACAGCACAGTTCCAGCATGTAGCCCTTGGTTTAAACCTTCATATTTTTGGCCAGAAAAATGTACTTGTCCACATTGTCTGCAGTAAGTGCAGATCTGCTGGCAGTTAAAAATGCAAATCATACATTTGCTCATTCATTCAAAATTTTAGAAAACCAACAATGTATTTAACATTTTACAGAATATGAAAATAAAGTAAAGAAAAAAAAAAAAAAAAAACAATACTTTTAAAGTGCTGCCTGTTAATAATATTCTCAAACAAAAAAATACATTAAATATTATTAAAAAAAAAAAAGTTTGTTAACAGCTTTTATCCGCTGCTAAATAGACTCTGATGGCAGTTGTTAAAGCTTTGACCAGATCTGAATTACTAGGCAGAGGCTGCTTGAATGTCGAAGTCAGCTGCGTTTGCACTAAGGATGTTTTCTTTCTTGTCGTAGTGATATTCGCACTCGGGTGGTGCCGTTTCAAGTGAGTTAGCATGTTCGTCATGTTCCCGGAAACATACCCGATCTCAGCTGAACACTGCCCTCGTTTTATCCACTTGTTTTTTTTCCATTGCAGTAGTTCACCTGGAAGCCGAAGTGTTCCCAAGCAGGAGACTTTAGCGACAGGGGAGGGTCCTCCAGCTCTGGTCTAGCGTTAGCCATGACTTACACGGGTTGCAAATGTAGCTGCAGGCGGAAGTAAACACACGCAACTTCTGTTCCGTTCCGTGAACTCACCCATGTACAACCCTGTACCTGAACCGAACGTCCTGTACCAAAACGGTTCAATACAAATACATGTATTGTTACACCCATAGTATTTAGAATATGACCAATCTGAGCATTAACACAGGAAAGAACAAAGAGTTTTTTAAATCTTAATTTGTAAGCTTTTTGTGCATTTCAGAAATTGCGTATTTTTCCTGTATAATATGTTTTTTAGAGTCATATTGTGTGTTTGTGTTGTCATTTTTGCTTGTGTTTTAATGCTGTGGGTTTGGGGAATCATTTTGGTTTTTTCTTTTTGTGTACTTTTGATGTCATTTTAATGTAATTTTGTATATTTTTGTTAGTCATTTAGTGTAAGTTTGTTGTTGTTTTGTGTTTTGTGGCAAAACCTTGTGTATTACTGTTGTAATTTTGTTCATTTTGCTGTATTTTCTGTGTTTTTCTTGTCTTTTAGTATATTTTCCTGCAATGATGTCATTTTTTAAAATGTATTCTTGCTGTTGTTTTGAGCATTTTGTACATTGACTAATTGGCCCTCTTCATATAATAAGTACCCCCTCTATAATTTTATATACTTTTTCATATGTGAAACAGTGGGCTCTCCTAAACCCATAACTGTGTCTCGAACATTGGTCCACTAAGGCTTAATCTACAAATTCAAAACAATGAGTGGAATTTAAAGTTGAATTTATATATATATATATATATACTATGCAACATTTATGTGTTACCTTAACAGTCCTCTAGTATTTTATTAAGCAATAGTACTGTGAGTTTGTGGTGAATTTGTCCAAACATTTCCCAGTTATTTTAAAATCATTTTTTAATCTTTTGGAGTACCCCCTGCAATTTTCTCCCGTACCTCTAGGGGTAAACGTACCCCTGTTTGACAACCACTACTCTAAGTGGAATGCAGAAAACTGAATTGCCCCTTGGCGATAAATAAAGTCTTCTAAAATTAAAATTCCGTAAATAAAACTGATTTTCAAACTTAAAAAAGTCAAAAACTTGTAAAATTGTAAAATTTCGTATTATCATTGCAATTATTTTCTGTTTTTAATTGATTTTTTTTTGTCAAACTTGGAGTGCGAATTAGATTAGCTCTTTTGTAATGACCTGACTGTGAAGGTAACTCCTTATCAGACCTTCTCCAGTTCTGCATGGTAACTATAATGATTCATTAGATCCAGGTGTGCTAGAAAAATCTTCTGTAAGTACTTTTAAATGTCCGGCCTGGACTCTTCCTGTATTATCAAGTAAAGTGTGCTGCAACATTTCATAGTTTTCCGGTCACCGTCTGCAGACAGGTGCATCGATCGCTTGATGTTTTACTATTAAAAGACAATCAAACAGCGAATGTTCTGGTATTCAGAGCAGGCAAAGAGGATTAGAAACAGCTTAGGGTGCAAATTGAATTAGCCCTTTGGTGATGACTCGGGCTAGGAAATGAAATGTCATCCTCTCCCAGTTAGAAACGTGCAACATGTGGATGTGAAGGCCATAGTTTTTTACCCCACCCCCCCACCCCCGCCCCGGACCTTGTTTCAATGTAGTGATGTGTCAGACATTAATCATCACAGGGAGGATGAGAAACAGCCGCGTGCAGCTTCATGTGACATTCAGGGACAAAAAAACTGAAGAGCAACTCTCACAGCTGTCTGCAAACTGTAGCTCACAGCTTTAAAACCTGGTTGGGCTGATTATCTCCTGTCACCGAGACCCATTTTTGGAAAAGATGTGTATTCCAAAGTTACTGTTAGAATATATGTTTTTTTTTTCTTAAAAACTTTCTGAAGTGATATAGTGTATATTTAATGATGCATGTGGCATGTGTGATAATCATTAGTTCTCAGCTAGAGAGACTCTTGCAATGGAGTAATAATCCTCCAGTAAATCTGAAGCTCAAATTAAAGGGTGTTTTAGTGAGCTGGAGCTCAAGCACGTAGCTTGTAGACAAAGTGATCATGTTTCACATGAGGCATGAGCCATTCTGTCACTATTTTTATAGACATATAATCTCAACCTGCTGGAGGACTTCTCTTTCTCTCCCCCTCTGGGAAGCTTCCCTGTGCAGGATTTAATGTCAAAATGCAAGAGTCATAGAAGATGATAATGTCGGGAGCAGACGGTTCAAGGAGCCTGCTGTTCTTTATTCCTTTGGCTGCTGGTGAGATCGTGTTGGTTATGAAATTAGAAAAAGACTCCGACTGCAAAACCTTGCCAAAAGTTTGGTTTGGTGAAAGCACACAGACCTAAGTTATAACAATGTGGTCTTGTACCAGGATTTTCCCTCCCTAAGGTCAAACTGAACTATACCAATCCTAGAAAAAAAGTTTAAAGTAGTTTTATGAAGGGAGTTATTTCATTACTTTAAAAAAAAAAAAAAAAAAAAAAAAACAGTATCCATGTTACTTTGGGCTTAAATACAGGAGGTGACGACAGATTTATCACAACGCTATATAACAGACTTGATGTGATACCAAGGAACATCCTCCATTAAAATTTGATGACTGACAAAATGTCAATTTGTGCATTTAGGAAATGTTTGTTTAGTTTTTTTCTCAATATAGTAAAAAAAAAAAAACTATAGATATGTGTGATATAGTCAGATATAGCTATGAATTTGTAGATATGTACAGTATATGTTAAATATGTGTGCCTATACTTATGAATGTACATATTAACTTGTATGTATATGTCTGCTGCATTTGGTTGTAGGATATACGTATGTGTATCTAGTATATACTGTATACACTTATGTGTAGATCTATGTGTATATATTTATTCCGAGATGTGGGAAAATGGGAGATTGTGGGGTTGCGAGCAAAATTGTATTTTGGTCAATATTGGTTGTTTTTTCAAAAAAAATGGGTCAAGCAGGCACTCCAAAATTGAGAAAATCAAAATGAGGAAAGACATACTAAACTGTAATTTCAACCAAAATATTTGCATTTCCTGAAGAAAATGCAAGTGAGAATGTAGGTGCTTGCCTGCGTCTCACTGCATTAGCTAGAATTAGCATTAACATTAACCTAGCATTAGCCAAGTTTTAGCATTAGCCTAGCATTAGCCAAGTTTTAGCATTAGCCTAGCATTAGCATTAACCTAGCGTTAGCATTGGCCAATCATTAGCACTAATCTAGCATTAGCCTAGTGTTAACATTAGCGTAGCATTAGAATTAGCGTAGCATTAGAATTAGCCTAGCATTAACGATAACCTACCGACAGCAATAGCCTATCATTAGCACTAATCTTGCATTAACATTAGCCTAGTGTTGGCATTAGCCTAGCGTTAGCATTAGCTGAACGTTAGCTAGCATTAACCTTATAATCTGCTGTATGTAAAATGTTACCTGTTCTTGGTCCCCCAAGTTGATAATGCATCTCAAGGGGCTTTCCACAAATACATTTCCAATTACACATTTTTATTTGTGGATAGAACTTAAAGCTTAAAAAACAAAAAAAAAAAAAAAAAATCAAATATAGACGAAGTGTAGGCCTCAGAGATAAAAAATTCAAAGATAATTTGCTCGAAAAAAGGTGTAAAACGTTGAAATTGCCAGTTGAATATTTATTTTTATATCCACTGTAAACATTCTCTTATTAACATTGTAAGAAAAGTTTCCTGCATTGCATTGTGGGATATGGAGTCCCATAGACGGATGCATAGAAGTGTTTTTACATTATACTTACTGTGATTTCTTGTGTATCTTTGGAGGACAGTGAATTTTGTTGTGGTTTGTTCCCAGTATTCCCCTGATATCACCTCACTCTGTGAAATGTTCAATTTCGGTCCAAGTCGATTCATTCTGTGTAATCCCTAAAATAAACATCCCCCATTGTTTTGCTGCAACTTTCCATGAAAACACCAGAAATGTGTTGGAAAGTCAATTTGGTTTTAGTTTTTTGGGAGCAAACACAATAAATTACGGTACAAATGATGTAAAAACCACTATAGGACTCTACATCCCACAATTCAATGCACAAATACTTTTCCCACAATGGGATTAAGACAGTGTTTTTGTTTTACAGTGGAGATCAAAACCAACTTTCAAGCAGCAATTTCAACCTTTTTTTTTTTTTTTAGAGCAAATTATATTCAATTTATTGATCAGTGAGTCCTACCCTATGTCTTTACCTGGTTCCAATAGCTTTAAGTGCATTTACTATGTACTACTACTTTAGTAATATCTGCTATTTTTCACCCATCTCCATTTGTTCTAAGAACCCCAAAAACATAGTATTTGAGGTTTATTTTCCCGAACTCGCCTGTTTTCCAGAATTTCAGCCTCTGAAAAGTCACTTTCTGAGCAACTCTACACAAACAGGCTGATATGCGGCCTACTTATGCATATTCATGAGTGGGCGTGTCTATAGACGGGACACTGACGTCCTCCTCCCCGCACGGTGACATAGGGCCAGAGGACGGCCAGCCCTCCTCCCACCCACTCCGTAGCTGAGCTCATGCTGCTTTATAAACACGAGACAGAGCGTGGGGGCGGGGCTTTTGCGAGTACATACATAGACTGTAGAAAATACATACATAGCACTGCGCAAAGGACGCTGAAATGCTCACCTTCGCAGGCATGTTTGTTTACATGTCAAACGCGACCGAGAGCTTCCTGGAGGCGTGGCTTCTCCAGCTCAGTGCCGCGTCAAATTCATCATCAAAGTGGGAACGCCTCATCAAATGGGAGCGAGGTGTTTGGGCTCCCCCTACAGTAAGAAAGGAGCAAATCACCCTCTTACTAACAATTGAGGGAATCAATGAAAAATACAGTATGAAGCCCTAATAGCACTTTTATGATGTTTAAAGCACAGAAAAGTCGATTTAGCTTAACATGGGCCTTTCAATCATTTTGGGATTACGGTTTTAGTCGGTTAGTAGTGAACTGAAGAGGCCTTTTGGACAAGATTTTAAATATCTGAGCCAGGGGTGTTAAAGTCATTTTAGCTCAAGGGCCAAATACGAACCAGTTTGATCACTAACAATATTAACATGAACAATATCTTAGCAATAAGTGACCGATACTTAAATGTCCTTTGATAAATACATTTTTTGACCAATTTTTTACTTTTTTTTTTTTAATTTGGGAAGATTCTAATAATTTGTCAAAAATTGCAGGATTTTGGAAACAGCTAGATTTTTTTTTCATCAACAATTTACAACTGAATTATTTGGTATATTTACACAATGATTTGTTTTTTGGCAAATATAAATTGCTTTAACTACGATAGCAAAATCCTCATTACTTTTCTATAAACTTGTTGCTTTAAAGGGGAAAGAAGCTCTTCTTTCCTCTTTAAAGTCCAGTAGCCCACATGCTACAATGTGGGCTATCAAAAGCACTTTGAGTTTAGATTTCACATCTCTGCAACACTTCTTCGGGTTCTCCTGTTTCCTCCTTCGGGCCATAAACCGTTGTCAGTTAAATTGGAGAGTTATATTTGAATGGAGGTCATGGTGTAAGCGTGTGAGCCTTTAGATGGACTGGCAATGTGTTCATGGTGTGCTACGGTTTTTGCTGAGTCAGGATGAGCGACACAGCACGTGTATGTAATGCTTATTTTGCAAAGTAGATTACATATGATTGCATATGATTACAGCAGTGGGTATGAGTTGGTGGTATTTAGTTACTGTAATGACGACGTGAGCCTAAAACATATCTTTATGTTTGTCAAGAAAATAGTTCAATATCGAGCAGCTTTTTGTGTATATCTTAAAGAGTATAACTTCATTAAACACGACTATAAAAATAATTCACTACATTAATTTAATAATTTCAAAAGCATTTTGTAGGTTAAACTCGTATATCAAGATTTTGACCATTATTTCACAATAAATGTAATGCAACTTGACTTGTTGTCACTCCTACATATGTGTATGAGGAGCACCGCTAACTGTGGATGACAGAGAGCGGGTGTTTCACTCCTGATACGAGGCACATGCTGTACGGTGATGATGGGGCTGAAACTCGGTTATCCATCACCGCCTGTCCTCACTTCAAGGGCCCCCGGCCAATACCACATCCATTATCAGGCTCCGAGGTTACAACATGGAAAATGAAAAAGGCATTTTTTTTCCCTTCAACAGGAGCACATTGAAATATTGTAAAGACACAAATAACCCCATATACACATACATTTGGACAAAAAAAATTATATATTTTTTTTAATGACAGCTATATTTTATTTATTTTTTTTGTTTTTTCATTATCAATTTGATTTGATTATATTTTCTGCAAAAAACAAAAGAAAAACTTTGCCATTCTCCGTACTATGCACGACAAACTCAATAAGTATATACTGTCTACTATATACTATAAGTATGGTTGAGAGGATTAGGATGGTGAGCGTTCCCACTGAGGTATACTTCCAAGTTTTCCAAGATGCATTTGGAATCAACAACGACAAAAACCTGAAGCACAGTGAGGCTAAATATCTTCGACAATTCTACACCTATGAAAGTTATGAAATATTTTATAGTAGAATATCAACATGTGCTCATTTGATCCATAAAATGTGCGGAAAACGCATTTCTTTCCGACATTTCAGAGATTTTCAGAGACCTGCCATTGTGCTACTGACAAAACTTCCGGTTAACTTCAAAACAAGAGCCCTTATTTACAAAAGTGTTAAAAACTAATGGAAGACAAGAAGAGATGTTTTTATTTTGAAAATGGAATGTTTGATTTTTAGCTTGAAGCCGGTCCGAGGACTTTTTTACATTCTGCTCGCAAAGCATCATGGGGTGGTTGAGTATGCACTCGTGTGCCCACCGCGCACACTTAAAAAATGTCCCGATTTAGTATACATCCAGGTGTTTCTTTCCATACTATCTAATGTGAGCCAGTGACAGGAGAGAGAGAGAGAGAGTTGATCACTTCTTCTCCGGCAGTACATTAACAGCACTTATCATTTACAGCGCCGCTGTTACGTTTTAAATGATCAACTTACAGAGTTACTAAAGGATGAGTTTACCCAGAATGTAGGCTTATTCAAGAAGTTAACTGCCCCAGTAAGTTGAGGAAGTGTACATCCCTCCTACTGCAGCCGTCTCACTGTAGCGGGAGGGAGGGGCTGCTACTTCGGCGAGAGAGACAGTGGCGGCCAGGGGAGTGGTCACTTGAAGTCGGTTGAAAAGTTATAAATACATTATCGCGGGGGTTACGTTAAAAAAATAACCCTCAATAGGCGAAATCAGCAAAGCAGTCAGCTTTATTTTTTACAATTATTATACATGTTTTAAGGCTGTAAAACTCCTCACCACACATTTTATACACTTTTCTCAGACAGGAATGAACATTTCTCTCCTGTTTAAACACTCTCAAAGTTCAAATCTTTGTAGACCTTTGTAAAACATAAACCTGTTTTCAAACATACAGCACTTCAGAGTCACACTGCTAGTGATCAGACATTGATGCCGAACGCATTCAGAGTCTTTGTTGATGATGACATCACGTCAACATGGACACCGGTCTGTTCATCCATTCAACCGTGGAGTAGAAGCTGTGTGTGACCACCTGGAGCTGTGTGACACGCCCTTTATAACCAGGACCGGACTAGAAAGGATTTGGCATGAAGGAGAATCAGCGAGGAGGTGGTAGTAGCAGGTAAAAGTTCTCTCTGTAGCACTGAGCTAGGATAGCATTAGCCGCTAATCACACCGGCTTTTTTCACTGGTGGTTTATGTTTAAGAGAGGAGAAAAAGGAGCGCAGCTCCTCGCTTCAGCAGGCAGTGAAACTCACTGAGTTGGATGTGTCGCTGGTGGATGAACGCAGCATTAGCCAATCAGGACGCAGAACAAAATTCGCGTTCATACGCTGTAAAAAATACATCCAAAATTGCACTGTAAAAAAAAAATCTGCGAAACACAGAGGCCGTGAAAGGTTAGCCGCGATATAGCGAGGGACTACTGTATATAAATATATATATATATATATATATATATATATATATATATAAGATGAGGGCTGCAGCCAAAATTATATTCCTAATTATTATGATCAATATTGTAATCACATGTATAATCACAATTGTTCATCATATTAGGGAAAAATCTGTGTTTTTATTACACTACTTTAAAACGAACAATATGTGTACAGTTTACAGTGCAGCAAAGCTTTAAAATGTAATTTTTATTTAAAAACATAATAATAAAAAATGAACCCAAGTATTTAAAATGTATAAACTGAATAAATACACTATTACAGAGTGCAGAGCCCATATTTTAAATGTAAATATCGCCAACGATCAGGTTAATTTAATTGTGGCAACTGAAATTGTGATCACAATTCAAATGTGATTACTTGTACAGCCCTACATAAAAAATACTTGGGCAAAAAATAAAATTGTATAGAATATTGCCACTTCGTCACACCCAGAACTGCTGGGACGGCACAGACTGGAGCTGCTGGTGTGTGTCTGGATTAAACCCAAATGAATCCGTGTATTCCCTCATCGTTTCCTCTTCTCCCTAAATCTCCCGCTCCCTTCAACCCAGGCCTCTCATTGACCTTCCAGGCGCTCATTGTCCCAAAGTGAGACTTGATTACAGGCCTAAGCTCTGTGAAGGTTCGCCTCAGTGGCCACAGCTGATCTTTTATACTAATTTTGGATTAATGCGGGGTCTGCAACACTGCGTAAACACAGCCACAGAGAAAGGCCCCTGCCACACAGAGCTGAACATTAATCCTCCTTAATGCTGAGAGTCAACTTCCAGTCCTTATCAGAATTTGTTTTAATCTCTGCCGAGGCTGTGTAAAACTCCTCTGATCTATGAGTAAAACGCACATCGCCAAACAACAAACTGAGCCAGAGAACTGTGACGGAATGGCAGAGGTGAAAGTAACGGATTACAAGTACTCAGCATTACTGTAAATTGAGTTGCTTTTATGGGTACTTCGAGTCATTATGTGTATTTTTGATATTGTTTTGTGTTCTTGTTGTCATTTTGTGTATTTCTAATGTATTTTTCTGTTGTTTAGTTTAATTCTGTTGGTATTTCAATCAGAGAAGGAGGGCGACCTTTGTCTCCAAAACCGTTGTCCTCCTGAACACTAAAGGGTTAAAATAATTTGACTTTTTTCACCACAGCTGGCCTGCCATGGACCTAAAAAATCTGTTTACATACGTATATATACTGTATTTATTTGTATTATTAATTATTATTTTTATTATTTTTAATATTTAAAATAATCAACGGACATTGTAAAACTATAAAAAATGAAATGACCAGACAACAATAAAATGCATCACATCATAGCCGACCAATCAGATTAAATGTAATGCACGGTGATCAAAACAGTATTAAATGCTGGTTATTTTCTCAGTTTTACTGTTCATAAATGTTGCTATACTTAGAACCTAAGATTTTTTTTTTAATTTGAATTGAAATTATCTGTGTCATTTTATTTTTAAAAATAATTCTACATTCTGACAAACTTTTTATTTTATACGGATGCCTTTGCGGAAAATACATTATGATCTGATTGTGTTAGATTTGGTCTCTTCCTTTTTAAGTTCATACATGAGATGTTTACTGAATGCAAGGGAACCGTGGCAAGATTTATGACCAAAAATAAACGTGAGGGGTGAAAATAACTACCGGTAGTATCTTTTACTTTGAGTTAGGGCTGGGCAATATATCGAGATTCAAGATGTTTCAAGTTTTCTATTTTAGCAATATTGAAAATGACATGTATTTTTTATAGCTAATTTTTGAGAGTTTTGGTCCATAATGCCCAGCCCTACTTTGAGTATTATTTATTTGAGTTTATTTTTTACTTGTACTTGAGTATTTCATGTTTGACTTACTTGTACTTGTACTTGAGTACAATTTCAATCAAGTAACAGTACTTCTACTTGAGTAGTATATATCAGTACTCATTACACCTCTGTGGAATGGATAGAAAAACATTTGAATTAAGTAAAAAATCTTACCTTAAAGCTAATTAAACATCTTGGTCTTAATCTTCTGAGGAATAAAAGCAACAGCAGGCACAATTTCACCTTAAAATGTTTACAATTTTCTGCTTTGTCTTTCCTTTCCTCGAGTTCAGCCAAAGCACATTTCTCATCCCCCACTCCCCCTTTATTCATCTCTCTCTCATGCAGTTGTGGATGGGTTGATGTGTGGGGTTTGGACCATGTGGGTCGCAGTTCCTGTCTCGTCTAGCACTCGTCACTACAGTGAGCGTGCTTATCTGTAATTTTCTCAATATGAGATATGGGAAGTACAAATTCAGGAAGTATCCGTGCTACGGTTCAAGCTGAGTTTCAAACGTTTTTGCGACTGGATGTTTTTCCACATGCACAGGCGTATTCATTTTACACAGTCAACACGCGGTACTTTTCAAACAGCCTCTTTGCTGTGAAATCATATGGAGTTCAAAGGCAGATTGTAACTAAACGCAGAAAATAAGTGTCATTTTTTTGATTGTTCCGATAACAATTTCTGCATTTATCCGCATGCACTATGAAATGTCCGTCACTTAAAACAAACAGGTGGATTTGATTAACACATTTAGCGTTAAACATACTTTTACATTCAGAAGATAAATGTCTGTGTTTAGAGTCTGAGGCTCATGTGTCAAACTCCAGGGCCGAGGGCCAAACCCGGCCCTTTGGAGCATCAAATCTGATCCGCAGGGAAAAGTAAAAATGACAGAGAAAACATGAATCATTGTGTTAATGAAATTCAACAATATTTGCATGGGCTCACAGACAGTTGCATGATTGCATTCATTTTTAATGAATAGAAAACAGTTGAATTCTTAGAAATTCCTTCAATTTTCCTTAAATTATGACATATTTCCCTTAATTAAATAGAAATCGGTCACAGAATAAAAAATAAATAAAACAAAGTGAAGATCCTGTTAAGACTGATATTTATCACTTATTGATTGGATATTGTCAGTTTCTTACATATTTTGTATTTTATGTATGTGCAAACTAGGGCACAATAATGTTGATCATACTCATAAAATCTGTGGCCCACTTAAGATCAAACTGCTTCAAATTTGGCCCCTGAACTAAAATTAATTTGACACCCTAGCTTTAGAGAATCAAATTCGAGAAAGTAAAAATGATAGATAAAACGTGAAACTGAAAATTATCAACTAATTCAGTTGTAAAATATCTCAGACCCTCCATATACACACATTCACTGACAAATAAAATCACAATGTTTGCAGAGCTCAGTTTTCCACTTCCTATATGACATGACGGCAGTCATTTTGAATCTCAAATTGTAGAAAAAAACTTTACATTTTTCCAAAATCTGGTAATTTTTTTCCAAAATTTGGTACATTTTCCTCAAAATATTACACAAACTTTTCCCAAATTCCCCAAATCAGGTAAATTTAACTAAAGATCCTGCATTGATGGATATACTCACATATTTTATCATTTACATTTTCTTTATCCCTGGAAGTTCAAACTTGATTGCAAAATTAATGTCGAATTTGCACATTTTCCCACCTAAAATCTGTGGCCCAGTCAAGGTTAAACTGGTCAGTATTTGGCCCCTGAACTAAAATGAGTTTGACACCCCTGGTCAAAGGAAAGACACAGAGAGCACAGCCTAACATGTGGACCACGGGGGAGCTGTGTGTGTGTGTGTGTGTGTGTGTGAATGTAAACACAGTTGACGAGGGAAAAAAAGAACTCCACATAATTAAAATGTTATGAAAGCGAACGCCAAAGCGAAGCGCAAGCTCTAATAAAACAGAAAAGTGGAAAAAAAAAGAAGCTGGGGAATGCAACGCAGTTATCTACTGTTACACACACACACACACACACTGAGGTATTAACAGACCTGCTGTTTAAACTGACTCCTCGTCACGACACACCGCAGGCTGGGGTGAGACGCTTCTGACGTTTGAAGGAGTCTCTTTTTGGCCTCGCTCGACTTTGCAAAACAAAATTATCCCATTCTGAGGTTTGGGGGAAAAGAGCTTTTAATTTAATGCTTGCAGTTGGCATGAATCTTCATCACTCTGAAAATTCAACACTCCAAATTTTCTATATTTTCTTCAACATGAAGATTCATTCCGCTGCCCTGTAATTACGCTGGTGAGTAGATGAACAAGGCTGGAAGGCCGTTAGTATTCTCCGACCAGGTCTGTGTTACCTCTCGCTGCTCTACATTATTCAATTTACAAAGGTTAGCGCTCGTCTTTATGAGCTGTGAACTGACCACAAATGCACGGACTAGTCCGTCCCAAAGTACCTCCTCTTACCTCCCTTCCCACCCTTCTCTCCACTACCCTTCTTTAAGTCTATGGGAAAGGGCGAAAAAAGATGGAACAGCTTTAAAACTGAAAAATCCTTTAATGCAATTCCTACCTTATCTAAAACACCTACATATCTGTCTCCAGTCTACGGCCTTTGAAAGGATATTTCAGGCCTGGGATTGAGGAGGGAAAATCTCCCTTCAGAAGCAGGCCTAGGGATGAGTTATAGGCATCTAAGAGCCTGGAAATCTCTGGGGCCTGACCATGGCTTTAGCGTACAGCTCCAAGCACGGCCAGGGTCTAGAGGCAAAAGGAAACCCGCCTGGTCCTTGTCAAAGGATGAAAATAGAGAAAAGCACAAAAAGGTAGCCTGGATATTAAGAATTCAGAGGGTGAAACCGGGATTTTATATTCCGAAAATTAGCAAATAAACAGCTTTAATTAGACACAGTAAAATAAGAACAAGATCAATTTAAATGTTTTTTTTGGTATGATGATCTGAAGAAAATTTACTTTCTCTTCTTTTGTAATAATGTCTAGATTAGTTTTTACCAGAGGTATAAAGAGTACTAATATATCCTACTCAAGTAGAAGCACTGTAACTTGAGTGAAATTGTACTCAAGTACAAGTAAGTCATACATAAAATACTCAAGAACTAGTAAAAAGTACCTCAATTAAATAGTACCTAAAGTAAAACTTACTAGTTACTTTCACCCCCCCACATTTATTTTTGGTAATAAGTCTTGACACGGTTCCCTTGCGTACAGTAAACATCTCAGATATAAACTTAAAAAGGAAGAGGCAATTTGAACCTTAATTTATTTTCCACAAAGGCATCTGTAAAAAAATAAAATAAATAAATCAAAATTGGTCTTTTTTAAACAAATTAACACCAATGAATTCAATTCAAAATAAAAACATTCTCCGGCTCTAAGTATAGATACATTTAATGAACTCTAAAACTGAGAAAATAACCTTCATTCAACGCTGTTTTGGCGCCGTGCATTACATTTAATCTGATTAGTCAGCTATTATGTGATATATTTGATTGTTGTCCGGTCATGTCATATTTTTTTTTGTAGTTCTACTATGTCGGTTGATCATTTTTTTAGTAACTGTTGGGTGTAGGAATGTAATTAATTACTTTACTTCTTTTAAAACATACTTTTTGTTATTCCCTTTATTTGATATAGACATAATTACATTGGTTTCCCAGATGTATTGTTTTGAGTGTATTAGCACATGTGCTAATTTACAACACTTGTCTGCAGGAGGCTTTTAAAAGGGTTAAATGTAACAGAAATAATAAGAAAGTAAAGAGGAAATATGCACTGCACAAAACATTACAAAAATAAAAGCAATATTGAAATGTAAATACAGTCATTAGTTATAGGGCAGAGGCAACGCGGGCAAGCGAGAAACCAGGTATAACTATTAATGTGAATACAGCATTTGAGTTAATTGTACTTATGTACAAGTAAAATCACTGATTTAGAAATATACTTTAAAAGGTACCCATGAAAGCAACTCAATTACAGTAACGTGAGTACTTGTAATCTATTACTATCACCTCTACTTGTTACTCTGCTTGTCTTTTACAGAAAAAACCCTGTCCTGCCCAGTGTCTCCATTCTCTCTCTCTTTCTGTTAGTCTGGCTTTAGAACGCCGCTCTGGTCAAAGCCAGTAAATTTTCGAGCCCGGAGGATAAAGTTCAAGAAGATAAAATCAAACAGATGTCAGCGTGAGGGCGAGGCTTCGTGACCTATAAAAGTGCTCTCATCAAAGAGTTGAATCATTTGTTTTGAATTATTACATTGTTATCAAAAGGGACGGCAGCGGGTCTGTTTGAGGAGGAATTTGATCTGTTTGTCTAAAAAACACTGGGCAGAGATACTCCAGCCCCTGAGGAACCCTGAGAAAAGAGCCGCAGCTGACAGGCCAAGGCAGCTGGGGATGGGTTTTGATTGACACCCGTCAGCTATCTTTGGACTTTGTGTTTACTTTTGTTTAGAGGAGTCAAGTGTTGACTGTCTGGCACCTTGCCCCTCGTACTGATTTGCTTGTAAATATCACTTCCTCGCCGACCGAATGCTTCAAGCAGAGATTTCTCAGCACACGATAAAAGCCATTTCATCAGCTGTAAACTTTCTAAAGCTTAAGTTGTGAAATGTGTGATAAAAATCATAAATAAACCAATGTTTTAAACTTCTTTTTTTTTCCGTTCTCAACCGTTTTTGCACATATTGTGCATGAAGGCCATGTTGCTCCGAGTCACGTCTTCATGCAAAGTTCAAGTTGAGGTGAAATTTTTTCCCTTATCTCAAAATCTTGTTTCAACTGATGTGAGAAGTTAAATCCTAAAGCAGGAAGAAATGTGCTGAGTATACGTTGTAATATCTTTATAATGACGGAAATCGATGTAAAACATCTGATCCAATACAATTGCGCTGTTTGCATCTGATACAGTAATTCAGCCCTTGAGCATTTGCTGTCATGACAAAGAGTGTGTATTTTTTTAAAGAGATAAATAAAAACAAGGTTCAAAGGTGTTGGTTGCATCGGAAACTCAAGGGCTGTGTTTGAAATTGCATTCTAACATGCTACTCATACTAAGTCTGACTTCAAAATCAGTTTGTAGTGCGTTCACATTCGTTAGCGGCGTGGCTAATGTTGGCGCTATCTACGCTGCCACCATTAAGTTGCTGGACCTTTGGCTGCACAGTTCACGGTTGACATCACTAGGTTTTCCACATTGTAGCGGTCTTGGATGCCTCGACAACATCCAGGGCTATGGCGCAGTTAGAGGCTCCTCCAGCTGACGGCAAGTACGACGCGCTCAAATCCTTCCTGTTGAGCCTCTTTGAACTGTCAGAGCAAGAGAAAGCCGACCGCCTGCTGTCCCTAAACGGCCTTGGCGACAACAAGCCATCCAATTTAATGGAGCGGATGCTGGCTGTGCTTGGCGCGGTGGATCCCTCATTCCTCTTCGCCCACATTTTCCTGCTGCAGCTTCTAGCACCTATACGCACTGCACTGGCCTGTTCCTCCCTCCCTTCCTCCAGAGATGTACCCCTGCACATTGGGAGGGGTTGGGGCACTTTGTCTGTCAAACATGCTGGCTACCAGGGACCTGTATCAAGGCCTGCTTGCTGAGTTCCCTGACATCACCGTGCCCACATTTTCATCAGCGGTGGCTTGGCATGGCGTGGAGCACTACACCACCACAGTGGGCCCCCAGTCTACGCTCGACCCCGGCGCCTCAACTCTGACAAGCTTGCGATCGCCAGGGAGGAGTTCACCACCATGGAGCACTTCGGCATCGTGCGTCACTCCGTGTGCGGTTACCACCAGTTGCTTGTCCACCTACAGGATGTCCCCAAGATGGCCTCCCTGCCAAGGTGGATGTCACCAGTTTTCCAGTCAATGCAGGAGTTCCTGGACATGGTGAACTTCTGCAACCGTTTCATCCCCCATGTGGCCCAATTCATGGGACCCTTGTACAATGCTTTACGTGGTGGGAGACCGGCGGACGTGTTTGATTAGTCCCTGGTGATGATTGATGCTTCTGATCCTGCCAAAACTGCGCGAGCCAACACTGCCCTGCTCATGCACCCGTCTTGGACTGCCCCAGTTGCTCTTACTACAGATGCCGTGGGAGCTGTGTGTGAGCAGTGGGTGGGTGGAGACTGGCAGCCGCTGGCCTTTTTAAGCAGGAAGCTCCGTGACAGTGAGAGGAAATACAGCGCCTTCGACAGGGAGATCCTGGGTCTTTTTCTCGTTACCCGTCATTTCTGTTTGCTATTGGAGGGCCAGCGGTTCACGGCCTTCGTTGACAACATGCTACTGACGTTCTTTGAAGTCTTTGAAGCCATGGTCGAGTCGACAGCAGTGTCAACTTTCTGCCATCTCTGAGTACACCACTGATGTTCAGCATGTGGCTGGCAGGGAAACTTGTCACAGACTGCTTCTCCTGCGCGGTCACTGGGTCCGTCCACTTGGGCCTCGACTACGCAGCCATGGCTGAGGATCAGTCCACGTATGCTGAGGTGCAAGCGTACCTGACAATCCCCACGCCGCTGCTCATGGACGATGTGGTGTTTGATGCGGCCAATACTACATACCTCTGCAACGTCTCCACTGGCCAACCATGGTATCTGCTAGCTGGAGGCGTAAGGTCTTCAATGCCATCCACGGCCTTTCCCTTGCCTATGTGGCGTGCCAGCACGCAAAGGTGACTCGTCATACCAAGACCCCTTTAGCACAGTTCAAAGTGCCAGAGAGACGTTTTGATCATGTGAATGTGGACCAGAAGTGGTTCCCCTTTCCTCCACTATGGCAGCTGAAGTGGCCAGGGCATTCACTATGGCCAGGGTGGCCTGCTTTGGCACTCTGTCTGACCTTGCCTTGGACTGGGGTTCTCAGTTTACATTGGAGCTTTGGTCTGCGGTCGCCGAAGTCCTGGGGGTGAAGGTCCACAGAACCATTGACCTATAACTTGCAGAGCAACGGACTTTATTTATTTATTTTTTCAGTCTATTTTCGACCTGGTTACATTCACGTTCACATTTACAATTTTTATTTATTTTTTTTTTGTACATGCCGAAAAAGAAGACGAGAGAAGCAGATTGGACTTTGTGAGAGGTTTCATTGTGACATGAAAGCTGCGCTCAGGGCCAGCCTTATGGGCAGTGACTGGGCTGACCGCCTCCCATGGGTTATGCTGGCGCTACCACAGGTCATTCATCCCCACCGATTTACGACTGTACAATAAAACAGTCTATAAATGTGTAAAGATCTCTCCTTGCCCCCGTATATATCTGTATCCTTTATTCTTTATATATAATTGTTTCTATTTATATTTTTCTGTTTATATATCTATTGATATCTAGCTTCTATTATTGTATTGTTCATTTCATCTATTGCACTATTTCTGTGTCTTTCGGGTTTTTCTGTGTGTTGTCTTCTATTGTCTTATTTATTGCACAATGGTGAGAGAAAACGTTTAAAAAAAGCGGTGACACTCGGCATGTCCGGGAGAAGGAGGAAGTGCCGTGTGTGGAGAATAACAGGGTGAGAGACTTGGAAGAAGGCTAAAATACAGTAAACAAACCATTCAATTCTGACCCAGATAGCAAAATAATAACTATTTTGTCATCAAAAGCCCGGTTTCAGTGTTGTTTTTGTAGTTTCATAGAAGGAAACCAATGTTGAGGTGTCACCAAGGCAAAAAAAATTAAAATAAATTAGCTTCAAAGTCACTGACAGGTTTTTTTCAGAAAAAAACACTTTTTTCTAGGCTTTTTGTCGCAAACTATTTGTGTGAAACTTGCCTCTATACAAGTGCTGATTACAGAAGAACAAAACAAGCTATATATATATAAAAATAAATAAATAAATCTGATAAAAGTAGAGAGTCTAATCTTTCAGGATCTGGTTTCAGATTTGAGATTGTCATAGCACAAAATATTCTGTGGGTCTTGAAAAATCAGTGAAAATCATCTAAAACACCTGGCAATATGGGGTTGACTGCTCTGAAAATGGCTGGCAGTGAATGAGTTAATGACAGCCTTCATGACAGCTTATTCCTGCTAATGGCAGATAATGACAGCATATCAATCTTATGTATACAACTTCAAGTAAATTTCTATCCCCATTAATACCGAGGTCAATATGTATATATATTTATGAAAAATTGCATTAAAATGCACAATCCAGATCTGATACAGATGAAACTCAATGGGGTAATTTAGGAACATATCCGACATAACTTACATTTCATAAAGATCGGTCAATTAAGAAACAAGATATGAGGCATTTGCAATTTTGACAATGATGAGAGAGATATACTGATCTAGAATCAGTATATTCATTTGGTTCCCCTCCAAAATGTAATGGAATCTTCCCTGGCCTAAGGTCTATCTTTGTCTAAAAATCTGTTCAGTACTTTCGATGTAACGGCCGTACGAACAAACAGATAAATAAATGCTGGTGAAAATATCACTTGGTGGAGGTAAAAAAGAGAACTATACTGATAAATTCTGTAAAGATTGCACAGTTTTGTGAGAAAAGTTTAACCACTAAAACATAACTTTTTCTTGCATTCTCAGATTTTAGCTGGGATTCTTCAGCTACACAAGATTATTAATGCATTTTTTAAACTTAAATAATAATAATAATAATAATGATCATATTTTTTACAAGCAGACAATCAACAGTTACTTTGTTTTCTCCCAAAAGGTAAATGATGGTTATTTAAATATATAGTAATATGCACTGCATCTTATGTATTTGTTTTTCTTGTTTGTCAGGTAATCACGTGCATACAATGTTTTTCCAGTTCAACTTCATTTGAGAACTTACACTTAATGTCTAATATGTGCATGTGTTGATGTGATATTCACATTGACATTTAACAATAATCTGTCTCTCTCTCTCTGCACACACAGCATGCTATCAACAGCAACCAGAGGCAGTACACACTTGTAATGAGGTGTACAGATTTGCCCCTGGACCCTCTGCTCCACCCCCAGTTATTGATACAAGATAGGGGAGACGTCTTAATATTCTGCACAGGTAAATGAGGGAAGGTGGCAGCAGGTTTACACTCTTTATTTCCCAAAGTTTGCCTCGAGGATGGAGAGATTCTTGCTGGAATTTTTGTTGACTCTGCAAGCAGCAGCAGCAGCAGCAGCAGCACCAGCACCAGACACGTGTTTCATGCTCTCCAAATCGAAAATAACACACACAATGGGCAAAACCCCTCAATTCTCCCATAAAATGAAACTTTACATTCAAAATAATGTCATTTCATACAAAACAAAATAATTTACTGTATACAGTTACAGTAAAAATATAAATAAATAAATAGAATTAAAAACAAAAACAAAAAAAAACTATGCTGCATCCTCTCTTCTGTTTTGATCATGGCCACAGCACCTCATCCACATCGCAACCAATGTTGGTTCTGGCTCTGGCTCTGTTTCCAATGTTGGCATCCATTGCTCCAAAACAGAAGTGCTCACCAGTTGCTAATTTATGCTAAAGGTCTGATTGCTAATTGTAAAACAGTGTGACAGGTGTTTGCTCATGTGATTGAATGACAGTGTGTTCCTTGTGAAAACAAGATATTTTCTTCATGAAAATGCAGAGAATTGTGTGTAGTATTTTGAAAAAAAGTGTGTTTTAAAACTGCAAATTAAGTGTGAAGCAGGAATTGACAGAATTGGTTCAGGGCGTTGGTGTAATAGTAACATGTTGTGGTGTTTGTGTCTCAAGTACCAGTAATTGAAAAACTGTAAACCACCAGTTTTTTTTTTTTTCAATTTCTTGGCTATTTTTAATAGGAGTGTAACGATACTTCAATACGTACTTTTATTCATTATTTTGTACAGTGTATAAAGTTAGAAGAGGCTTGATCGAGTGATGTTACTATGTTACTTATTATGACAAATTTACTTTATAATGCTTTTATTACAGTGATATACATTCCTTTAGCCTCATTCAGAGGGTCAAAGTTTCCATCCTCCCTTGTTATTCCACATTTTGTCAAAAGTCACCTCCTTCTGAAAATCCTGGCTCCTCCCATATATAAGAATGTGAGCTCCTCCCTCTCAAACTACCTCACAACAAAAACAAACACTGTGGTTTAATATAGAATATACATTACTTTATTGTCATATATGTAAAGCTAAATACACAAAATGTGTTCTCTGCATTAAACCCCTCCCTGAGAAGCAGTGGGTAGCCATGCTGTAGCGCCCAGGGAGCAGTTACAATCAGTTCCATTTTTTGTATCTGTTATATTGCCTCGCATTGCCTTTTAGATGATATGACGTGATTGTGACACAATGCGGTGCATTGGATAGTGGACTATCGCCTTGACAATTTCTGTAATAAGTAGTGGAGAGGATGTCAGGAAAGCGACGTCGCAGCTCCGGTGAGTGTTTGAAGCAGCTGACTCAGCTGATTGACTCCACTGCTGCTGCCACACGGTGCACACACACCCTGAAACAGTGTTTGTCTGACTCACAATCACAATAGCCGCTTAAATAGCCATGTGTTTTACTGTAATGCGCAGTTTTTTGGCTGAAAACAATAACAAGAGTGTGTGGATAGCAAAATAAAATTGATAGTGATCAGCTGTTGTGTCACTCATAATGTAGGCCCCAAAACAGCCAGTTTTTAGAACTGCTTAGAAAGTCACTTTTCAGAAGGCTAAACTCTGGAAAACAGGCGAGTTTGGCAAAATAAACCTCAAATACTATGAACCAATGGAGATGGGTAAAAATAGCATAAAACTGGACCTTTAAAGAACAATAGTCATTTATTATTATTATTAACCAAAGTGTTACATACATTTGAACCAGAGGTGTAAAGAATACTGATATATAGAAGTAGAAGTACTTTTACTTGATTGAAATTGTACTCAAGTACAAGTACAAATACAAGTAAGTTATACATAAAATACTCAAGCGTAAGTAAAAAGTAGCACAATTAAATAGTATTCAAAGTAAAAGTTTCTCGTTACCTTCACCCCCCCCACGTTTATTTTTGGTAAATACTGAATATCCATTATACTTGGAGTTTAAAAAATTGTATATATATATATATATATATATATATATATATATATTTATAACTGTTATTGCATTATCATGTTATTTATTCCACTTGACGGTTGTCATACAGTTCAGAAAAGTTATATGGATTTGATTTTCCCTTTAAAGTGGTTGAAATCTGAAAAACAATAAATCAAATATGTGTTTATTATTACAAGTATGTTAAACCAAGTCTAAGGAGCAAGTTTCTATTCTTCCCACCAGCTTCATTTTTTTTTTTTTTTTACCATAACTGCAGCTGTCAAACAGAAAAAAAAAAAAAAAAAAACAGCACAAACTGGTACCAGGTATCTTTTCCAATTTTTTAAAAGGAGCGTGGGCAGCCACAGTCCACAAAGCAAACCCTGTCATGTGGCAGCAGATTTGCAAGAGAGATAAAGTGAGATCCTACAGGGGATCAAAGCTAGCCTCTATCTCTAACAGAGGATTTAGGCAGCAGAGACTAAAGGGGCTACAGCAGAATTACTGTGTATGGAGCCTGAATGAGTCGTCGCATTTACCCATCGCAAGTTGGTCTTCTTTTGTGCTTGGGCACTGTTTAACGGGATGATATGAAAGATAAAAATGCATTTTTAGCTTGTGTTGCAGGTTAAGACACAGCCTTACTTGAAGGGGGAGGTATACATTTGACAAAAGTACTTGAGATAATAGATTTTGCTTTGAATGAAATGAAAAAGAGAGAAATAGAAAAAAAAAAAAAAAAAAAACATGGCAAAAGGCTGTAGCGCCATGGTAGAGGGAGAACTAATTGATGGTGGCTCACAGAAATGACAGAAAATAGAAAATACAGTAATAAATACATTATTATAATTTTTTTTTACAATTGTGATGATACATAAAAAGTAAAATGAAAACCTGTGTACTAAGTTAGATTAACTTTCCCATTAAAAATGCATTTGGCATCCCAAAGATCCCAATTACATTACCTTAAAAAATAATAATGTAATAATGTGGTTTATAATATAGCCTAAGCCTACTGAATTGTGTAACTGTACATTAAAAATGAGCATTGTGTCATATTACAATGTAAATATAATGCATTTGAAACTCTTACCTCTTCATATTTAATTTTTTATTTTTTATTTTATTTTTTTTCTATTTATTTAACAGGGATAGTGTACATTAATATAAATACTGAAAATTTACCAGATTTAGCCAAAAGGCACCCTAAAAGTAGGAGAAACAAGTAATTACACAAATTACAGAAAATATACAATGAAAAAAACTACATACTGTAATAACATCTATCATTTATCAGCAATGGTTTAGTCACTATCATGGCCAATAAAAACGGGCAGAGCACAAATTACAATGAAACAATTTTTTTAAAAAAATCATTTAAAAATAATAAGGATCTCATATATTTACTAAACTTTTTCAACAACACAACATGTGCAAGTCTTTTTAACTCAAAATGTGTATGTTTGAGTTTTACTTTTACAGGCAGTTTTAATTTTGACAGCAAATTCTCATTTTATTTTGAAAAAAATGCAACTTAATTTTAGTCATCAGAACTATTTCAGTTATAGTCTTTGAGTCAATGAAATTACAATAGGATTTTAGTCGACTAAATCTGTTATAGATATAGTCGACTAAAATATAAAGCATTTTAAAAGATTGAATTACTATTTACATTATATTTTGATGGTATTAATGTTTTTAAATACACAGATGTGATCAATGTGTCAGACCATGTCTTACGTCCTCAAACACAATTATCTTACTTCCTATTGCACTTGTGTCAAACTCAAGGTCCAGGGGCCAAATCTGACCCTTTACAGCAGTTTCTCAAGTGGGCTGCAGAATTTCGGTGGGGAAAAAAGCTCAATTTCAACATTAATCTACCCGAGTTTGCACTTTTACGTATAAATGATATATAAAGTATAAGGCACCAACAATATCTAAGCAGTATATGACAGATATCAGCCCCTGCAGGATCTTCACTTCAAAACTGTGGAATTTGTGGAAAGTTTTTTTTCACAATTTTCAACAAAATTTGACTCTGTGTTAACATTGTGTAGTTTCATCAAATTAGGGAATTTAGAGTGGTTTAGAAATCAAAAACTGAATTATTTGGTATTTTGCATCTGTATTAGCATGTTGTTTTTACTAGCAGGCCAAATTGGATGACTGTAGGGCCACATTTGGCCCCCGGGCCTTGAGTTTGGCACACACGCTTTCCAGCATCTAATCTGGCCCACAGGAGAAAGTAAAATAACAGAGAAAACCTAAATAATTGGGTAGATGATCAACTAAATCACTAACCCGAACCCACCAAAATTAAATACCAAATTCACAATATTTTCAGGGCTCACAGTTTTTATATCACATGATTGCAGCCATTTTTAATCTCAAACTGTTGAAATAACTCTAAAGTTTTCTAAAATCCTGCAATGTTTCTTAATTTATTCCACACAATTCATCTCAACTAAAAAATAATTTATTTTTATTTTTATTTTTATTTTTATTTTTATTTTTATTTTTATTTTTATTTTTATTTTTATTTTTATTTTTATTTTTATTTTTATTTTTCGGCCCCTGAACTCAAATGAGTTTGACACCTCTGTCCTATTGGATCATTTATCGGCCTTTCCCGCCTTCCACGCAATAAAAATAGTTTTGATTGGATATCTTCCAAAAAAAAAAAAAAAACTTGATTCTGATTTGATTTTGTCCCATTTGAACAATATTTCATTAACATAAAAATCATTATATTTTGATACACAGTAGTTTTCATTCACATGTATTAAAAAAAAAAAAAAAAAAGTCTCATTATTTCCACTGAAAAAAAATGTAGTCGACCAAAACAATGACGACAATTTTTAGTGAACAAAATGAACACTGTTTACAGGGAGCATTAAGGATGGATTTGATAGTTTTATGTTAATTCCTCATCAGACTGTAACCTTCGGGCATGATTATAAAGTTGAACATAAGCCATAAGGACACACAGGGGAAGATAACTCCTTTTACTCACCTTTGCAAGCAGACACTATTGATGATCTCATCGTTGTGTCATTGGCAGAGGGAGTTTGGTCACTTCAAATAAACACTATTTTTTAACAGTGTTCACAGGTCAGAAGCCGTCCAGGGATCATGTCCTATTGCCACTGGGATGTTGAACCACACAATATGTGAGTTTGGTTTGTGCGGCTGGAGGAGATCAAATTCAGGAATAGCATGTTAAACCCTTCCAATGAAACCATACTTGCTAGAGGGGGGAAAAAAAGGAATTTGCAGGCTATTACACTGTGCCCACTCAGGTTGTAAAACAAGACAAAAGATATGCTTTACACCAGAGGTATAGGCAACTATAATCACAGCGGGGCCGAACAAAAATATGTTTGTTTGATCAGAGGGCCACATGATCAACATTCATGTCAGCATTTAGAATAATTACCAATCTGAGCATTAATACAGGAATTAATACAGGAGTTTTTATAGTAACTTTGTGTGTTTTTCTGTCATTCTGTGGATGTTTGTTGTTGTCTTGCTCGTTGTGCAGCATTTTGTGCATTCCTGTCCTTTTGTGTATTTTTTTTATTAAAGTTATGTTTTTTGGAGTCATATTGTGTATTTTTGTAAGTGTCATTTTGCGCCTTTTGTTTTTTTTTTTTTGAGTATTATTTGTGTATTTCTGTTGTTGTTTTGATTGTTTGTTATACTGTGGGTTTGCTGAGTCATTTTTTGTGTTTTTATTGTGTTTCTGTGTACTTTTTTTTGTCATTGTCTGTGTGTTACTGTTGTCGTTAGATTAATTTTTGTAGTAGTTTTGTGTGATTTTGGAGTATTTTCTGTGTTTTTATCTGTTGTTTTTTTTTTACTGTATTGTCCTGCAATGTTGTAATTATTTGTATTTTTAATATATTCTTGCTCTTGTTTTGTGCATTTTTCTGCCATTTTCTACATTTACTCTGGTGGCCGCATTAAAATTAGACCGACGGCTGCATGTGACTCCCGGGCCCCCAGTTGTCTATGCCTGCTTTACACAGTTTGGGATGTGACTCTCCTAACACATGTGTATGCACGCACCAGTAGATAATAATCTAAAGCACTTCTTTCCAGGGATTATCTCTGGGCCCACATTTCCTGCAGTGGTTCCCAAACCTTTTTGGATCATGACCCCATTTTGGTAGCAAGAATTTGTGGTAACCCCAAAGACATTTTTTTTTTTAGAATTAGTTTTTGATTGATTTATTGAGTTTTTATCATTATTTTAATTAGATCTATTTTTGCAAAGTGAAAGTATAGAATACGTAGTTGTTAAGATTGTGTGTTTTAATTTGAAAAATAATAATATTTTAAAAATCAGTAATTATTATTTTCTTTTTATCAATTACTAGACATTTCAGGCAACCCCCATTTAAATTCCAGGCGACCCCAGATGGGGTTCCGACCCCAAGGTTGCAAAACACTGTTCTGAAGTGACTAGTAACAATCAACGCAAACTTCCACTGTTTCTACTGAATGTTTCACACAATTCCCATCCTGCCAGATCTCAAATTATTACACATGGTCCAAATCTTAAAATGTTCTACAGTTATGGTATAAAAAAAAGAAATTAATCACCAATTTATTCCAAAACAAACATAAATAAAAACATTCCTCTTACCAAACTTGACCCTTATTTTACAATAATAATAATAATAATAATAATAATAATAATAATAATAATAATAATAATAATAATAATAATAATAATAATAATACAGATTTTTTCTAAAATATGCATTCTTCACGCAACCTGCATGTTTCAGCAACAAGCAATGTTGACTTGTCTCTATTCCCCAGTGTAGTAATTCATTGGGCTCATTAATTTGACATTTTTTTTTCTAAATTTTTATTCCTCATTTAAATTTATAGTTTCATGAAATATTTTCTGCATTATAAATTAGTAAAGTAAAAATAAACAAATCAGCACGAGAAACACGAGTTTTATTTCCTTATTGTTGTCCTGTTGTCTAAGGTCAACAGTAATTGTATTAATGTAATTATAAGTAATTGTATTATCATTAAAATGTAACTGTACATTAATTCTGCCCTGTTTTACAAATAGTAGCTCATACATATCAATGGTATTTGTTTAATCTAGAACTATCTATTTTTGTAAGTGTAAATTCTGAGAACATGAAGACAAATATTATTTGTAATTCTAATTTAGTATTTTTAATTCATTGGTTTTGAACTATTTAAGGCACAAAATAAATGTTGTTTATTTATTTCTATATTTCTTTGTATATTTTAATGATATATTATGCGTATTACTTAAAAAAAAATATATAGCAAGGATGAGAATTTGCATCTGCAGGCAAAAAATAAGATGAAAAATAATATTACATCTTTTGAATAAAGAAGGACCATAAATGTGAAATAAGCACTTTTTTTGTTAGTTTCTCTACAATTTATGTTACAAGAAAAAAAAAAAAAAAGTGATCATTGTGGTTTGTCTTTACATGGGAGGTCAGCGTTTCACTGGCAGCTATTACCCTGATGCACAGTCCGACTTTTTATTACTACAATGGTGGTTTCACCTTTTCAGTTTAATCATTCCAGTAGATATTAAACTCTCCCAGCAGGCTGTGGGGCTATATAGTGTAGGGATTTACTGAGGGATTTGCATTCTCCTTTCTGCTGGTTCACATCTCTGTGTCTTCGCAAGATCAAATTATCATAACCATCATCGGGCACAACTCCACCGTGAAAATACAGAGCAGGGGAAAAAACGCCGTCAGCGATTCCATGTGCCCCCCCCCCCTCAGAAAATATGAAATATGGTTATTGTGCCGTGCTCTGCGGTAGATTTCAGAACGTTATCCCAGGCTAGCAAAGCCTATGTGGAAAACATGTGTTATTGTCAAATAGCTGTGAGATTGACAAAAGCCCTTTTCTTTATTTTATTCAACTTAAAAAGTGTTTCTCTGATCAAAACAATTATATATTTCTTTTTGCCTCAGCTGTTGAAACTATAGTGTTTAGTTACTAAGGCCTACAGTCAATTTTTAGATTAGTTACAAACCTTACACTGAACTGATTTAACCCTCCTATTATTCTTGCGGTCATTTTGACCCCATTCAACTCTTCTTCTTTTTTTTTTTGCTTTGTATTTCATGTTTTTTTTCCTAATTTGATGGGTTAAATTGATTAAGCATAAAATTATCATGATGATATTGTTTCCAATGTGCTGAAACCATATTGCACGCATTAGTGTTCCTCTGGGGTCAAATTGACCTCAAGCTGTCTCAGCTGTGTAAAATTACATGGCCGCCCTTCATCCAAATCATTCCTCATTGTTCTCTGTTGCAATCTGTACACACACTCTTTCTCTCTTGAAAATGTCCTCTAGTTTTTATTGTCAATGAGCTTTTGGAACAGCTCTTTCACAGTGAAAGTGACGTAGAAGAAAATGTGTCTGCGAGAGATGACTTTATACCAAATAACCCTAAATATGTTGCAACAAAAGGAAGTAAAAATAAGTAAATAAATATGTTTATGAGAGGAAAGTGGGGGGGGGAGGGGTCATTAACATCAATTAATATGGTTCATTCTGTGAGAGTCATGAATTGGAAAAAAAAACACTACAGGAAAGGTCACTGAAAATCAGGAAAATATCCCTGAGGGTAAAATGTGTATGTAATATTTAAGTATAACAGGAGAGTTAATAAAGTTTACACCTCTTGGTGGCTACTTCAATGTCTTTGTTATTAAAAGTCTAAAGTGCACCATGAGGAACGTGCATGTGTGAGAGCTGGAGCAGCGAATAAAAAAACAGAGCTGAATGGCCCCAAACACAGAGGCCGGGTGAAAGTTTTCTTATGGGTGAACTTTAATCTATTAAGGCGTATTATGTGTCCAACTTAATACATCATCAAGGGGGTTGAGACACCATCGCGTGACTCGCTGTGATGCCATAAGACTGAGAGTAAATTGACGTGACGCGGCAGACCCTGTAGACTCTTGATGAATGTGGAACGCTTTATTATTATTTATCTTATTTTGGGTGTGTAAACTGAGAGCAGACAGGGTGGGTCCGCACAAAGTCCAGATTGTTCCACCCAGCACGCACTTACATATCAAGAGAGAGAGATGAAGACCTTCCACCTATAGTGGTCCTGGTTTACCTTTTTCCAATCTTTAAACCTGAATATGGATATGAAATCTCTTTTCCGTCACTAAAAAATGGATAAAAATCATCACAGCATGACTCATAATTATGAGTTAGTAAAGTCATAATTATGAGATACAAACTGAGCATTTGCTGCAGTCCACCAACTCTGACTGCACCCTTTTAATAAAAATTCATTCAAAACACATATTTTGGCTGTTTATTCAGTTCTGATAATTCAACACATGGGTATATAGTGTGGAAAATTGTGGAAATATCCATCCATCTTCTCCCGCTTAGCCGTTTCCGGGTCGCGGGGGCAGCATCAGCCCAGACTTCCCTCTCCCCGGCCACTTCCTCCAGCTCTTCCGGGGGGACCCCGAGACGTTCCCAGGCCAGCCGAGAGACATAGTCTCTCCAGCGTGTCCTGGGTCTTCCCCGGGGCCTCCTTCCGGAGGGACGTGCCCTGAACGCCTCACTAGGGAGGCGTTCAGGGGGCATCCTAATTAGGTGCCCGAGCCACCTCATCTGGCTCTTCTCGATGCGGAGGAGCAGCGACTCTACTTTGAGCCCCTCCCGAATGACTGAGCTTCTCACCCTATCTCTAAGGGAGAGCCCAGCCACCCTACGGAGGAAACTCATTTCGGCCGCTTGTACCCGTGATCTTGTTCTTTCGGTCATGACCATAGGTGAGGGTTGGAACGTAGACCGACCTGTAAATCGAGAGCTTCGCTTTTTGGCTCAGCTCCCTTTTTACAATGACGGACTGGTGCAGACTCCGCATCACTGCAGACGCCTCACCAATCCGCCTGTCGATCTCTCGCTCCATCCTTCCCTCACTCGTGAACAAGACCCCGAGGTACTTGAACTCCTCCACCTGGGGCAGAACCTCATCTCCAACCCGGAGAAGGCACTCCACCTTTTTCCGGTCGAGAACCATGGACTCGGATTTGGAGGTGTTGATTCTCATTCTGGCCGCTTCACACTCGGCTGCGAACCCATCCAGTGAGAGTTGAAGTTCACGGTATGTTGGAGCCAACAGGACCACATCATCTGCAAAAAGCAGTGATGCAATACTGAGGCCCCCGAACCGGACCCCCTCAACGCCCTGACTGCGCCTAGAAATTCTGTCCATAAAAGTTATGAACAGAATCGGTGACAAAGGGCAGCCCTGGCGGAGTCCAACCCTCACCGGAAACAATTTCGACTTACTGCCGGCAATGTGGACCAGACTCTGACTCCGGTCATACAGGGAACGAACAGCTCCTATCAGGAGGTTCGATACCCCATACTCCCGGAGGACCCCCAACAGGAATCCCCGAGGGACACGGTCAAATGCCTTTTCCAGGTCCACAAAACACATGTGGACTGGTTGGGCAAATTCCCATGACCCCTCAAGGACCCAGAAATACATAAATTTCTTTATTTAATGCCAAATTATTCCGTCAATTTTATATGTTTCTTTGGAACTTTAAATAAAACAAAATTTTCTCATGTTTATGACTTTACTTTTCATAATTATGACTTTCTTTCTCGTATTTATGACTTTCTATCTCATAAATCTGACTTTCTTTTCTATAATTATGACTTTATATCTCATAAGTATGACTTTCTTTCTCATCATTATGATGTTTTCTCATAATTACGGCTTTCTTTCTAAAAAATCGGACTTTCTCTCTTATAATTATGACTTTCTGTCTCATAATTTTGACTTTCTTTCTCATCATTATGATGTTCTATCTCAAAATTCCAACTTGTTCATCATAATTATGACTTACTAACTCATAATTATGATTTTCCACAGTGATTTTTAATTTTTTTAGTGGTTGAAACGGGCTCCCCTACGCTAGTGTGGGAAAAAAAAGTGTGTTTTCATCTTCTCTGCCTCCGACTGCAAAGGGAACAGGTCAAATCCTCTGCCAGGTGCCCCCAGGCTGTTTTTCTTTTTGCTCTTTCTTTTTTCCTTGAACACCTTCACACCAAGAGAGCAAAATCTCTGTCAGATGAGGAGGAAGGCAGAAACACACTTCTGTTTTTACTTTGTGTGTGTGTGTGTGTGTTGAGCCCTCTGGGTCTGAAATAATTAAGATCAATATATATGAAAGTTCAGGATACTTTTTTCCCCCCAAGTTGGTTCATTTCAAAGTAATTAGACTGTGATGTGGCTCTCAGGAGTCGGTGTATAACCTCTTTGACATACTGTTGTTACATCAGCAACGAGTACATTTTTTTACAGGCTTCAGCATTTGCTAATTGCGCTTCTTCGATATTTGTACCCTGTCTGTGTTTTGCTCAAACTTGGGAAAAGGTTATACACACAGGTTACATGTATTTTGGCTCAGCACTTAATTTGCAAAATGCAAAATGCAAAATGCAAAAAAAAATCCTTATTAGGATCAGAAACAGAAATAATTTATTCATCACAGGGGAAAATTTCTTATGTGATAAAAGCTAGAGAAATATTAAAATGAAAAGAATTAACACTAAAGAAAGAAGAAAAAAAAAAGAAAATATATCCACTATTAAGTAAAAGACTGTTAATAAAATAAGGATTAGATACAAGTGCACACATTATGGTAGAAAAAATGAAGAAAAGACATAAATAAAAATAATAATAATACAAATATACAAATATAAAAAAGACATAAACAAAACTACAGCAGCAATGAAAGAAGAAAGATAATGAGTTAATATGCAATAGAAAACTTAAACACTATTCACTTGTTTTATTTTTTGCTCCGGAAGAGCACAAATGAACAACCTAAATCTTATGCACCCTGGAAAGATATGTTGAGTTGGTGTACAAACTGCCTGTATAAGAGCAAACGCCTGCGCAAATTAGCATTCTAAGCATTTAATAACACAATTAGGTAAAGACACCTTCAACCATTTCTGACAGCAGTCGATCCTGGTTTCCTGTATTTACATGCACAGAGCTCTTCTTCTCTTCTTCATGCCGTATATGAAGCAGCAGAGTTGGAACTGTTGTCCCCTGTGGTCACAGATTTTTTCGGGTCACAGATTTTGTTTATCAAATTTCGGTAAACAAAAGAGGTTTAGGTCGACTTTTAGGAAGTTTACTGATTTTTAGAGCAACCCAAAGCAGCACCAGTTGTCATTTTGACTGAAAAAGCTGCTAAATGATCCTAAATGCTACACCTCCTATAGAACTCAATGGACTAAAGGGGGCAATTTGTGTCATCAATGATGTCATTCCAACATGGCGGCGCACAGGCTCTCAAACAGTAAAGTAGTTCCATTTTTAAAAGCAAAATAATGCGTCGTGTTCGGCAATGATCTTCTAATAAAGACATTTCAAAGGTTTTAGGCCACATTTGTAAAAACTGTGGAGGATCGCTTTTAGCTTGACTTTAATATGTTGAGCGTTTTTATAGAGTCAACAATCATCTGTACATACTCAAAGAATTGCTAATTTGGGTTACAGTATGATTTCCATAAATGATGTTTGAGCACATAAATCACAGGGATTAATGTGTCCCGCTGTGTCCTCTGTCTGACTTGTCTTAGATTAAAGCAAAGCTGGGACAGGGAGGGGCCACTGTGTGAGACCTAATTTACAGCTGACACCCCACGTCTCCTACTGTGGGCACTGAAATGGCACCAAGCAAAACAAGGATGCCTTCAAACCCCTGGCATCAAGATAAATTTAGAAACAATACTTGTTGCCTGTACTGATACAGGATGATTAATTGCATGTGTCCGTGACCTTTTACGGTGAAGCCAAGAGCAGTGTTTGAGGTTTACACATACAGCTGTGGTGGCTCCGTCTAAAGGGTGTTGACAAGGGATTGTGAGAGAGGGTTAAAGGTTGTATATTTGAAATATTCAGGCTCATCATGGGTGATTTATACAGTTATTCACTTCATAATCTGGACTCTTAAAAATACAGATTTAGGTTGAAAAGAATAGTATGGGGCGCCAATTGTAAAGTTGCGCATTCTAAAATAAACAGCAGCTTTTTGCAGCATTTAGCAACAGTGTGTGATTTTTAAACCAGATTTACATTTGTGAAATTTGAGATATTTACTTTTATCTAAAAAATACGAATTTAAATCTAAATCAAAATGTTAAATATTAAATCTAAATGTTAAATCTAAATATTACATTTAAATCTAAATGTTAAATCTAGATCTAAATGCTAAATGTTAAATCTAAATCTATATCTAAAAGTCAGATCTAAATAAGTGTTTTTATTTTGGTACTTCCAGTGAATTTGCAAATGAGCTAAAGATTTAGTTTTACTCATGACATGTAGAATTAACATCTAAAATTTAAAATAAACATTTACATTTAGATTTAACATTGACATTATATTATTATGAGAAGAGTAAACATCACAAATATTGCTGTAAATCTGGTAAAACATGACATAAAAAAATTCACATACGTTTTTTGAATGTGGTTTGATGCTAAACGTAGCTGTTTATATTAGCATGGGCAGCTTTACAATCGGCGCCCCATAGAATAGTTGAGGTTATGGAAATTAAATTTTCATCACTGAAAAAAATCCCTGCGTCTCTAATACAAAGTTACGGTAATTTGTGTCTTGCCAACTAAGGATCCCTGACTGAAGATGTAACTAATATGGGCATGCATGGATAATCAGGTATGGACTGTATACATCATACTGCCTCAGTGGGCAGTCACCCCAGTGGTATCTGTCATTGTGTCCTTGGGCAAGGCACTTCACCCACATTGTCTAGCATGAATGTAGTGTGTGAGTGAGTGTTGGTGGTGGTGGGAGGGGCCGATGGCGCACTTTGGCAGCCTTGCTTCCGTCAGTCTGCCCCAGGGCAGCTGTGGCTACAATAGTAGTTTACCACCACTAAGTGTGGAGTGAAAGAATAATCCCTTAAAATATTCAGAAACGTTATGACAAACAACGGAAAAAAAGCTTTTGCGTGTCAGTAAACGGTACCAGGTTATGGAATAGTTTGTGTGTGGGAATATAAAGAAAATATCTGAATTTAAAGCAATTTAAACATGAATATATAAAATGTATCTTCTCGGTCCAGACATTTCCATGCTATCTTTATTTAGTCCAGTATTTCTTAATAAATATCACAAAGTGGTGATTTCCAAGGACATTCATATGGTGATGAAAATATTTTAGTCAGGTGATCAATTTTACCCAATCAAAAAAAAAAAAAAAAAAACATTTTTTGACCCACTCTCCACCAGGGAAGCCTCAAATGCCCCAGAAATGGTTGGACCAAAGACTAAGTTTCCATTTTCATTACATATTTTTCCTAAGATTTTGTTTGTTTTTACATACCAAAGTTTTTCGTAATTTTGGTTCATATTTTAAAAGCTCATTTTGTTAGGCATGGCAAATCTAATTTGTCATGTATTGTCATACTTTGATACATTTTGATGATAATAACTTTTTATTTGGAATAATATATACAGTAAAAATCATCCGCAGATAGTGATGGTGTTAATTTTGGTGCTAATTTTAGCGCTAGTGTTCTCAGTCAGTCCTAACAGGCTTTTTGTGTTTGTAAGTGTTAAACTATCCATCGACCCACTTTACATGTTAAACTAAAGCATATAATTCTGAGGTAAAGTAAACTCCCCATTGAAACACCGGTAACAAAAAAAACCCTCCACAGTAGACGTGCTAAATGTGATAATGTTGTAAAAAGAAAATAAATATCTACATCAGGTCAGCCTCATGCCAAAGTAAAGAAATATAATTCCCTAAAGCTTTGCAATGGATCTAGGAAAGTCTTTGGAGTTAGACGCAAGGTTACGCTGAGAGCAGCCAGGAGGAGAGCGGAGCTGGATAGATTGAGTCAAACAGCCACAGAACAAAGATGATTTGAAAGCCAAATGCTTCCTGTGTCACTCTGGCACGTCAGAAGAAGTTAGAAAGTTAGTCTCAAACTAATACTGAACATGAACCTGAATGGAAAAGGAAACCAGTCGATCAAAAGTGTCTTAACAAATATAAAAGTACCATTTGGTTATTTTTTTTAAATCTATCTATCTATCTATCTATCTATCTATCTATCTATCTATCTATCTATCTATCTATCTATCTATCTATCTATCTATCTATCTATCTATCTATCTATCTAACTTCACCTTGAAGAGCTAATTGTTCCGCAGTAAACAGATTGAAAACACACACATTTTATTTTATTATATGTTGAAACAAACGTAGAACGTTTAGCCCAGCTGTGGCCAATGCGTTGATCGCGATCTACCGTTCAATCGTAGAGGCATTTTGTGTCGATCGTGCGCGTCGGCCGCATGACTTCCTAAATGAATGAGAACGGCACAGTTAGTTTAACTCAACACTTCAGCTTCTGACCACAATTTAGGGGGCGCTAGTGCACTTATCAGTTAATTTATAATAATATGTAGAAGAAGACCCTCCTCCAGTCCCAAGGCCAGTGTCACAGTCTGAGTTTACCTTCGTACTGGGATTATAATCCTAACCCTAATATAATCCAATAAACAAATAAAACATGTGTCCCTTTACTTTGAAAACAAAAATGAATTAATTTTTTGATAGTGCGCTTGTGCACGCATACGCATATATGCACATATACAATCTGATTACAATGTGAACTCAGACCATGACACAGGACCCCCCGGCCCTACCGGCTTCATTTATTTGCGATTGTGGAATCTTCAGACAACCTCCGTGTGTGGAAGCCATGGAAGTTCTTCTAAAGTGAGCTACAAATACTGAAACGCTGTGTGTGTGTGTGTGTGTGCTACTGACTGGCACTGCTAAAGGTGGTTTTTATTGTGGGTCTTTGATGAAGTGAGCAGCTGTGTTTGGTGCTTCTGTTGATTTAAACTGTGAGATGATCTGAGATTAACAAGCTGCAGACCGTCACACTTTCACACAGTTTTAGTTCTGCCATCATGAAATGGAATCGCTACATTTTTGCTTGTCTATTTCACCAACCTTATTTCTAAAACATTTGTGTTGATAATAGTTACATATTTAAAATATATTTCAATCTAACTCAGTTTTTAAGTGTTACTGTTTCTACCAAACTTTACTGATGAATTGGCGTGACCATCTTTTATTTAAAACAACTTTTTTGTGTATTAAATGTTAACTGTGCACCAAAAGCTAGTATTACTTAATATTATCCAAACAAATAAATAAATAATAATAAAAAAAAAAAAAAAAAAAAAAAAAACGTAATGTTGACTGTTAAAGCAACAATAAAAGTTGGTGCTTTATAATAAATTATTCTGTGTTATATACATAAAAACTTTTGAAAATAGAGTGTATTTTTATGTTTTTCTCACCAAAATTTACTTTGAAAGCTTTCGAGAAGCAGCTGAGTTTTGGTTCTGCTATCATGGAATAGAAAGGCTACATTTTTATTTGTCTATTTCACAAACTTCATTTTCAAAAATGTTTTATTGATTGTAGTTACATTTTTTTTATACATTTCTCATTTTTTAAGTGTTACTGTTTCAATAGTATTATTGTATTTCAATATTATACAAATATGGAAACATTATTTAATAATTGTAATAGTTGCAATAGTAAAAATGTTTTAAAATCTAGTTATTTCCAAATATATGCACAGTAGATCAAGAAGAAGTGTCCATGGTAGAAGGAGCTCGGGAAAGTGTGGGCACCCCTGCTTTAGCCTATGTGGCGACACGGAGAAATACAGATGCTGAATGCAAAATATTCTAGATGTTTGAAACCCCAAAAACTCCAAAACAACAGGAAATAAATTGTAACATCATAATGGAGAGGTTTGCTATGTCCTCTGAGCCATTTATAAAACACTTCTTACTTCAAGGTCAATTGAGATGAGTCGCATACAGGAGTAGCTGTTCTATTACCGTAAGATTTTTTGGCCAACAGTAAACAATGTTTTAGCTTCATTGTTGCTCAACGTCTCATTTGGAAACCATGAAGTGATAAAACAACAAGTCGTATTCTATCTTCATCACCATCGACTGCCCGTTATGGTAAAACAAAATAAAGCAACGGTAAGTAAAAGTAAATGGGTTTTCCTATTGAATGTTATTGCTTGGGGAATGGGTGCAGATAGCTATTGATCTCTCTCATCCTTGGCCATTACCATTGGGATGGCAATCAGAGAGGCCTGTTGGTTTCTGGGTAAACAAGCATTTTCTCCTCTCGTGGCAGAGCAGCGATGAGATTGAGTGCAGCGAGAGGCTGGGATAAGAAAACATTTCTATTGCCCCCCCAACTCTGTGCTGTTGGCAGGACAATTGAAAAGTGTCATTCAGGGATGGCTCCAACATGATTGTTTCACCGCCCATGAGAACAGATATCGGTCTATGCTGTGGGGTGGAGACACACATTTAGAAGAATACTTGGATGATGCCATCAGTTGTTTTTACAGCCTGGACACGTTTGTCCTCCATAAATGGGATAGATAGACAAACGTTAAAACCAACTTTATCCTTAAAGAAACCTAAACTGAGGACCATTTGCACAAACCCACAATGCCACCATTGCTAGTTACATTGAAAAAAGAAAAAAATCTGTCAATTTGACGGAACATTTCTGGCAGAAATCTGGAATGATTCTGAAAAAAAAATACAATTTCACAGTTAAGTCATTAACAGAAAAAGTTCAACAAAGGTTACGTTAAAAATCTGTAAAATCTCCCAAACATTACTGATTAATTGTTACTGAGAAATGTTTATTGTGCATCAAAAATAAGTATTACTTACTTAAAGGTCCAGCATTATGCTATTTTTCATCCATCTCCATTTGTTTTAAGAACCCCAACAACATGGTATTCAAGGTTTTTTTTTTTCAAACTCACCTGTTTTCCACTCTGAAAAGTCACTTTCAGAACCGTTTTTTGGCCTTGATGCGTTTGCATGAGTAGGCGTGTCTGTAGACACCAACTCTATGCCACAGCTTTGCTTTTTTACCATGATCATCTTTTGCTATCCACTCACTCTTGTTAATGTTTTCAGCAAAAAAAAAAAAAAAAAAAAATTCACATTACCGTAAAACACATGGACATTTTAGTGGCTATTGTGATTGTGAGTCAGACTAATGCTGCTATGGCACGTGTTTATCACATCAGCAGGCTCATTAAGACGATAGTCCACTGTTTTGTCCTACCACTGCATTGCATTGGGTCACAAACACGTTAGATCATTCCATAAAGGTGATACGAGGCAGTGTAACGGCTGATAAAAGTGAAACTGATTGTGAGCGCTCACGCTGCGGATTATCTTTAAACTGAATGTAAAGATATTAACTGTGGTATTAATCTGCCTTTGCCATGTTTGTTTTACCTCTGATGTAGTTTGAGAGGGAAAAGCTCACATTCTTTTGTAGGGTAGGAGGAGCCAGGATTGTCAGGAGGAGGAGTCATAGGTAAAAACTCAACTTGTCCATTTGGAGCTGACTTTTTACAAAATGTGGAATAGCAAGGAAGGAAGGAAACATAACTTTTTCAAATTTGGACCTCTGAATGAGACTAAAGGAATGTATATCACTGTAGAAAAACCCTTATGAAGTGAATTTTTCATAACCCTGCCCCTTTAATGCGAGTGCCATCATGAGAATCCCTAATTTTAACATAATTTGGCCGGTTTCTAAAATCCTTCATTTTAGTGTTGTCCATATTAAAATATAGTTTGTTGATAGCAAACCAGGTTCTTATTTTACTGAATTAATTTGTAACAGCACTTCATAATTTTTGAAGATCAGAGCAAAAAATATTTCTTTCATTTGCATAAAAAGTTTTTTTTTATTTTTTTATTTTTGGGAGTAAATTGTTCTCTGCTGAGGATATTCAGTCCAACCCTAAGGCTGAGCCCCTACATTTTCATTAACACGATCTACTCCCTCTGAATCCATAGCGACGTGAGACGGTTGCTAGTCTGCTATCCTATCACTGCTCCAAATGCCATTCCAAACTCATTACCTCTGTGTCGCATCTGGCCATCCAGCCATCATGTTCTGACCTTGAGAAAATAGATAAAAAGGTGACAGAGCTATAACAAAGAGAAAAGGTAAGTATACCACCACTCCCACTCTGCTCAGTGTCTGAGCTTCACAAACACGCTCGCTACTTTTAGATTGAGGTTTGTATTGCCAGATAAATTGGTTGAAGGCTACATGTTGTTGTTGAAGATGAGCAGCTATTGGATATCAAGCAGGATGTCGTGCACAAATGTGTTTCGCTAAGAGAGACATGGCCCTGGTGTTTGTTTTCATAAAGGTCAGTCGCAGGTACATTCAATACAGAAATGCTTTCTGCACAGAGCCATGTATGCTTCTACATATTTTCAAAAACAAGTTTTCATTTTTTATTTTCCTGCACTTTTTAGGGATAATATTATGGCAGCTTTGAGTTGCTGCTGGTTTATAATAATAATAATAATAATAATAATAATAATAATAATAATAATAATAATAATAATAATAATAATCAGCAGTTTGATATTAATCAGGGTTAGGGTCAATTACATTTTTCAATTACGTCTTCAGTTATCCATGTTGCAACTTAATTACGAGCATTTTTTCCAGTTACAATTGAAGTTACAATTCTTATTTCCCACCACAGTCATTTACAATTATGTTTTTAATTACTTAAGTTCATTAATGAGCCTTAAATACTGAAAATAAGCCAATAAAACATAACCTTCCTCTTGTGTTAGCTTTATTTTAGCATTTCTGATAACGGGTCAGTTGGACCCATGTCTTAAATCAGCTGTAAAATACCTTAAATAACATTATCTATCATCTCTTGGCTACCTTGTAAGGCTTCCTAATCAATGAAAATATTGGTATTCATATTTTTGGTGTTGGCGTCTGTGCCTTTTTTTTGTCAGTATATTTAGATTTATATTATTTTAATGTTGAAATGATCCTGAAGAGAACAGACAGGTATAGTGGGAAATGTTGATTTGAAACACATTTTTAATAATTGTTAACTACGTATGTGTAAACCATAGAGCTGTAATATGGTTCCACAAGTTTGTGTTTAATTACATTATAATTGACAATTTTTTGCAGAATTTCCATACCACTCAGTTATCTGAATTCAATCACGATGACAACAGAAACATATATATATATATATATATATATATATATATTTTTTAATTGTAATGAATTACTAGTTACAGTTAAAATTATTATTGACCACAACCCTGATATTAACATCCACACACGTTTGTTAACAGGTGATCTCCAAACAACACTGTCATAATGTACAGTTAAATGTCAATGCAAGAAAAACTTAAGATTAATAATAAAAATAATAATAATAATGATATTAAACAAACTAAAACAAAGGTAAAGTGCAGTAATAATGAAAGTACATGTGTTTACCGTAAATAACTCTTGTGGTATGTCACATTAAAAACATTTCTATGAGCGTTTTGTTTATTACATCAATTAGGGCTGGTTAAAATATCAATATACAATATATAACAACTTTTTGGGAAACAAAATTGAAAACAATGTTTCTCCTGAAAAAAAAAAAGATTTTTAAAAGACTAACTGATTTGTCTGAATTGGAATATTCAACCTTTGTTTTTGGGTCATGAAAATTTGGTACCGGTAATTAAAATCTCAATAATCGTTTCTTGAGATTATGAACGTGGTACAGAATATGTACCAACTTCAGCTTTTGTTTTTAAGGAAATCAGAATTTTGTTAATTGTTACTATAAAATCAGAATAAATTGGAATCACAATATGAATCAAACAAACAACGACGTACTGTGATTAAATTGTTTCTGGGCAAAAGTAATTTTTCCCCCGCAGCCTTAATAATTATTGACTGTAATTCAGTCTCCCTCAGAGGCAACTACTGATTTCAAAGTATATTTCCTGAAAAAAGTTATCTCAATAAATTAAACATTGACTGTATTCATTGAAATAAGCATTTTCATCAAGATAAGCAAGTAGAAAAGAACACATTGTCAATTACTTTTATAATCCAGGGCCATCCTAAGGCATTCTATTATACTTTGGTGATGTTTTTGATAATTCATAAAGATCTAACACCTGCAAACACAAGATGTATTTAACCATCAAAACAATAGAAATATATTACTCATAATTCTTTAAAACAATGTAATCATTTTTGATGTTTTTTAGATTAAAGTTACATATAATGGTTGAGGATCTACATAAAATCCAACTTGCAGATACTGTACACTTTGTTTCTCTCAAACTTGTCCTGTATAAAGAGTAAATAAGAATAAATCATTCTTTCTGTTTTGGTGCACTGTGAATGATTTCCATCAGAATTCCTTAGTTATTAACAACTTCCAACCTGCTTAAAGTATCATGTATCAATAGTGGTTTTGTCCTACAGTCTCATGTTACTGGAATAAATGCACAAAGCACTGTGGGTAACAGCATCTACAGTAATTTCCCTTGTGTTTAGACAATCACTCTTTTGAAATTGACTGTTTTATGAAAATTATTGAAAAACTCGGATTTGCGGCTGAAACCGTACAAGCTGTCGACAAGTTTCCCAACATTAAATTACATCAGGAGTCAGGGCTTGAATACACCGCTGGCTTTACATGAGTAGAGATGTACCGTAATAGTGTTTTTCAACTTTTAGAAATGCAGAATGTTACATTTTTAAAACAAAAAAAAAGTCATTTCTTGACATCGTTTGGCCTAAGAGCTGTGGCTGATGGAGGCATGATAAACCCTATGTACGGTGTACATTTTAGGACATCCTCAGGTCTCAGAGTGAGTCATCAGGTATCAGGAAAACTTATGTTATTTATCAGACCATACGGACTCACGACTCAGCAAATCCTTCTTCAAATGAAAAGGCTTCAAAATAAAAGTCATCAGACTCGATGACATCAGGCCATAAAACACGACGCAACATTGTATTTTGAAGAAACCAGAAATACACATGACATCATAAATATGTGCCGCGTCGGATATGAGTGTAAGTTGAAAGCTGTTATTTTATTTATTTATTTATTTTTAAAGGTTAAGATATACTGTATCGACGTTTCATTCTGGTTCTTCGAGGAATGGGTTGACCTCGGACATTGAAAGAAATTCAATAAAACATGTACAGTAGCTGGTGATAACACGCCAATAACCAAGAAAGAAGAACGTTTCATTTAACTAGTATTCGTTAATCAAATAGGTTGATATATCTTAACTTTAAAAAAAAAACTTACTTCGTCATACACAAATCACATTTTGTTTTGTGCTGAGAATTATTAGTGGAGGTGGATACAGTGAACATACAAAACCCAATAGTATACAGCAAAAATTATGCATTTTTCATAATTTGGTAGAATATAACATTTTAAACATAAACATGTACAAAGCTCATGTAAAAACCTTACCAACAAATCTGCAATCAAAAATCATTAAGAGAGAAAGTAATTATAATCTGTGAGAAATAGAGAGATTAGAAAACAAACCTAAATTAAAAAGAAATGTGCATTTTAGTTCTGGGCGTCAGACTACAAAACAATCTAAACAACGACGTCAAATTATCAAGATCACTTAATATGTTAAATATTAGATGTGACAATAGCTGGGTTGCAATTACAGATTTTCGCAAAAATAAAAGCGATATTTCAAAATTTCGACAAAGTATAATTGAACGTGATTTCATTGAACGTTGTGTTGGGCTGGAACCTCGTAACTCCTGTGAAATCTCATTCCGCGAGACTTTGCCGCAGGAAGTCGGACGCTCAAAACCTCCTTATACTGCATTCCTTTATTGTTTCACGCCTAATGTGGCTGTAATAATTTTGAAGTATAATGCTAAGAAATGTTGCGGTCTCCTCTTCTGTTTACACGTACCACCACATGTTTACTCGGAGAGAAGTGGTCATGTGATCAGATACGTCACGTGTTGTGACATGTGTAGCCGTTACGTTTGGTATTGCTCTGTAAGTTGACCAGAAAATAACAAGACGTGGAAATTATCTTGCTGCCTCTTAATTTTCCTATAAAACGGGTCACCTTAGTCATCATCAGAGCAGTTGCCCCCCCCCCTGAGAAATTTGTCAGGAGCCGCCGCTGCTCCATCATAAACTTCAACAATTTATAATCACCATATTATTTCAGTGACATTAACAGCAGGATTTAAACACCACCCTGTGCCGCTTCATGTAATAACCTCAACACAGTCACACATCTGTCCTTTTATTTAAATTTTCACTAGATTGCCATATTACAGGTACATGTGTTCAGTTAGACATTCCCATTTAATGAGGTGTCACGCAGCGGGTAAAGATATGCTTTGTGTCACCAATGAACGCATTAGGATTTTGATTAGGATCTCACCTTGTTAGAGGGATTTTTTCCTTCTTTCTCTCTTTTGAATTAAAGATTGACAGAAGTCCTACACACTTTGATTAAGCCGTGTCTCTCCGCCTTCATCTTTGAACTGAGAGAAGTAGAAATTGCTGTTTGAATCCTCAATACGGGGGTGTCATTTAAAGTCAAATAGAATGCAAATTACTTGTACAATTGAAATGTCAACTTAACCATGCTGCGTGCCTGACCTGTGGCTAGCCAAAGAAGTCATTTAAAGTCCAATGGTTGATTCAGACTGGCGTTAATCCTTTTTCATTTCCTCATATAGTCTCAGAGGTTCCACCGCAAACCTGGAGGACGGCAGAGGTGTGGGAACACACGTCGTCCTCAAGGTCCTCAAGGTCCTCAAGGTCCTCAAGTGCAGTGTAAAAATAAGAAACTGTCAAAATTCAGTTTGTGCAAATTACAACAGCTGTAACAATTATTATAAAATTTAATGAGCTGTCAGTTCTGTTAATTTACTTAATTTTTACAAGGAACATTTCTTTTCACCAATGTGGTCTTCCTCAAGTTCCTAAAGTGTCCAGAAGTTGAACAGGAGGCAGAAAATTCAGCTACCAGGCTCCTCCCCTTTGGAACCAGCTTCCAGTCTTAGTATGAGAGGCTGCTACTATCTCCATCTTTAAAAGTAAACTCAAAACCTACTTATTTACTAAAGCATATACCATATAATAGCAATAACCTAAAACGGACTTGGTCTCGTTGTTTTGGTCACAATCACAGATCATTGCACGCAATGGTCAACACCTCAGACCATTGCGAGAGACAATTACATTCAAAACCTACTTATTTACTAAAGCGTACACAATATAGGTCCCCTCTGTAGTGATAGCTGAGATCACTGCGTGCGCCCAGAACAAGACGAAACCTTGTCTGTAGTAGTAGCATTTCAGAGCATGGTGGAGGCCGCAAGACGTTTAATATTAATATTAACCTAACCACTAATAATAAGTGTATCATAGTGTATCATGTTTTTCCTGCAGTCTGTGCCTTCTCCTCGCCCTCTTTTTTCTGTTTCAGGTGTCTTGATGTTGGAGCTGGTGGTTCCCGATCGATGGTTCGCTGCTCAACTAGTCTGGAACACTCTGATGATCTGTCCTTCTATCCTATTCTGTTTGCCCTACTGTTCACTAACCCCAACCAGTCAAAGCAGATGGCTGCCACCTCTGAACCTGGTTCGGCTGGAGATTTCTTCCTATAAAATAGAGGGAGTTTTTTCTTCCCACTGTCCCTAAATCCTTGTTCATGTGGATCTTAATGCATTCTTTCTTTCTTACTATGGACTCTATATTTTGTTAAAGCCCACTGAGATGACTTTGTTGTAATTTGCATTAAATAAAGCTGAGTTGAGAGTTTAGTGAATAAGAACAAAGACTACCAAGTCAAATTCCTTGTACTGTCCTAAAAACTGTACTTGGCCATTAAAACATTTCTGATATCTGATTCTGATTCTACATTAGCTGTAGGAGCTTGTCCTCCTTAGCGACCTACCCCAAATATTCTAAAAAAATCAACTTTTTGATTAGATTGGAAAACTTATGTATGTATTTATTGTAATTTTTTGCAAATGCTTTGGTACATCCATGCAAATAATGATGTACAATTCTCTGCTGTTTCCTACATTATCAATTGCTTATGTCATGTTGATCAAAACGTATTGTAGAGGGTCTCTGGTGAATATTCTCACCCCCCACAACATTTAGGAGCGCTACACAATGTTACACTTTCAGACAATGGAAGGAGAAAGAAATGGACGAGGTCAACAACCAGAGAGAAGAGGAAGAGGAGTGAGGCTGTGTGGTGGAGGAGATAGGAGGCAAAACAGAGGAAGAGACTGAGGGAGATTGTCCTATGTTTACATTTCTACTTTCGTTTCTTTTTTTTGCTTTGTACTATGCAGTGCTTGTCTTTTCCTTTCTGTATCACAATAACGTGGTCTGTCAACAAATTACAGTACAAACAATAAGAGCGTGAATGTGAATTTTGTCCAGTCTCTTGCAATCAAACTCCCACATACGCTACGGCGTAACCTCCAATTTAAAATCATTGTCATCAAAACTTTAGCCATAGTTTACATCAGAATAGCCCTCCAGAGTACACAGTTATATTGACAACGCATGACTAAGCAATTTGACTGTCTTATTCATACGCAAAGACACAAGGGCCCTGACATGTTCATTGACACAGATTTTTATTTTTGAGAGATGAACTCAAGATTTTAAGCAAGAGGATGACGTTTGCAAGTAATCCATGGTGTTTTGCTATTCGTACGAATTGTTTTGAGAAATGCACTTACAGTTTTGCAAATGTCGAGGATGATTTGAGGAATGTACCAAAGCGACTGAGAAAAACTGTCAAATGTTCAGGTAAGTGATTGACAGAGGTGTAAAGAGCACTGATATATCCTACTCAAGTAGAAATACTTTAACTTGATTGAAATTGTACTCAAATACAAGTACAAGTAAGTTATACATAAAATAGTGTTCAAAGTAAAGGTTACACGATACTTTCAATCCCCACGTTTATTGTTGGTAATGAATCTTGCCACGGTTCCCTTACATACAGTAAACATCTCATGTATAAACTTAAAAAGTAAGACACCAAATCTTGCACAATTGCAACTTGATTTATTTTCTTCAAAGACATCTGTATAGAATTAAAGTTGTGTCAAAATTTACAATTCTTTTTTAAATAAAATAACAATTAATTCAATTTTGAATGAAAAAAATGATCAGGCTTTAAGTATAGCTCTATTTATTAACTCTAAAACTGAGAAATTTACCATTCAATGCTGTTTTTACATTTGATTGTTGTCTGGTCATTTCAATTTTTGTAGTTTCACAATGTCCGTTGGTCATTTTAAAACAAAAGAAATAAAATATTTTACGCAGTAACGGTTGGACGTAGAAATGTAATGAATTACTTTACTTATTTTAAAACATACTTAACATAAGTACAGGTAAAATCACTGATTTAAAAATATACTCAAAAAAAGTACAAGTACCCATAAAAGCAACTCATTTACAGTAACATGAGTACATGTAGTCCATTACTTTCACCTTTAGTGATAGAAATAAAACATAACTGACGTAGAACTATATATATATATATATATATATATATATATGGAAGCACAGCCTGCAGCGCTCCAGCAGAATTTGAGAAACCATTTTATCTATCTTATAAATTAATAGCATGGCCATCGGGTCATGTTGCAAGCAAACACAAGCACTCCCCTGGGAGGGGCCATTTAAAGGGTCCAGCACATACGGCCCCCAGATCAAATCGACCTTAAAGACGATTCAGTGCGAGGTGAAGCAGAAATTGATGGCTGAGTGTCAATGAGATGGAGACAATAAGGGCGAAAGGTAAATGTCCCTGGGTGGACATTTGTGCGTGTGCATGGACAAAGTTAGCATTGGTTGTGTTGCCGTGTGTGTAAATCACCAGTTAGGGCCCCTTTGGTGCGATATCAGCGACTTTATCAAGCGACAACAATTGATACATTTCAGAGGAAGTGGATATACGTCCATGCCATAGGAATGAATCCTTTCAAATGTGATCGAATCAAATGATGGATGAGGCATTACTAATCAAATTCATTGAGGTAGCCACCGGGGAATTCATCTAAGGAGAAAACAAGTAGTAAAAGTTCATGAAAAACTGTCACGATGAAAATGATATTGCATGATATTGAATTATAAACAGCTAGTCAGTGTCAAAGTGTGCTGTTCCAAAGACTTCTGATTTCACCCTGGAGGCAGTAAATCACAAAAAAAAACACTGAACATGAAAGAAGCACAAACACGGTTTTCTCTGCCTGAAGAAGAAGAAAACAACAAAGAAGAAGAAATAAAAAAATTAATAAAATGGATTTTGACAAAACCTTACATCATGTAAAAATGCATGAATTTTTCACAAAAAAAGGGAGTCCCCATTAATTTTAACTTACTGTATCCTTATTAATGGGAATATGAATTTATTCCAATCCTTAAAGTGTTTATGATCATGATTAAATAATCATTATCATGCCAATATTGCCAATATCTGGAAGGACAAGATAAGATCAGATAATATTTTGGGCTTGGTGGAGGTTTGTGCTTTTGTTTTATTTGCTAAAGTCAGAAAATTGACAAATTTGAAATCATATCTGTTCTTTATTATACAATCTAACACAAATATGTACTTTCCCTTTAGACAATGAACATGATCAAGGATTTACCATGTGGTGTCATTGCAGACGTTAAATACATTTATGTTAAAATTATATGAGTTTAAAATTAGGAACATCTGTAAATAGTTGAATGTTTCTGTACAATTCATAAAATGGTTGAGAATTGTTTTTATGATGGCTCACATTTTTTAAATTTCATTTATCACAAGCTAAGAAGCAGCTTTTATCTTCATCAACACTAAGTATTTTGGTTTCCAGTACAATGAGGCAGAGGTGGAATGGGACAAAAATCCATTCCTGGCACTTTGTGTCCAGACCAGCCCAATACATTATCAGAGGTCGGTGATGCTCAACATGTGGTTTTGTATGTCTTAATTCTGGCTAATATTCCCCCAGAAAACCAAGGGGGAACTTTTTAACCCCTATTTACCAATTTCCTTTGTCCCATTTTGGCCCCTTTAATCCAATTTTTGTCCTTTCTTTTTGTTGTGGTCACTTTTCATTCCCAATGAGCTAACCTTTACTCAGTAAATAACAGTGTTGCCCTTTTTTTGCAACTTCCTTTGTCCAATTTTTTCAGACTTTAGCTACCTTTTGCTAACAAATACCCCTTTTTTCTTAATTTTTGTCCATTTTTGTAAGTTCTTTTTAACACTTTCATCTAATTTTTGTCCTTTCTTTCATTTGTTGTGCTCACTTTTCATCCCAATGAGCTAACCTTTGCCTGACTTTTGTTTGCCACATTTTACTCATTAAAGCTACCCTTTACCATTAAATACCACCTGGTTCCTCTTTATCTGCCCATTTTTTGGGGCCACTCGTGACTGCGTTTGGTTCATTTTAGTCACTTTACGCTCTTTTCTTGCCACATTTTTGCCACTTTTGGACCATTTTTGGCAACCTGCTGTGACCATGTCTGCCTCCACTTGCTCATAAAACAAAAAGAAAAATGCAGCAGACCGGACCGGACCACTTCGGCCCATCGAGACAATGCCCGGTATGCCAGATGACCAGTCCACCCCTGCAATGAAGGCATGAATGTGTGAATAGCATCTCATTAAGGACATCTGTGCTCACCTGGAACATGTTTGATGTTAATTTTTGGGGATTATATATTTAAAAGCCCATCATATGACAGTAAAGACAGATTTGTTTAACAGTTATGTCAGTGACAAAAGTTCTATTGATACAGGATGAAGTGCTGGCAACCCCTTTTTCCAGGGAAGCAAAGTGATAAAGTGTTCTCATGAAACTCACTGATGTCTCCAGCATCGTGCACTGACCCCTGGGAGTTATTGAACCATTGTTGTCTTCCCCCCTAAAGAGACATTGACAGCTGCAATTTCACATCACAGACTTTTCTATCATGTTTGAGCCATGGCTGCCTTTGGAGCTGCTTCCATCTCATAGTGGTTCTTAAGTGTTGCATCTTCAGGGAACCATTAATGGCCTGGAGCTGCCAAATACCAGTGAGGGGAAATAGTTTTATTTTAGCCTGCACTCCAGCAACACCAGATATTTTAAAACATGGAGAAAAAGACAGAAAATGAAAATGAATATCCGTAAAAATGTTCCTTTAGCGTATGACACCTTGTCTGTGTGCAATGGATTATGGCGTTCAGCAACAAAGACAAGGGCTGGCTTGGATTTACGCGTCACATGGATTGTGTTATCACTTGCTTGAGTCATGGTATGTTAAATGTTAAATGCTACAATCTGATTAGCCACTTGATTTATTGATTCTCTGTACTGCTCTTGTGTTTCTGCTGTTAAAAGCAAGCTGCCTGCAGGACCATTGAATTAATCATATAACATATTTAAAAACACTCTCTCCTCATGTAAAAAGGCTGTCATGTGTTTGGATGACAGCCATTGGATAATAAAGAACTGCATTTTCGATTCGTTCTGTCAGATTTGTCCCGGTTATGGGTGCAATCGACATTGAAAAGTTTCATGCATTGCATTGTGGGATGTGGAGTCCCGAAAAAGGACGCATAGAAGTGTTTTGTTGAAGTTTTTATTTTTTTTTTTATTTTTTGTGTGTGTGTTTGTGTTTGCCCCCAAAAACTTCTGCCAAAGTTACATACCAACACATTTCTGTTTTTTTTATTTATTTATTCTTTATATTTATCTAATTCTTTTTTTCACAGAAAAGTTGAGGTAAAACAATGGGGAATGTTTATTTTGGAACAAACTAGAACAAAAAAGGTGTTTCAGATCTCCCTGGCCAATCATGGTCCACAAACACGCCCTTACCATTCATTTATAATTACTATAGAAGAAATAAAACGAATTAAAAATCTTTAACACAAGTTTTGATGTAAAGGTTTATATCATCCTGACAGTGGCAATAACTCACAAACAATCCCTACAACATTTTTAGACAATAGCTGCAGAAAAGACATGAATACTGGCTAATCTATCCTCATGCGATATATTCCAATCCATCATATCCCAAACAAAACACGCTGTCACTTCCAACTTCCATCCTTTGCTCTTTTCTTTAAAATGACCTTTTCTTTTTCCTGTCGAACCATCAGAGGTAATAAAAGCTTCCAAGTCAGATGCTAAATGTGTTTGGATTTTAATTATCACACTGATCCTCTTGGCAAATAACAGTACCAATCAATATAGGCTACTGGGAAATATTCCATTGTGAATGCATAGTGGGGATTAACGCCATCTCCATCATTGTCATTGTCGATTGAAAAATCAAATTACTGCTGATGATGCGCGGCTCACGCTGAGGGAGATGTGACAGAGAGGGCTGCGGATGGGAGGAAATGTAGAATGAAATCCTATAAAATGTCTGATTTTGCGGATCAATGTTTGTTCTTCCCTCTTCACCTTCACTCAGGGTGTAAAGATTTTTCATTGTTTTCTTATAACGATACAAAACGAAGACAGAGTCATTAGACTGAGTAAGCATGAGGAAAATAGGCTAACCTTTATCTTTTTCTATCTCGGTCTATTTCGGTTGCAGGCAATGAAATGAAGTGATGGACCTCCTCCACTGACAACAAACACTCCAAGATTACCGTATATTAAAGGAAATCATCTTTGGACCTACGGAGTATTGAGCTGCTGACTTGTTGCCTGATATAAGTAATCACAATTTGATTCCATAGTTTGATTAACACAAAAAGATGTTTTAAGTTTAATCATGAACATCATACCTGAACAGCTATGAGCACATTGCTAGTTCTATGTCACAATTTCAGCTCTTAAAAAGAAAGGTTTTTTGGGGCGCACCTATACCAGACAATCTGTGCCATGATGTGCGCAAGGCAAGGCTAATTTATTTGTATAGCACATTTCATACACAAGGTTTTGACGGCATATTAGGGCCAAATTAAAATGGAAAAAAAAAAAAAAAACTACAAGATTAAAGTCATATTTCAATGAAATCATAATTTTACGAGATTGTCATAATATTTCAAGATTAAAGTTGTAATATTTTGAGAATAAAATTGTAATTTCATTAGATTAAAGTAATAATGATTCAAGATTAAAGTTGTAATAATTTGAGAAATATAAAAAAAATACAAACAGGATCTTGTCTGTGTTGCTGTCACTCGTCGTGCGTTATGGAGAATAGTAATTGTACTTCTTTTTAGATTTGACACATGGTAAAACACTGAGCCTTTTGGCCCAACATCACCAAACTTTTATCAGTTTAAGGATTTTAAGCCACTTGCAGAGGTTTGTGTTTGTTGTTTGTTCGTTGCGTTTAAAGGGATTAAAGTAAAAATTTCAAAAACAAACTCAAAATACAACATTGTGATAAACGTCAAAAGGTTTGCTATTAAAGTCAAATCTACGGAAAGCGGACTAGGACCAATTAGACTTTAATCTTGTTATTTGACTTTAACCTCAACATTATATTTCAACTTGATTCTTGCAAATTTCAACTTTAATCTCAACATTTCCACTTTATTCTTCTTTATTCTTCTTGGGCGTGTCCATGTCTCGGTGGAAGAGTGGGTTGTCTAATAACCAAAGGGTTGGAGGTTCGAATCCCGCTCTAGCCAAGTCATTGTCACTGTGTCCTTAGGCAAGGCACTTTACCCACATTGAATGGGTATGAAGTGTTCACGAATGTTGGTGGTGGTCAGACGGGCTGTAGGCACGTAATGGCTGCCACGTCTCTGTCTGCTGCGGCTACAATGTAGCTTACCACCACCGGTATGACTGATGGGAGTGACTGGTGTGAATGAATAATGGTATTGTACGCACTTTGAGTCTCCTCAAAAAAAGCGCTATATAAATCCAACTCGTTATTATTATTATGATTGATTTGCCCAAAATTCTTTTCTCCATCAAAATTGGCCCTAATCTGCTTCCGTAGAGATGCAAAATGTCTTCACTTTAATCTTCTATCGTCTATGACTTTTTTTTCCGGTTAAATTCTTAAGGGCATTACGTGGCAAACTAACAGTGTCTTTTGTTGTTTGCATGCATTATTATATGTATTTGATGACTTTTTTATTGATTTCATTTGACTTCTATTCACTGTTTGTGACTTTTTTTTTATTGTGATCACTAAATGGCTCCACAAATGTGTTCATTTGCCAGCTCTGTTTAGAGCTTCATTGTAATATATGGTGATAGGCAACGCAGCTGTAGTCAATATAGTTGCAAAAATAACTGCGAGCAGTATACATTTAATGCGCCTCTCCAAACAACAACCTCTCGCCGACCTTTTGCCTCTGTGACAAGAGTCTAAGTAAACTGCACTTATGCTCTTAAGAAAGTTTATAAATGTTGCATGTGCACTCACTGTTGCCTTTGCTAATCAAGCCCAGCCGGAGAAAACAAACCGCCTTTAATTTGGGCTTGTGACTTGTGACTTGTGAGAGGTTACGTCTGTAGTTCACTGCATTCCAGCAAACATAGCAGCAACTAAATAAAACAGCCTGTTTGTAATTTGTCCTCGAGACGATGAGCTCGCTGAAACGCTAACTGCTAACGCTAATGTTTGTGCTTTCGATACCTGAGATGGGTGGGTCTTAAGTCATTATCCTAAAACCCCTCCAAGTTGTGACTAAAATTAACAATAGCTATTTACTAATTCCAGTTTTGACAGTGCTTGGGTGTCTCGTCTCTAAACCCTTGTGTGTGTTTGTGCAAGCTACACAAACCACACTGAATAAGCTCATCCTCATGTAAACAACAGGTAATTATGGAACAATAGTCTAAGCTATTAGGCTAAAAACAATTCTTTCAAGCTTCATATTCACAGACAGACATTCTAAGCCACAAAGTATCTCCAAGATTCCTCTTTTCCTGACCGAGTAATCCATTAATTTCTCATTCTTCTTCTAACAATGCCCATTGGCATGTCTCGTCGAGGTGATTTCTTTCTACCTCCAACAGAGCTTTGGGAAAACGCAAAACTCACCTTCTCATGCTGCCCTCGCCTTTGGCTGCATGTTTGTGTTTTATTGTGAAGGGGAGAAAAAACAGAAACTACTTGTGACTGAAACCTGCAGAGGAACACATGGCAATGTTTAATCTACTTTAAATCTCACACTTGAAAGGTTAGTTGCTTGGATCACATTAAAATACTATTTCATCTTGACTGAACATTTTTCTGTGCTCTTTCTATTGATGGCTAGCAGTAAAATTTACTACAACATTCCCGTTTATAATAAATTCAGATTTTTTTGCTGTCGACGTGAAGATGTTTTGTCGACAAATTCCAACCATAAGATTTTAGCTTTTGTCTAAATCACAACTCATTATCAGGCTTTCTGGTGTTTTGGAGAAGATAGACATTAAAAACATTCAGGATATGGGCTCTTAACTGTATTTTGGAAGACTTTCCACACATTTAAATGTGTCACAAAAATGAGTTTATAAGTGTGATAAGCATCATAATAATTGTCATCTCAGTGTAAAACGGAGATGGGCAACTTATCACAGCTGGGGCTACAAAAATGTAATTGTTCGATCAAAAACAACATTATCAACATTAACCACAGCATTTAAATTGAGAGATCTTTGATCATTCTTAAAGAAAACAGAGTGAGGTTTTTATGTGTGTTTCTATTGTTATTTGTTTAGTTATTTGTTCACTAGCGTATGAATGAATGAATGAATGACTTATAACTTCACTTCACCGGCTTCATCAGCTGACTGTAGATCAGTCCATCAGATATAAATCAACATCTTCCCTATAGGATGTCATCAGTAAATGAAAGGATTGCATTTATCCATTAATAATCTTTCTTTCCTAAACTCAGCTGTCAAATCTGCACCGACCAGGATCTTCTAACAATGGGCAGGTCGTTTTCTAAGAAGACTGATTGGTCTTTAGTACTCGCTCAGATCCTAGCCAGAACAAAACCTGGTGCCGACCAGGTTAGTCGTTCAGCCTAAGTTACCATATTGAAGAGAAAATCTACAGAATGCATTAAGCAACACAAAATGTGTGTTTTCAAGCTTGTATTAATGCTCAGATTGGTCATTCTTCTAAATACCGACATGAATATTGATATGGCCCTCGGATCAAACCATTACTTTTTTGTGGCCCCTGATGTGGTATAAGTTGCCCATTTCTGTTCCAGTAAATTTTATTGTAATATTATAAATTTTTTCACTTATTCATTTGGAGTCTTGTGTGTTTATGTAATTTTATGTATTTATTCCCCCTTTTTTATTATTATTTAAATGTTTATTGAGTCATTTTGTGTATTTTTCCTGGTTTTTGGAGGTATTTTTATGTCCTTTTATGTTTTTGAAGTAATTTTGTGCTTATATTTTGGGTGCTGTGGCCCTTGTACAACCCTTTAAAGAAGCTGATCCAAACCCACCATTAGCCCCTTGCAACCATGACCGATTTGTCATTATTTTGTATGACACTGCCTACGTTGTGGCTGCGAGTATAAGCAAAGTTTGTGCTTTTTTTTTTGTCCCTTCATGACCTGAAGAAGTTCGGTCCACATCAAAGCCCGGACACATCTGGTTCTGAGTAGACGCAAAGGGCAGGTGGACGCAAGAGGTCTTCATTTTAGCAGCAGGGGGATGTTAGAGGGTAGCCAGGGGTTAGTTTAAACACAGAAATGCTCACCACATTTCAGTGAGATTAATCAGAGTTTAGACAAACGGGGGTTTGTCATTTCCTGGATGGGGGTTTGAAAATTAGCTTCAGCGTTAAATCACAGCAGGCTCAGTCAGTCGTCCTCAGTTGGATTCCAACGGGTTGATAGAAATGATATCACTTATGTCATCTCATGCAGTCATTGTGTGTTAAATAGACATGGGGATGAGTCCATCATTGGCTATTTACATCAGAGCTTTAATTCTCCTTTAATTCAGAATAACAGTGAAATCGTTTTTAAAAAGATTAAAATTGGCCTAGTAAACACCTAATTCTGAATGAAAATGGCCATTCTGAATTAATCCATCTCCTATCTCCTGCTCAGCTGACAAAAGTGAAAACAGTAAACGCTAATAAATAATTTGTTTAAATTACTTAATATGATGTCAACAATTTCCACCAAACTCAGTTGTGTTAAAACTGCTTAAGCAATAATATTAATATCTAGATAATTTACTAAAGTGCAAGCATAAACACTGCCATAAGAAACTTCAACAATATTTATTCAACTAATAAATAAATCAGCGTCCAGCTAACTTAATAAACATTATTTCAACATAATAAAGTTTGCTTTACTTTATTTAAATGTGTTGTTTAAAACCAATTTAAGATTTTTTTTTATTATTGGACTGACTTAACTGAATTCTGTAAATATAAACTTACACAATTGCGGATAAACTCTCACAATAAACCTTGTTGGCAGCAAAAATAGCAAAAAAATGAATAAAAAATGTATTTTCAAGTGTAAGTAAGGTATCAATTATTTAATTTCTGTAATATGTATTATATTAAAATACATGTTATATTACAAGAGCTTTGGTGCATGTCGTTATCTTCCGTACATTTCCCCAAAGTCCTTGTAATAGTAAAAATGTGAAACATTCTTGAAATGGCTGATTATATTTGTAATCTTTCACAGGAACAGACAGAAATATACGTTTAATATTATTTAGTCGAGGGTAGAAAATCACCAACTTTTCACAGGCCACAGAAATGCTTCCACACAAGGATATGAATACGTAAGTTTGATACATTTTTTAGTATTGTTTCAACAAAGAAAGCAAAAAAAAAAAAAAAAAAAAATTATTTACTTTATATATTTTGCCGTCACCATTGATGACGTCCTCACTTGGGTGGATGATGTAACCACAAACTGTCCCAATTCTACCCTTTCAGCACTTGTTCCTACACTGTACATCCAAAGTGCACTTCAACCAAGTGCTCACTTTGTGGAAGTCCGTAGGGCGTAGTGTGCGGGTATTGGGACGCAACCCCAGTGTTTTCTGTGTTGTGACTGATCAGGCTCCCTCCTGTTTTTCACCCAGGTGTGCTGCATTTCCTGTTTAGCTGCATGTTTGGACACAGGGTGAGTAGCTGCTGGATCTTTGTCAACGTCTTTGTCCACCCACTCCAAGCCTTGTAGGTTTTTGCTCTCCTTGTGCATTCCTCTCTATTTTTTTCTGTGCTTTGGATATTTTAAAGCTGCTACTCACAAAAATTCTTTATTATTGCTACTTGATGCTTTCATCACTGTCAGTGCCTGATCCTGTCATGGGCCTGATCCTTTCGGAATCCTTCAACGTATGTGCGTAGAGTACGTCACTTCAACGACGTTTGTTAAATATTTTAAATATGTTATGGTTTTGTGGTGTTTTTAATTGTTAATTTTATAAAAAGACAAAAAGGAAAAACTACCATAAGCCGATATATACAAAAACGGATTAAAACAGAATACACAACATGGACAATCAAAAACCAAACAAAAAATAAAACAAAAACCAAAATAAAATATTTTGAAATTGCAGAGTTTCAACATTTTAAATAGTACACAAACTGCCGTAAAATTTGCCGACCAGATGGAGACTTGTTTCGTGCATGCGTTGGAAGGATCAGGCTTGCCAAAGGATTGGGCTCTGAAAACCACACTCCATTTGACATTTTCGCACATTGCATTGTGGGTAGTGAAGTCCCATAAACTGATGCATAGAAGTATTTTTACTTAATTTTTACTGTGATTTCGTCATTTACAAGATATTCTTGAGATATCGGAATTAAGTAAAAACACTTTTAATCAGAATCAGAATAAAACTTTATTAATTCCCAAAGAGTAGTTGGAAAAGCAAAGTGCGGAATATATAAAAACAACAATAATACACACACACACACAGAAACACACACACACACACACACACACACACACAGAAACACACAGTTGTTTGTTCTGTTTTTGTTTTTATGAAAACTGCCGAAATAAAAAAAAATATATATATATAGTAAATATAGTTCTTACTAGAGTCTGCAAATACTGACATATTAAAACAGTCACTCATGAAATAAACTGAAATTACTATTTTACTTTATCAAGTTATTGTTAAAGGTGATGCCATGCAGCTGCATTAGTTATATTCAAAAGGTTGTGTGTGTGTGTGTGTGTGTGTGTGTGTGTGTGTGTGTTTCATATAACCCCTGCAACCATGGCCAAGTCATCCTGTGGAAGATTGCTGGCAGACCCCGGGGTCAGGGGTCGCCTCTCTCAGGGAATTGTCCCTTTTAAAAGGTTATCTGGGGCTCAGTTTGGTGCTATGATGTGATTTCAGTTTGTAATTGTGTATGATTGAAATAATATATAATATCAAACACGCTCTGAAGGTCATCTTTTTCTCAGGGTTCTTCTTCTTCTTTTTTCTTTTTTTCTTCTCTCCTCTGAGAAGGATTCTTCATATATATGACTCGTCTGGGGAAAATCCATTAGTCGCTCCAGGATTTAAAAAAATGATGACATTTTGTGTTACAGCTAAAGACGCAAACCTAGAGTTGCGGTAAATGTTTTTATCTCTTTGATCTGATATGTAAATATACTTAGAGCGAGGCATTATTTGCTCATTTCCTTTCTGCATGGCAAACTGCTCAATCATTTAAATACAAATGTCTTTGGACTCTAACGCTTTCGGCGCTGATTTGTTGGTTACTACTGATTAGAAAACATCTCCATCTGCCTGTTTGAAGCTTGTAAACCATGTGGATCTCTGCTTCTTGTTGGGTGGAAGCTGAGCTCAATCTGTGCAAGCCTAATGTTTATCCGATGTGAAAATAATCACTCAAAAGTGGTTTCTAAACCCTGATAATTAGAGCATGGAAAGAAAGATCAGTGTCACTGTATATCAGGGCGATTGACTTCCTGGTCGCTGTAAGTTGCAGGTGAAGATGGGAGCGGATAAAGGTTAGATTAGACCTAATCCAGAGCAGCAGCAGCCCCTTAATCTGTTATGATACACGGATGATCACTTAAAAAGGTCTGGATCCATGGCTCTGCCTCCTGGTTGGGCAGGGGAGGGCTCGACTGGGACCCGTCTTAAAACCTGCTTAGTGGCACTGCGGCGCTAGCAGCTGCGAGAGCTTGTGGACGGCCATGGGGAGAGAGAGAGAGAGAGAGAGAGAGAGAAACAGGAAGTCATTTCTACCAACAATAGCTGGGTTTCCGTTACAGATTTTTGCAAAATAAAAGCAATATTTCTAAATGTCGACAAAGTATATTTGTGCTTTGAAAGTGTTTCCATTGAACGTTGTTTTGGGGGACAAGTTTTGTAACTTCCGTGAGATCTCGTGCTAAGAACTTCCTTATAACACTCCACATTCCTTTGTTTTTAAGTGCTTAACAATGTCCAGGTCTGCTCTTTCGTCCACACGTACCGCGTCCATGTTTTCTCGAAGAGAAGTGGTCATGTGACCAGGTACGTCACGTTCTATGACGTGTAATTGCGGGAAAAAAAGTGTTTCCATGGCGCTTTTGCGACATATTTCAATATTGAAACGTTTGAAATTCCTCCTCGTGAAAATGTAAAAACTTTTGTGTGATATTTGAGTGTTTTTTTTTTATTTATTTTTTTTAATTCAGGTGTTTCCATTTTGCTCATTTCCAAGTGTAATCTGGAATAGAAAGACGTGAAGAAATGTGAAGCAGAGAAACAAGAAGACATTTCTAGTACCAACAGTTATTGTTGGGTTTGCCAGTTTGAGAAAGGTAATGTAGGTAATGTATGAAAAAACATATTTGTGGTTGTACTGTGACAACACTGATCTTCAATATGAACCTTAGTGTCGAGCAGCGGTGTCAAACTCGTTTTAGTTCAGGGGCCAAAAGCTGCTTGATCTCAAGTGTTCCACAGAATTAATTCGGGAAAACAAGTAATTACAACATTTTTGTGCCCCAGTTTACACTTCTACTTACTCATAAAATACAAAATATGAAAGAAACCAACAATATCCAAGCAAAAAAAAAAGGTTAAAGAATGGACAGAAATTGGATAACTTTGAAAAAGAACAAAAATTAGGAAAAAGGGATGTTTATTGGCAAAAGGAGCTAAAATCTGAAAAAACAAAAACAAAGTGTAAACATTTTTGAGAAAGGGGTCAAAATGGAACAAAGGAAGTTGCAAAATGGCCAAAGCAAAAGGTAAAAATTGGTTAAAAAGTTTCCCTCTTTTAAGGGTTTCTGGGCGAATAATAATTCAAATGAAGACAAAGAGCCACATGTTCAGTATCACTAACTTAATAACAGATTTATCATGGTTTTAGTGTATTGATTTAATAAACTAAATTGGGAGTGGACAGTTGCCCTACCATTAGAACACCCTCACTTTTAAAAATGCTGATCCACCCCTGGTAAAAACTCACCTGTGGGTAATAGTGACTATGTTTCCTTAACACATCCTCATGTGTTTTCAATACCGCTAACTTTAATCATTTGGATAAAGAGTCTTTGAATTTAGGTCTGTTACAAAGCAGTTTTCCTACTCTTGCTGATTTAATGCAGTTCCAGAATTATAAACTCAAAATAATCTTTTTCACATATGTATTTAAGTATCTATTTTACATGATTGCGTACACATGAAACTGTATGCAAAGTATGTATGCAAAAAACAGGGCTTTGTGCAATTAAACAATTTAAAATGTATTTGCAACGGGAAACCGTGAAATAACATATTTTGGTTATTTTGCCATTAATTCATGCACTTTACAGTAAATGAGATGCACTTGTAGCATTCATCCTAACATTCTGGTTACATTTGGTGGTTTAAATCTGTGTGTGCATATTTAAAATTCCTTCTGCTCATATGTTTATTGTTGTATTTTAATGTGTTGTGTGTTTAATGTTGTTGCATTTGTTGCCCAGAGGACTTAAGATGGAAATGAGCTGATACTATAATCTTGCACATTTACATCTTTATGTTTATTAATGTGTATTGTCCTCTTTATTGAATGATTAAATCTGTAATCTGAGGCAGATGGAAAGAAAACACACATTTTGGACATAAATATGCATTTTATGTCTGAAGTAACTGACACAACTTTTTTATCAGTATGTTTAATTTTTTTAAAATATAATATGAGGGGGCTCAACTACTTACTTTAAAACTCGAGCCTTAATATAGAAGATATTAAAGATAATTGTTGTTGTGTTCTGAACATTAATTTAGCAGCATGGTTATCGAATTTGGAGTGCAATCAGTAGGTGGTGGCATGTTTACTGGGCTGTTTTAAATGATAATAGGCAGATGAAATCAATTTACGCATACGATTATTGACACATTTTGTAAACCAGGTTATTGATCAGCGCAGAAATAACTAGACATGCCTAAAAAAGCCCCATTATCATGGTTGGTGTGTTTCTAATAATGTGACAGTGGAAATGGCATTTGGTATCATCGCTTATGGCTGTCGAACATGTCAGCCGCGCTTTATTGTTGATCTTTCTCGCCACCAAACTGGAGAATTAGTCAACAGGTAATGATTATTGGCAATTCAATGTGACTAATCAATCAGATCAGCCCTGACGTTCAGATTAGAGGTAAAACAAACAGATGAATTCTTTAACTTGTGCTTTAATTACTCAATTTATATGCACTAAAATGAGCTGCGGTCACGTCTCACACATGCACTGGGTATTTAAACCTTAATGTTACACCTGCATGCTGATCTTTCTGTCAATAATTTGGCATAGACGACACAGATTTACCCCCATTATATATTTCACTTTAACCAACTTAAGGAAAATTGAAAAAAAAATTAAAAAAATGTGAAATTTTATGAGAAACTTAATTTATTTAATCCTCCTATTATCCTTAGGGTCAATTTGACCCTATTCCATGTTCAACATTCAAAAAATATATTTAATGACTTGTCCTTATTTGATAGGTGCAATTGATAAAGCATAAAATCATTGTGGTAATATTTAACACATATTGCTCACATTGGTATTCCTCTGGGGTCAATTTGACCCCAAGCTGTTTTAGCTGTGTAAAATATGTTTGTCCGTGGGTGTGACCCATGTGTGACCCCTTACACCCCCAAACATACTTTTGAGTTGATACATGACATGTCAGCAAATTTTAGAAGATTTGGATGAAAACTATTCAAAATAAATAATTCTAATCTAAACGTTTGACCTGGTAGTCAAAGGAGTTATCAAGGAGTTGTTTATGTATTCAACAAATAAACAAAGTGTCTGACACTAAAATTTGGTCAACAATTTCCAGAAAAAATGAAATAAAATAAAATGAAATTCGAGAGGCAAATACCTCTGGGGTCAGATTGACCCTAATGGTAAAATGTGCAATATTTAAGGATAATAGGGGAGTAAATGCATTGATTTGTTTAATTAATTATTTTTCAAATGCATTCATATTCATTCCTATCTCCTAGTATATTAGATATTTTATGTATTGATGAAAATGCGTACGGCATTTTCCTCCTATAGGTCAGTGGTTCTCAAACTTTTCTTTCTCTGACTTTTAAATCCAAGTACCGCCCTTTTCTGACTAGAACATTTTGTGCAGGATACTGTGAAAAAACAACTATAGACCATAATGATGGTGTGAATTAATGATAACACATTTTAAAGAATCACATTTTGTAAATAAGTGGAATGAAACAGTTTTTAGTGCCTCCTGAATAGATTTATTTCTTCAGTTTTTTATTATATCCAGTCATCTCCCTCCTGATGTGGAACAAGACTATCATCATTTTGTGTCATTTTGTGTCATTTTGTTGTTGTTTATCTGTTCTTTTTATTTTTGAGTATATTTTTCTCCTAATTTATGTGTTTTTGTTGTAGTTTTTGTGTGTTGTTGGTATTAAAATGATTTTCTCTGTCAGTGAGTGTGTTTTTGGTGTTGTTTGGTTGTTTCTTTTATTGTTTTGTATGTGTCTGTTATTTTTGTGTATTTTGTAGTGATCTTGTGGATTTTTGTCTCATTTATTGTGTATCTTGGTTGTTGTTAGCGTGTTACTGGCAATGTTAAGTATTTTTTTTCTCTTAGTGTGTGTGTTTTTGGTGTAATTTTGTCTATTTTGTTGTTTGTCTGTTCTTTTTAAATATTCAGTATATATATTTTTTTCTTTTATCTTATGCATTTTTGTTGTCATTTTATGAGATGCTGGTAATAATTAGTATGATTATCATTTTTAACTAAAAATAAACAGAAAATGCCATATTTTTAATGCTTTAATTTGTTAACGTTCCTCTCTTTCTCTCAAATCGTGCCATCGCATACACCTCGGGGTACACGTACCCCCATTTGAGAAACGCTGCTATAGGTTACACAGCCACGTCTCAGTTAATACCTGTAAGGAGTGAGTTGCTGCTCTGTAAGCTTCTCACCTGACTCAGGCAAAGCAGGATTATCACAAAACACCTTGACTTAAGCGTTGTGCTTCTGAACTATCAGGTGGCGACCCACACTTTGTTCAAGGGACAGTGCGTCTAAAATTAAATCAGACTGAGGCTTCCTTTGCATCTAAACGTAGATGCAGCGCTGTATACATTTACAGGTACAAGTCTGTTGTCTCACCCAAGGGCTCTTAATAAAGAAACTTAAGCCCCTCCAATATCTTCTTATTTCCTGGAGGACATTTGATGTATTTTTGTGGCACTATGGTAATTTAGTGTAATTAAGAATCTAATCAAAGCATATGCTGAACTGGGCTTTTAATAAACACAAGAGCAGCAGCTGTCGGAAGACAGGGAGCTGCTGGGTTACGTGGATGTTATTAGATTCCAGGGAGCAATAAAAAAAAAAAAATGGGCATGAAGAGGAAACGTAAAGACGAGCAATAATATTTCCTGTATCAAATGTGTCAAACTAAAGGCCCGGGAGCCGATTCTGGCCGTTTAGAGCATCCAATTTGGCCAGCAGGAGAAAGTAAAAAAGAAAACAGACCTGAACTAATGTGTAAATTACAATTACATTTTATTTATTTATGTTGTAGTCCCTTCAAATACAAAAAATGCATATTTTCCAGCATTCACAGTTTCCCCACACTTCACTATCACATGGTGGTAGTCATTTTTAAAAGTTACATTTTACCAAAATCCTTCAATTTTTTCTCAAACTATTAAATAAACATTTATTACAAAATCAAGTGGATTTAAGTAATACTGTCACTTTTTGCTTGGATATTTTCGGTGTCTTACCTACTTTACTTATCATTTAAAGGTGGAAGTGCAAAACAATGACATCATGACATAAAAAAACTGAACAAAATGTAACCAAGTGCTGAAACGTTGAAATGCTATTTTACCATAATTTGACTTGCCTTGCTTGTTTACCAAGTGTTTCTTCTGCCATGTTTCAAGTCCACTAGTATCAACTTTCCTCATGTTAGCCTGCAGACTAGCTTTGGCTTTGAGAGGGGCGGAGCTTGCATGTGCATGGATTAAACAACTCAAAGTTAGTGTTAATAACGTGTGTGCCAAGCTTTATTTTTTGTAATAATAGTGGATTTGTTTTATTTAGTGAATAAAACACATTTTACAATAATAATAATAATAATAATAATAATAATAATAATAATAATAATTAAAAAGAAAAAAAAAAGGTTTTTCTTGATTGTGTTATTTTTGTAATCGTTGGGTGTAATAATCGAAATTATTGATTTTGCGATATACTGTATATCGTTTTGTTTAGTATGGGGACATAAATAGGCACTGCACCCCTAATATGGAGTTTAGATTTAAATGTAACATTTAAATTTAAATGTAACATTTAGATTTAACATTTATACATCGCAACCCTGGAAAACAGGGAAAAAAAAACGGGTATGAAGATGGATGGATTATGATGTCACATTTAAATTTTACATTTGCATTTAACATTGACATATTTTTACAAGAAAAAAGACAGAAAATATCACAAATATTGCAGTAAATCTGGTCAAAAGTAACATTAAAAATTCACAAATTTTTTAAAAGTGGTTTGTTGCTAAAAGTTTATTTTTGGTCCACTTTCCAATGGTTGCCTCCCGAGCTGCTGAGCCGCTCCCCGTGACCCATGTTTTAGTGGTGGCTGCTTGTAGCCAATCAAAAGCTGTTTTTCATCTTCTGCCATCGCTTTGTTACTTTATCAATGAGTCGCTGAAAGAAAGGTTTCTTTTTGGGACGATCGTCTTCCTTGTCCATCAGCCCAGTGTGAAGGAAGTTTATCCTCTTCCTGTTTTCCTCCTGTACTTCCAGTAAGCCGTCCCAGTTTTCTGCCATTGGCTCTGCTGGTCCTTTAAGGTTTGTTGGACCTGGACCAAAGACTCTTTGAGGACATCAATGTCCTTCTTCTGCTGTTCCAGGAGAGAATCAGTCTCATGTTGGTGACTCAAAAATGTGGTCATCCACTGGCTCTGCTGTTCCTCCAGCTCTTGGATCAGAAACTCCCATTGAGTCTGTGGACTCTTTTGGTGGACCAGAGAAGAACTGAGCTGTGTGATCTCCTGGGTGGAGGTTCCAGGTTCTCCTTGAAGCTCCACCTGGTCCTCAAGGTGTGAGGTGAAGGTTCCAGGTTCTCCGGGAAGCTCCACATGGTCCTCAAGGTGTAAGGTGGAGGTTCCAGGTTCTCCATGAAGCTCCACCTGGTCCTCAAGGTGTGAGGTGGAGGTTCCAGGTTCTCCGGGAAGCTCCACATGGTCCTCAAGGTGTAAGGTGGAGGTTCCAGGTTCTCCATGAAGCTCCACCTGGTCCTCAAGGTGTGAGGTGGAGGTTCCAGGTTCTCCAAGAAGCTCCACATGGTCGTCAAGGTGTGGGGTGGAGGTTTCAGGTTCTCCAGGAAGCTCCACATGGTCCTCAAAGTGTGAGGTGGAGGTTCCAGGTTCTCCGGGAAGCTCCACATGGTCCTCAAGGTGTGAGGTGGAGGTTTCAGGTTCCCCGTGAAGCTGCACCTGGTCCTCTGAATGTGGGGTGGAGGTTTCAGGTTCTCCGCAAAGCCTCACCTGGTCGTCAGGGTGTGAGGTGGTGGTTCCTGTTTCTCTGTGAATCCTCACCTGTTCTTTTGGCCTGGTACCATCCACAGACTCAGTGGTGGCATCTACCAGAGCTTGGAGGTGTGCAGCCCGGTTTCTGTCTTGTTTCTGAGCTCTCCGCTCCTCCTTGTTTTTGTTTCCTGGACCAACCCCATTCGATCGTTTAACTGGTCCTCCATGAGGACCAGTTTAACATGTTGGATCACGAAGGAACAAGCTTTTCATGATTTCAGGTTTCTCAGGGGGAGCCTTGGCTGGATGTTTAGGAGGCATAACCTCAGATGAATCGTTCTTTGGTCTCTGGTTCACAGGATGGTAACAATCTCTCTGTGCGTTTTTCTTAAAAAATGACACAGAAAAACATGAATTATTGTGTTATTTACCATATGATCCAATTGTAGATATCTCAAGTTCACCAATTTAATGATAGCATTTTTTCTTTGTTTATATCACATGAATGCAGTCATTTTCTATTGCAATTTGTGGAAGAAACTATTTTTTTTCACAAATCTTGCCATTTCTCAAAAACAGTTCTACAAAATTCTTCTGAATTCCAACGAAAAATTTATAAGAAAAACACAGTGATGTTGATTTTTTTTTAAAATTTTTTTTATTTCCCCAACCTATAATCTGCATCCCACTTAAGTCCAAACTGGTCAGTATTTGACCCCTGAACTAAAATAAGTTTGACACCCCCTCTAATTTCTTGGTGGAAAACAAAAAAACGTAGTACATAATTTTAATTTTTTTGTGCATCTTTTGTTTTTTGATATGAACAGAAAAATGATCAACGCAATCATGGTTTTTAACAGATAGCTGCGTTTCCATTACCCTTGGAAATACACAAAATCTAAATGGCGCAATAAAAACTGGTAATGGAAACACCTGAATTTTGAAAAAAAATCAAATGTAGCAAAAGCGCAATGATAACACGTTTTCCGCAAATACACATCACAGAACCTCAGGCGCCTGGTCACATGACCACTTTTCTCTGAGTAAACAAGGCACGGTACATGTATACAGAAGTGGAGACTAGGACATTTCGCAGCATTATATTTAAATTTATTAATGCCACATTAGACGTGAAACAAATAAGGAATATAAGGAGGTTTGGAGTGTCCGTCTTTCTGCGGTGAAGTCTCGCGGGATTAGCATTCACGGAAGCTCTTACCCGAAACAACATTCAATAAAAAACACGTTCAAAGCGCAATTATACATTGTCGCCATTTAGAAATATCACTTTTATTTTGCTAAAATCTATAATGGAAACCTAGCTAATGTCTACAGCATGATATTGTTAAGTCCTCGTGTTGGAGTCTAATTACATTCAGGCTTGCTGATTTACCAGGGTGACTCTGGTGATCACAAGAGGGCATGTGCAATCTCTTTTGTCTGGATATAAAAGAATAAATATCCCGCTAAATACAAAGTGCTCGCAGGGCCCGGCTAAAGCTGCCACTCAGTATTCACCGCTGTGTCTCCCTTTGCTCTTTGGTTCCACCATCCTGGAACTTTCTTCCTATTTTTCTTCTTTTTTTTCTGCCTCTCATGCGGGAGATGAAGCATGGGAGGATAGAGAGGTGAGGGTGGGGGGGTGGTGGGTGGAAAAGAACAGTGAGAGAGGAGAGGAGAAAAATGAATCGAGGTTGGCGTTTGATGTGTTGATTGGGAGAGGAGCGAGGACAGCTGCAGACGGAGCTCTCTCTCTCTGGGGAGGGTTAGGCTTGATAGCTAAATGAAGACCTCTAGTGCTTTCTTGTTAGCGGACGATGGATCCTGCACCCAGATGAAGCACAATTAGTCAATGCTAGCAGGCTTTAGGTGTCCAACCATCACAAGACACAAGGCGCTTGTTTCTCAGGGGGCAATGCTATTGGCAGCCAGCAGTGCCCCTGCCCCAGGCTGTGTCCTCGCCCTGCTGGCCCTGTTTTGAGGCCTTTTTACCACTACAGAGGAGCAGTGCCAAAGCCCAGGCTGAGCAGTGCTGCACAAATCGCTTGTCAAATGATCCCTCCGGTATTTCACATACAGCTGTGCACATCTGATTAGTGCAAGGCAGGGAATGGGCTGTGTTCAAAATGGCACACTCTGTACTATGCATTACAAACTCAATGAGTAAATACCGTCTGTACAGTGTTTCTCAAATGTGGGTACGTGAACCCATAGGGGAACATGATGGCACTAAAGGGGGCATTTGATGGAGAAAGAGAGAGATATATTATGCTTTGAGATGACTTTTAGGATTAGGATGATGAGCATTCCCACTGAAGTATACTTCCAAGTTTCCCAAGATGCATTTCAAACCTATAACAACAAAAACCTGAAGCACACCGAGGCTAAATATCTCTTGATTCTTCACCTTTGAAAGTTCTGAAAACATTTTAAGTGAGAAAATGACCAAGTAGAATATCAACATGTGCTCATTTGATCCATAAAACTCACAGAAACACATTTTATGCTGACATTTCAGAGATTTTCAGACAAAACGTCCGATTAACTTCAAAACAAGAGCCGTAATTACAGAAGTGTTAAAGGTCCCATGTCATGCTATTTTTCACCCATCTCTATTTGTTCTAAAAACCCCAAAAACATAGTATTTGAAATGTATTTTCCCAAACTCGCCTGTTTTTCCAGAGTTTTAGCCTCTGAAAAGTCACTTACTGAGTATCTCTACACAAACAGGCTATATTGCATCCCACTTATGCATATTCATGAGTGGGCGTGTCTATTGACGAGACACTGACTTCCTCCTCCCTCACTGTGGCGTAGGGCCAGAGGATGGCCCGCCCTCCTCCCACCCACTCCGTAGCCGAGCTCATGCTGCTTTATAAACACGAGACAGAGCGTGGGGGCGGGGCGTTTACTGGTACATACATAGACTGTAGAAAATACATACATAGCACTGCGCGAAGGACGCTGAAATGCTCACCTTTGTGGGCGTGTCTGTTTACATGTCAATCACGGCAGAGCGCTTCCTGCAGGCGCGGCTTCGCCAGTTCAGTGCTGCGTCAAATTCGTCATCAAAGTGGGAACTCGTCATCAAATTGGAGCGAGGTGTTTGGGCTCCCCCTGCAGCATGAAAGGAGCAAATCACCCTCTAACTAATGATTGAGGTAACCAATGAAAAATACACTTTGGGAATGTGTATGAAACCCATATAGCACTTTTATCATGTTTAAAGCACATAATTAAAGCACAGAAAAGTGGATTTACCGTAACATGGGCCCTTTAAGAAACAAATTGAAGACAAGAAGACATTTTTTTTTTTTTTGAAAAGGGGATGTTTGACTTTAAGCTTGAAGCCAGTCCCAGGATGACTTTATGTTCAGATCACAATGCATCATGGGGTAATTGAGTATCACTCATATGCCCACGGTGCATACTTGTCCAAGTATACATCCAGGTATTTCTTGCGTACTCAGTCTTTTCATTCTATCTAATGTGAATGCACTACATACTCATTTTGATGCCAAACTTAGTATGAGTAGTACGTTAGTATGCGATTTCAAACACAGCCATGGTCCACTCCAGCTACGATGCTCTCGCTCACTTTATCTTTTTCTCCCTTTTTTCAAGATCTCACTATCTTTCTAATCACACACATAAAAAGGGGAAAAATAATCTCCACAGGGTTGCAGTTTGCCCATCAGTCAGCTATTAAATCCCTCTTGTCTGTGCGAGTGCACTGGAATACTAACCAGTGAGCTGATTGCTGCTCTACTTTATGTTTAAGAAAAGCTGATTTTTCTTTTTCTTGTTTTACTGAATCAAGAGAAGTGAAAACCAAACTCATCTTTGGTAACTTATTGCTTTAATACATTTCCCCAGTTGCATTCATTTTACTTGACAAAACAAACCAGACCATCGTTGGAAAACAAAACACCTTTTCTTCCACCTTTTCCCGGTGCTCCTCCATCCCCACAGGCGTGTCCTCTTTCCTCAGCTGCTGCGGCTAATGCCACTGAAGCAATGCAACATGGGGAAGTTTGTGCCACTGCATGATGAAGCGTCCTATTTATATTAAAATGAGGGCGCTCCTCCGGGAGATATAGAGGGGGAATGGAACAACAAACATGGAGCTTTAGAGACGAAGGGAAGTGTGGGGGGGGGACCAGTGACAGCAAAATGGCAACTCCTCCATACAAAGTGGCCCTAAGGACCTCTCGGAAGAGTTATAATACAAATGGTGGGATCTAGTAGGGCCTTGTGGGCGTAGTGCATGCAATCTTTACTTTGCCATAAAACAACACCCACAGTAATAAAGTAAACCCTTTAAATCCACCTACTTCTCCACATAAACCCCTAATTTGCCCTTTTTTTTTCTCTAACTGTTAACGTACTGACCGGTGATGTCGTAGCACAGACTGACCTGTAATAGATTGTTAGGACATCGCTGTTTATTTGTTGTTGTGCTTGTATTTGTAATGATATTGACTTCTGTCCCATCATAGAAACCACTGCATCGCACATTTAATGTGTTTGTGCTGTGGCCTATTCTGCTGTATTTAAATTATTAGATGTGTAAATTCCATAAAATAATAATTACCTTCATGGTATTTTTACCTCTAGCCAAGAAAGTAATATTTTCATCGGTATTTGTTTATGTATTTGTTTGTCGGTTAAAATTACTTCACAGATTTTTGACAAAATTGTAAGCAAAAATAGACCTTCTGCCACCTGTGTCAAACTTGAGGCCCGGGGGCCCTTTAGAGTATCCAATTCGGCCTGCAGGAGAAAGTAAAAAGGATGAATTATTGTGTAATTTACCAAATAATCCAGTTGTAGATATCACAAATTCTCCAACTTCACAATATTTTAGGCACTTGCATTTTTCCCTTAGTTTATATATCACATGAATGCAGTCATTTTTAATGGCAGATTGTGGAAATAACAAAATTTTTCTCACAAATCTTGCAATTTATCACAAACAATTCCACGAAATTCCTCTTAATGACACACATTTTGTAACAAAATGCAGAATGGTTAAAGTGAATTGAACTAATATTGAAAACTAGTGCACACCAATGTTCTTTTTTCAACACCTAAAATCTAGGGCCCACTTCAGGTCAAACTGGTCTATATTTGGCCCCTGAACTAAAATGAGTTTGACACCCCTGTCATTACATGTTGGATTTAATCTGGTCCAGATGAATCCAATATGTTTGGATCAGTTTCGAAAATTTAAAAATCCCTTTCTCTCATCATTGACTAAATTTCAAGAATTAATATCTTGGTTCGTAATTTACTGATTTTTATAATAAAAAAATTACTTGTCCCTCAATTACCTTAATGAATTGTGCATTTTATCACAATTTTTCTTTTTCTAATTTATATTTAGGGCCCAAGCACCAATAACCCTATTGTTTCTGTATGGATTCATATATTATTATTACTATTTTACAATTTACTTGGATTTTTAAGCTCTTACTGGGGGTGCAATTTTAATGACATTTGGCAGGACGGTGTAGTTTGGTGAAAACTTTAAGGTGTAGTTTTTTTTAATGCAATTTCAGGACTTGGTAGCATTCATAACCTTCCACTGGTTTGAACTTGCTTGATGGCATTCGGTAGGCACATGCATTGGACCGTGAGTAGCAAAAAATGTCATTTGGACCTATCATCTAAATCCAACAGGTAATCTGCAATTTTGAATTTAGCGAGCTAAATTTGGCACTTTTCCTCAATTTTTGGCCAAACCACATTGTCTTTAAAAGCAAATTCCTCCTAGAATGTTCATAATTAAATATTGGTAATATTTGTGAATTTTGTAAACTGAAACAAAAACAAAATGATACATTAAATGTACAATTGTATTTTCATTTATTTAAGAATTGATGGTTGAAAACGTGTGAAACAGACTACTCCTCAGCACATCTCTCCTTAATAACCTATATTATCGCAGAGCCGTGGTAATAAAATGCCACTAGGCAATAACAGCTGGGTTTCTACTCTTTCTCTCCACTGCTGGAGTGGAGGAGAATGGACCCTGGCCCTGCAGTCTCTCTAGTTAATTAAGCTCAGGGGTGAAGGCGTTATTTGTGGGAAAGAATCCAATTATTTTGCCTCTCCACTTCTGACGAAGAAAGGGGTATGTTTGGTGATGATGATGATGATGATACCACTCAGAGGTAAGATAGCCACTTGATGACTTAAGAGTTCATTCTTTGGAGCTCACCTACCACAAGCTCCATCTTTACAATATTGGCTGGTCCCTGTGTGTAGCTCTCTTGCCTTTTACCAGATATATTGATATGTTATTTAGTGAAGAGAAGATCTGATTATTTCTGCTAAACATATATATGTTTTTTTTTTTTGTTTTTTTTTTTTTTTACTGTGATGTTTCTGGTGGGAAATCCTGAGATGTATAGGCCTGATGTTAATTGTAGCTTCAAAGGCAAAGGGCTTAAATAAAACAAAAGAACCAATTAAATTTTCTGAAACCTTAATTACCACACAAAGAAATAAAAATACTGCTATATCCCAATCTGTCCCATTGTAATGGGTGACCTCGTTTGAACATAGATACGTTACATTTCTCCATGTAATTAGTGGCCCAGAGAAAGGATCAGAGCAGCTCGTCATGAAAGAGCAAGTAAAACAACAAGAGAGTCTTTTCTGAGAATAGCTTAATCCCCCTTTACTCCGAGAGATATAGTGAAGTTAAGACAGAAGTTTTAAATACATTGATAAGTCCTCACTAATATGTTTGTCTTGCATAATCATGGTGTAGATGGTTCGCCAATGTTTAATTGAGCATCTGGATTCTTTTCAAAGGTCTGATAACCTTCAGGACAATTGATGCTCCATGTCACTTATTTCAACCCTTTTTGACCATCATGTAACTTCATGTACGAGGATGTTAAAGTAGCAACCAATGCTAAATGCTTCGTCCAGCTCTCATTGTAACGTCATTCTAAGACCTCATCAGTGATCCCAACTTTAACTTATTTCTCTAAATATATACAAATGCTGAGGTGAAAGTCTTGGATTACAAGTACCCACATTACTGTAATTGAGTTGCTTTCATGGATACTTGTACTTTTTTGGGAATATTTCTAAATCAGCCATTTGACTTGTACTCAAATACATTTTAAAAGAAGTAAAGTAATTCATTACATTTCTACACCCAACCATTACTCAGTGATTTTTTTTTTTTTTTTTTTTTTGTTTTAAAATGATCAACGGACATTGTGAAATGACAAAAAAATGAAATGACCAGACAACAAATAAATGCATCACATCATAGCCGACCAATCAGATTAAACGTAATACACGGCGCCAAAACAGCATTGAATGGAGGTTATTTTTCTCAGTTTTAGAGTTCATAAATGGAGCTATAGTGTACTTGTGAAGTTTTAAACTTTTATCTAAAAAATAATTGTACATTTTTGACAAACCTTTTATTTTATACAGATGCCTTTGTGGAAAATAATTTAAGTTCCATTTGTGCAAGATTTGGTTTCTTCCTCTTTAAGTTTAACCATGAGATGTTTACTGTATGCAAGGGAACCGTGGTAAGTTTTATTACCAAAAATAAATGTTGGGGTGAAAATAACTAGTGACTTTTACTTGAGTACTATTTTAATGAAGTAACAATACTTCTATAAAATATATCAGTGCTCTTTACACCTCTGGCATTGCATTCATTTGTCCAGATTTATGTCCATTTTACGTCTAGTCCAGACCGTCTGGCCGAATTTTATAAATAGATTTAAATATCTGGGTTTCCAAGGGACCCTGAACGTATCTCTGAGTTAATTCAAAAGGCTGTAACTTTGCTAATATTTGCTCTATTTATTTATTATTTATTTATTTAGAGAAGTACCACCAGATTCTGAAAGCTAAAGAGTTGCTCTTTACAGTTTGGTAATTTTACTCGCGTCGGAATCATTAAAGCTACCGATTTGTTTTGACGAAATCGTCACAAGCAGCATAGACGACAAAGTCTGAAAGAGACCAAATCCAGGTGTATTTAATTAAAAATTGTCAGCAAAAATGTTTTTTAATTAGTTTTAATTTCTAGGAGGATATTTTTTCTCATTGTTTTAATGATTGAGAGAATTTAAGGTTTATATGAGGTTTTTCAAGAACAGATTGTTGACTTGAGTCATCACATATTTTAGATGGTTTTTAATTCTTGGCTATAAAGAAAGTAATTGATTTTTAAACAACAACTGATTCATCGACTCTCTTGTATTTTTGCTATTACATGGTAGATTCAACAAAACGTTGAGTATACCACCAGGTTCGGCCCAAGTGTCGTCTTTTTTTAAATCAAAATATGCTCACCCTACTTTTGTTGCATCATGTCGTACGACTCTTCAGCAGACACTAACATCGCAAAGACTAAACACGCTGAATTGGAGCTGCTTTTTAGAATATTTGCTGCATTATGTCACATTTATAATTGTAAATCAAAATGATTCCTGGAGAGCCATGATTCAGGTCATACACTCTGGAATTAAAATAATTGGAGTTTGGTTCATTTTATCACCAACATTTTTATAAATGCAATTTGAAGATTGTCTTGCTTTTCTAATTAATGACTTGGATTCAAATATTATCATTATCATACCGAACCAAGTCATTTGGATCCTTTTTCAATCTGTTCCCATTAATAATTTAATGTTTGCCACATTCCTCTAATTGGAGCTTTGTCTTAACAAACCTGAGCTTGTGTAATGTGACAGTTTGTGTGTGTTTCTCTCGTGAACACAAAGGCACGGCTGCACAGTTTCACACTTTCATGTCTCCGCCGGGAGAAAGTGGGGGCCCCCTAATCTGTGCCCAAGAGAGCTCACCCTGCTCTCCCCTCCTGAACTTTGTCCCCGTGTGGGTGACCTCGTCAGGTCCACTGGGGAGGAACCACCTCGGCCAAAGCCTTAATCCCATGGAGTCGATAGATGCTAGCATGGCTGCAGGCCCGGGCTTCACACCAACGCCCCAGGGAGGCCTGCTCATTTCAATAAATTTAAAGTGATGCTGTCCACAAGCAAACGTTAAAGCCACGCGCGCTCACACGTATGTTATTACACACGGACGCACACATACATACCCACACACGTGAAGCCCAGCTCATATATTCACAGACGCGATGGAGAAGCAGGTTGTCCTCGGGGCAAAAATATGGGAGAAGTGATCCAGTGATGTAGTTAAATGACAGGCAAGCGAGTGGAACATTTGCTCGCTTGATGCTGTCGATGCGTCGCCGTTGCCTCGATAAGACCTTATTTACATTTGTCAGGGTGGAATCGATTTATTTTTTTTTGCCCTTTACAGACTGCTCAAACTGCAGAGTGATGGGAGCGCCTTCAATAAGGCTGTGGATGTCTGTCAACAGTCTTAGTTTTAAAACCCTGACAACTTTTGAAAAAGAAGGAAAAAAAGGGTTTGAAATTAATGAAGAAAACTTGGGCTGTGTTCGAAATCACATACGAACTTACTACACACTGTGTCTACTACAGATGTGTCAAACTCATGGCCTGGGGTCATCCAATTGGGCCCGGAGGAGAAAGTGAAAATGACAGAAAAACATGAATCAATGTGTAAATAAAACTATTTGCAATGGCTCACAGTTTTCTCGGTGCTTATATCACATGATTGCAGTCATTTTAACTGTGAAACTGTTAAAAAAAAAAAAAACTTAGAATACTTAAAAATCCCTAAATTTTCCACAAATTATTACGTAATATTTCCCTTAATTAAATAGAAATTCATCACAAAATCTAAGAAATTTAAAGTAAAGATCTTGTTGACTGATATTTGACACTTATTGCTTGGATATTGTCTGTTTCTTTTCATATTTTGTATTTTATGTATATGTAGAAGTGCAAACTAGGGCACAATAATGTCAAAATGACTCGTTTTCCAACATGAAATGTGTGGCCCACTTGAGTCCAAATTGCTATGTATTTGGCCCCTGAACTAAAATGAGTTTGACGTTCCTACTGAAGTATACTTCCTTGTTTCCCAAGATGCATTTTGAACCCACAACGACAAAAACCTGAATCACACTGAGGCTAAATATCTCTGTTGATTCTTCACCTTCGAAAGTTTTGAAATTATTTTAAGTGAGAAAGTGACCAAGTGGAAAATGAATATGTGCTTGTTTGATCCCTAAAACTCACAAAAATACATTTCATGCAGACATTTTGGAGATTTTCTGAGACCCTGACTAAACCTCTGGTTAACTTCAAAACAAGAGTCCTATTTACAAAAGCTTTAAAAAAAAAAAAAAACTAATGGGAAACCAGAAGAGATGTTTTTGTTTTGAAAATGAGATGTTTGATACTTAGGTTGAAGCTGGTCCCAGGACCAATTTATGTTTTGCTTGTAATGCATCATGGGGCGGTTGAGGATGACGAGTGTGCCATACTTCAAAAATGTCCCAATATAGTATACATTTGGGTATTTCTCGCATACTCAATCTTTCCATACTATCAAATGTGAACGCACTACATACTCATTTTGACGTCCGACTTTGTATGAGTAGTACGTTAGTGTGACATTTCAAACACTGCCTAACACCACTAGATCCCTCCACCTAACCCAAAGAATGCCAACATAGCTCCAAAGGTGTCATAATTTAGCAAAGGACACTTAATGACAACCTTCATGACACCTTATTCATGCTAATGACAGATAATGACAGCGTATTGTCAGCCTTACGTATAAAACTTCAAGTAAAGTGTTACCGACGAGTTTTTTTCTTCTCCACATTCTGCTACACATGTCCAAACACAAGCCTATACAACCTTCACCTTTATCTGTGTGACTGGGACATATGTAGATGTTAACCCCCTGTGGAGAGGGGACTGGTGCAATATCTGTTCGTGTGGAAGCAAACCCTTCGACATGCATGCATCCCCCGTGTGCATGTGAGTGTGTATGAGCGTGTGTGCTTTTTGGGGTGGAGGACACAATGAAATGGGTGGCTGAGCGGACGCCTCCCACCATTAAAGCAGTAAATGGGTATCCAGAGGTCCCGCTGAGTGTTGTGAATGAGGAGAGTTCTCCAGGGAGGTGAAGGTCAGCGCTTTCTGATGGGACTGTATGATTAAGGTCAGGCCTAGCTACTAATGTGCATGGCTGTGTGTGGCGCTGGGACGGATAACAAACTCTTTTTAATGAGGCGGGGTTAGGATCTGACACTAGAAATAGGGAAAAAAGTAAACACACTGATGTAACTTTCAGAGGAGAGCTGACAACTGTTTGTCTTTGAGGGAAAGGTTGAATCCATTGATTTCTACCATCAATGGAAAAAAATACAGCTGCCTTCGTCATTTTTTACGTGAATTCATTATGTTGTTACAAGATTACACAGCTTTTATTGAAGTTGCTACATAATTGTAAAAAATCATTGTAGGATATACTGTATTGTCTAATTCCTTTTGTGTGGAATACTTGGAACTTATAAATAATGTTTAAGGATGAGATCAAGGATGTCAGTCATTTTAGTTCAGCTGCCAAATACGGACCTGTTTGATCTCAAGTGGATGGCAGATTTGATGTGGAGAAAGAAAAAAAAAAACAATTTTAACATCATTGTGCCCTAGTTTTCAATATCAGGTTGAATTATTATTATTATTATTATTTTTTTTTTTTTTTGTGGTATTTAGAGGAATTTTGTAGAATTATGTTTTGAGTAATGGCAAGATTTGTGAAAAAATGTAGTTCTTTCCCCAGTTTTCAATCAAAAATGACAGCATCCATGTGATATAAGCAACGGAAAAATGTAAAAATTAAATTGGTCAATTTGAGATATTTACAACTGGATCATCTGGTAATTTACACAACAATTCAGGTCTTTCTCTGTCATGACATTTAATGCTTTACAAAAGTATCACTTTATCTCAGACGTTAAGAAAGTACAGCAAGTACATACACATACTGGTACTTATACAGAAGAAGCTGCAGTTGAAGCCAGACGTGTCTCACCCGTGGGGGATGCGACATCCGCACTTTCATAAAAACAAAAATTCTTCCCCCTCACTTGAAAACGTATTGGTTAAGTTAGATTGATTAAATGGCGATCAAGTCAATCACAGCCAGACATTTGACGAAGCCACCGTTTTGAGAAGGTAAACAAAGTGTTAACAGCGATGAGTAAAGTGTTTTTAAAGTGACAAAAAATGAGTAACGGGTGGCAAGAAAAGAGTGAAAAGTGACAAAAATTGGCCAAAAGCACTAAAGAGTGGCAAAAAAAGACAAAATAGAGGAAACAGGTGGTATATGATTGCAATAGGTAGCTTAAAAGACCAAAATGTGGCAAACAGTGAAAAAGGGCAAAACGTAGGAAAAAAAAAAAAAAACAAGAGTTATTTATTGGGCAAAAGATTTGATGAAAAGATGAAAAGTGTCAAACAATGGTTAAAGAATCAACAAAAATTGGAGAAAAGGGTAAAAAATCGCTTGCAAAAATGGACAAAAATGAGGAAAAAGGGATATCTATTGGCTAAAGGAAGCTAGAATCTGGAAAAAAACTGTCAAAATTTTAGGAAAATTTTGCAAAATGGAAAAAGATAAAAATGAGTCAAAAAGTTTCCCTTTTTAAGGTTTTCTAGGGGAATAATAATTAAAATGAAGATATAAAGAGCTACATGTTGAGTATCACTGGCTTAATAACAGCTTCATCATGCTTTTAGTAAATTAATTTGATAAACTAAATTAAGTCACCCCACACTTAGAACACCCTCACTTTTAAAATTGCTGCTCCACCTGTTTGAACCTTTATTTTTGTAAAAACACAAAAATCTTTTACAAAGTGTTCCAGTAAAATGTACTTCTCATGTGAACTGTTTTCACAACTTTAATTTCCAAATAAATAAAATGTCTGTCTCAAATGAGAGCTGCATTAAAAAAAAAACCAATGTCATTCAACATCGAGTCGTTAGCCGCGCCGACTGCGGCTGTGCTTCATTAAATTTTAATGCGATCTAAACAAATGCCTGTGATATTTCTGACAGATCTGAGAGGGCCACTTCCAATGGTAGCATCAATAAAACATCATCACATGGATAATGACAATCTTCACCTACAGCCAATCGTGTGTAGCTCTCTATCCCCGCTGACTGACAGACACTCAGGGAAATAGATAAATCTGACCTCTAGTACTAAGGGTATTTCACTTATGGCTTCCAGACGGGCCCTTCACCAAAAGAAAAAAGTGTTTATTAACAAGCCTGCCCCCCGCACACCCCAACACCCTAAAAAAATAAATTAGAGCTGGCCCTCCTGCCTATCTCCTTCAAATCAAACTCTAAAAGATTATTCCACATAATTATACTAAAGGGCAATTGGTTGATATGTGGCAGGGTCGGAGGTCGTGGCCTGGTATAAGCAATCTGTAGACTTTGGTTGGCAGACGGTAATACGCAACCAGGCGTCCTCCTCCGACCCTATTCCCCAGGCTGATTGCTACCTGTCACCGCCCTTCAGCTCATGCAAATGTGTCTGATTCCTTCAGCAGGGGCAGTGGGATGGGGTGGGGGTGGGGGGGGTATGTGTTCTCTGCAGTGTGTGTGGACCAGTGAGTAAGTCGGGGGCCATGTGTCCATTCTTAACCAGGGTTGTAAAGAGTTACTGATATATCCAGAGGTGAAAGTAATTGATTACAAGCAGAGATGTCAAAAGTACTAGTCTTCAGTACTCAAGTAAAAGTATAGATCCGTTTTTTGAGATCAAAACTTTAATGGAATTATTGGGGAGGAAGGGGGGGGGGGGGGGTACTGATACTTCCAGAAAAGCAAACACTGGTAGCATCCCATTGGCACACAACATAAAGCAGACAGGTATGTACATCAGATAAAGTGATCAGTGATTGCCTAATCCATAGCTGCGTTTCCATTACCCTAGGAGATGCATAAAGTCTAAATAGCGCAATAAAAACTGGTAATGGAAACACCCAAATAAAAAAAAAAAAAAAAATAAATAAAAAATGAACGCTTTCATGAGGAGGTATTTCAGACGTTTTGAAATTGAAATGAGTCGCAAAAGCACTATGGAAATATTTTTTCAAATGACCACTTCTCTCCGAGTAAACATGACTTGGTACATGTAGACAGAAGAAGAGACCAGGACATTTCTTAGCGTCATACTTAAAAAAAAATATTACTGCCACATTAGACAGTAAACAACAAAGGAATACAGAGTGTTCTCAGGAGGTTCTGAGAGTTCGTTTTCCTGCTGCGAAATCTCGCCGGATGAGATTTCACGGAAGTTGCAAGGTAATTGCCCAAAATAACGTTCAATGCAAACACGCTCGAAGCGCAATTAGACTTTGTCGACATTTAGAAATATCGCTTTTATTTTTGCAAAAATCTGTAATAGAAACCCAGCTATTGTCTCTGGTCCAAGAGATGAACTTAGATGTAAAAGAGTTCCAAACAGGTCGAGCCTTGTTGAGACGTTTAGTAATAGAAAGGATTTCATGCACATACCTGGAGTAAACCAATGTTTTAAAATAGTTTTTTTTTTAACAGAGGTAAAACCTGCTAACACCAACTCGACACTCGTTTGTGTCAAAGTAACATCAGAATTATCATTAAGGAGACAAAATCAAGGTTTAGGATTGTAAACAATGTCCAGCACGTTATGCTAACACTCAGTTTACATGAGACCAGAATCCAGAAATAATTTGACAATCTCAAATCATGTGTAAGAATGTCCCAGATGAAGCAGTGCCACAAATATGACAGTTTTTCGTAGGTTGTAACTTCATATAGAATCTGCCCAGTTTCCTTATTCCAAACGGATTCAATTGGTAGCACTTTAGCGCGGTGCTCTATCAGTTGATGGTAAAGAAACAGAGGGTTTTTACCCAGTAACGGAAAAATACATTTTATGTGCTGAGAGGGGAGAATTCCAAGCTTTTAGAGCTGATCTTAGCTGAAAGTAAACAAAGTAAGAGGAAGCAGTAAGAGAGAAACATGAAAAGTATTGATACTTGAATAAAAAATAACAGTATGTATTAAAGTTGCTACCTTATTTGAGTTAAAGTAAAAAAAAAAAAAAAAGTACATGATACTAAATTCACTTTAGTAAAAAAAAAAAAAGACAAACATTGTTTTTAAGACAGGGTTTTGAAACAGAAAATTCCATATATTTTATTATTTTAAGAACTTGTAGAAAACTGGTACAACCAGTTAAATCTGTTACCTTTGAACACCTTGATTTTGAGAATTTAGCACATATAGATAAAATGTGTAAATACAATTTCTTAAGAAAAAAAAAAAAAAAAGTGCAAATGCTCAATTCACCCCAGAGCATGTTAATGTTAACCATAAAACTAACCATAAAAAGTTTGGATAAACTACGGCCGGGCCCGTGGAAGGTCTCCTCACAAATAGCACGTACCGCGTTCCCAAGAATTTAGTTAAATGACTCTTGTTGCAGACTTTACATTAACACTTTTTAAAGCGGTGTATATTTGTGGCATTTGTGATTGGCTGATTTTTCATGCTGACTTACGTGTTCCGTCCGCTGTGGTAGACGTTAAAAACTGAGTTATTAATCTAACAGAACGTGTAACTGTGTCCCATCCTGCTGCTCTTTAGGAAGATAAACGCTCTGTCAAATTTCACAACGTATTTACACCAGTTTTTTTTTTTTTTCTCCGGAACGTCTTCATTCATCGTCTCTTTTCTTAGTTGTTTCCGAGTTTGTTGCCACTGTCAGCACTAATCTCAGGAGAACTGCTACCCTAGGCCATTTCAGCTGGTAGTTCTCGCGAGGCTCGTGACGGCGTTCAGTTCAGTAAGGCATTTTTAATTATTATTACATTAAAATACGGGATATTTACAGGAAAATTCTAATACTGGAAGATGGCGGGAAAGAGGGGTGAAATACGGGAGTTTCCCAGCCAAAACGGGATACTTGACATGTATGGAAGTAATTGAGAATGTAATTGTAATTGACTTACAGTGGAAAATGATAGATTTAATTTTAATTGTAATTGGAGAAAATGCCTGTCACTGTGGTCATAAATGAGTTGTAATTTGACGTAAATTGACGATGTAATTGAAAAATGTAATTGACCCCAACCCTGAGTGTCGGTATAAACTTAAAAAGGAAGAGATTAAATCTTGTACAATTGGAACTTAATTTATTTTCCACAATGGCATCTGTATAAAATAAAAGGTTTGTCACAATGTACAATTGTCTTTTTTTAAAAATTATTAAAATAGTGATTAAAAAAAATGTAATCGATTCAAAATAATAATAATAAAAACGTTCTCAGGCTCATCTAAGTACAGCTACATTTATGAACCCTCAAACTAAGAAAATAACCTCCATTCATTGCTGTTTAGGCGCCATGTATTATGTTTAATCTGATTGGTCCACGAGAGTCTGGCTGCACACCTGCATTGAGATGTCCCCTCCACTGTGGTGACCCATCTTTCACTTTCAAAATAAAAGCGACTGCACCGGAAAATACGTAGTTTTCATTGCCTTTCTAAATAAAAGCAACTGCACCAGTATGGTTGGCTATGATGTGATACATTTGAATTTTGTCTGGTCATTTAACTATTATGTAGTTTCACAATGTCCATTGACCATTTTAAAACAAAAAAAATAATAATTTACTCAGTAACGGTTGGGTTTGGAAATTTTAAAACGTACTTGAGTACAAGTATAATAACTGATGTAGAAATATACTCAAAAAGGTACATGCAAATACCCATAAAAGCAACTCAATTACAGTAAAATGAGAAGTTGTAATCCGTTACTTTCACCTCTGGCTTCTTTTGGCAATCTGGAGGAGACTCGTCTCCATTAATAACAAGTCGTCCTCAGGCTAAAATATATCAGTCCTGATGTGTCCTAAGGCAACGGATAAAAATTCAATAACTCTGTGGTAAACAACGTGTCTTTAAACTAAATATTCAAGACAGTGGTGTTACACTGTGAACATGTGACACTTAAATAAAGACAGGTGCATGTTTTTTAGTTTTTCAGCTCAGGAATACGCTTGATAAAAAAATAAATAACAGTAATTTCCTATTTTAAAAATTGCAAATAATGCTTATGATTTGCCCCAAAATCACTTCCACAACCCCTTCCACCATTTGAATGAACCTTTTAATGAACTTTATGACTTTTCTTAACAAAACTGCTTCACGATGACCATTGTTTGAATAGAAACTAATCAAGAGTAATATGTGGTTTGTTTAAACCTTATTTCACACAAATGATGAGTCCCAATAAGATTTGTTTTCATTTTGAATGAATGATATACTGTTTAATTTAGAAAAAAACAAGAAACATGGCCTCCCAGAAAAAAACAATTATTACATATACAGTACTACTGCATACACATTTATTGTGTTTAAAAGGGAGTGGAAGTATAAATGTATTAGTCCTGCCACTTTTCCTACATTACAGTAACAGCAGTTTGCTGTTAATAAATTCATGTTTCTCATCTTTATATGATTTTGAATAAATACACACAAAAAAAACACATTACTATAAAAATGTAAAATTGTCTCACAACATAAAGATATTTTCTTTACATTTTCTTTTAAAAGTATAATTGTCATTTTTACATCTTAGTTGTATAGGCTGGACGGGAATAATCCACACTTGAAAGAAATTATTTATTGTTAACAATTGTTCACTGCAAAAGCAAACATCCATAATTATACATATAGATAAACAGTAATTTATTATTATCTTCATGATATCTTTGTTTAATTTGTTCTCACAGGCATCATTATTGTTTTTTTTTTTTTTTAAATATCTTAACGCTGTATTTTTATGGCAACAAATTTGAGAAAATCTATTATATCATTATATTATTTGTCAAAACAACACTTTAGTCACAATACTTCTTTTTGATTTTTGTATATACTGTTCTATTTCCTCGGGGTTGAGCCAATTTCCCAACTATAAATATAATGTATACATCTGCTTTCTGACATACACATTTGTCACAAAATAATGAAGTGTACACAATGTATGGTTTATAAATTCATATTGATTTTTCCCCCCCAATGTCAAACACAAATGTTTCATTTTCTGTGGCAAAAAAAAAAAAAAAAAAAAAAAAAGAAATGGGGGGTGGGGTGGGGGTAGGAGATGGAATACATTTGAAATGGAGAATGGCTGTGACAGGGCCATCCCAGCGCTGCATGGTGGGGCCGGTGCAGAGATGAATTGGGGGGGGGGCCCTATTTGGCTCTGTCAGTTTTTATATGACATTATTATTCTCCGGGTAATAAATTCTGGCATGTTAAGATCTTCGACAACAGCGACATAAAATTCAATCAATGACTCCTCCGACTCCCACCTCCACTCCCATAGCCCAGCAGCTCTGCCTGCTGATGGTTCCTAAATCAAAGCCGGTGGGATTCTGCATAATTGTGCAACAGCAGTGGCCTGACGTTGGGTCACGAGCATGTGGCTGCGTGGCTTTATGACGTTAATGTGAACGGTGTTATAAAACACGACGACTTGATGAATCATTAAAATGTTAAGATACAGCCCAACAAGCTCCTTGTTTATGCTTCAAGGTGGATGATTTCCATCAGGGTCTAAACGCTGCTCCACAAATAGAGGACTTGTAACAAGATAGATGAGGAATTATAGATTTGAAAACAATCAAGTGGTGTAAACTTTTGAAAATTTTTGTTTTAGAGTTCAAGTTGAATAAATAGTGCCATTTTTGACATTTCTATGCCTATATACTAACATTATCAAATTAGACGCAAACAAAAGAACTCAGTGATCAGTGCAACATGATCATTTACACTTCTATTCCCATTAAAAACAATACAGTAGGTCAGGGATGGGCAAGTGTTATCACAGCGGTGCCACAAAATTGTGTTTGTCTGACCCGAGGTCCACATTATCAACATTTACACCAGTATTAAGAATAACGACCAATCTGAGCATTAATACAGGAAAGACCAATTGGTTTTTGTTGTGGTTTTTTTTGTCATTTTGTGTTTTATGAGTCATTATGTGTGTTTTTTGTTTTTTTTTTCATGTGTGTTTTTGTTATTTTTTTTCATGTGTGTTTTGTTTGCATTTTGTTTATTGTAAGTCTGTGCCTTTTTGGAGTGTTTCAGTATTTATTGTGCTGTATGCAATTGTGTTACCATATGTGTGTCATTATTTTGTGAGTTTAGGTGGTTATTTTGTGTCTGATGCCCTTTTGTGTGTTTTATGAGTCTTTTTTGTGGAATCTTTAGTGTTTTTGTTGTTGCCTCATGTATTTTTTGTTGACATGCTGTGCATTTTGCCATTTTTTGTGTGTTTTTGGAGTCATTTTTTGTATTTATGTCATTTTTGGATTTTCTGCTGGTGTTTTGTGTCTTTTTTGTGTATCTTTGGAATATTTTGTGATTTTGTTGGTGCGTCATTGTATTTTTTTGTTGACATTCTGTGCATTTTGCCGTTGTTTTGTGTGTTTTTGGAGTTATTCTATGAATTATGTTGGGATTCACATGACTTAAACTTGGTGGGGTGATTGAGGAACCAAACTAACTTAACTGGGTCAAATTTCATAAAGGTTAGTCTATTATTAACAGAGATATGGGTTTGTGAATTTTAGCCAATTTTATTTTTTTTAACTGATCCATTGTACATTGATCCAGATCCCCCCCCCAAACTGTAATGGAATCTTCCATGGCATAAGGTAAGTAAGTAAGTAATCTTTATTTATAGAGCGCTTTTCACAGGTAAAAACCACAAAGTGCTGTACAAACATTTCAGTATCATCCCGTCTAAAGAGAACATGGAAGAGCAGTCACGACCGTCTTCACGAGAAGCAGAAGAGAAATATTAAGGCAGGGTGTCAAACTATTTTTTACCTTGGGCCCAAATACAGAGTAGTTTCATCTTAAGCTGCATAATTTAAGCCGGTAAATAAACAATTTCAACATTAATGTGCCCCTGTTTGAACTTCCACCTATACATTACATTTTAAGTATGTAAGACAATGATAATATCCAAGCAAAAACTGACAAATCGGTCCCTGCAGCATCTCCTCTTTTAAATTTCATTGAGTTTGTGACTATTATGTTAAAAATTTTAAGGAAAAATGCAGGATTTTTGACAATTTAAAGTTATTTGAACTAACTGAGATACACAATTCAGTAGGGTAATAAATAATGTTTTTTCCGTAATTTTAATTTCTTTTAAGGGCTGAAATGAATCCTCTAAAGGGCCGGATTTGGCCTCCGGGCCTTGAGTTTGAAGAAATGTGGCATATGGTCTAACTTTGGTTAAAATTTAGTCTTTTGATGTATTCCTACTCACAAACAAACAAATGAACAAATGCTGGTAAAAATATACCCAAAATGTACATTTGTTCCATCACTGTAGTTTTCTTGTATTAGTATCTTAAAATGTTGCTGTTGTTTAGGGTAAATAAGATTGTAAATAATTTTGTTAATTTATCAGGTTGATTAAAAAAAAAGTTTCAAAACTTCATTATCTATTGATCTGCCTGGGTAAATCAAGTATCAGTCAATTATTATCCAAGTTATGGGTTTTTGAAATTTTCCATAAATGTATGTAATATTCCATGGCGTAAGGTCTACTTTTTGGTAAAAATGTTTTGAAGAAATCTTCAATAAATAAATAAATAAATGCTGGTGAAAATGTTACCTCTTTGGCGGCTATACAGTATAAACAAAAAAAAAAAAAAAAAAGATAAATTCAATTAAAGCCCTTATTGACATCAAAAGCTGTGCAAATCTCTTGTAAATGTATATTTGTTCCAACACTGCAGTTTTTTTTTTGTATTAGTCTCTTCAAATGTTGGTGCTGTAATAGTGATTCAAGTGGAAAAACCTTAATATATCATGTTGATGAAAAAGTTTCTTCTCGAAATGAGGACATCATTTGTTTTATTAATAATATTAATATATGCACCTGTTTTCAGACGTATGCTCAAATCATAATTTATATTATTATGTCTAATTTGGCTCTCATTGTAAATTAAACATTATCTATTGATGTACAGTACCTGGGTAAATAAAGTGAAAATAAATAGATATATATCTTTCTCATATCTCCAAGTATCAGCCTGATGTGTTTGTTTGTTCCCACTGTGTGTTTTTTTCCCTTCTTTACGCTGCTGCTTTGCCGCCTGCTGATCGCTTTGATTGATCATTATCTGATGGCCTCTTAATTAGAATGCTAATGAGAAGGAACCCCCCCCCCTTCTTGTCTCTGAAATGAGGTGTAATGTAAATGACATGGGCAATGCGGAATGGATGATCCCCCAGTTAATAATTTCAATCTGTTAATCAATGATCAGCTCGATCAGGTGCCACAAAGCGACGCGACGTGAAAAAAACAATAAAATAAAATAATCACATCGTCAGCACCCGAGGGTGCAGAAGGGGATTGTGGGAGATGATTTTGGGATAAAGCTCATCGAGTAGATTTTAAAGGTCTTTCAGATACACAAATTCAACATGACTAAACTTTAAAGTTAGTTTGCTTAAAAGTCAAGAAAATGACTCAGTAAATAAGGGAATTCCAACCAAGCTAAAGCAGAGATAATTTACACTATTGGTCTCGTCTTTTCACGAGGTGCCGCTACATTGGTGGTAAATCCCTGTTTTTCAGCCGGTGGACCTGGGGTTTGTTTGAGATCAGCTACTGGAACAAAAATGTATTAACAGCATAATAACAAAAGATTATGTTCATCTGTTGGCGAGGTGCTCCCTCCGTTTTCTCGCCATGCAGGCGCTGACTGTGAAGTCTGTATTCTCTGCACCGCACCCTTAAAAAAGGTTATTATGTTTCCTCACTGAGGCTTCACTGGCCCACGGAGCTTCAATATTGTGACGAGGGTCGTCTGTAGCACATTAGAGCCAATAAATGTGCGTTGGCACTTCCTCAATTTAAAGTAAAGCCCTCTTTCCCTTCCACCTCCCTCCCTCATTCCTAATAGGGTATTCCAGCAACGCATCTGATAAGTTGTGGGATATATCTGCTGTGGGATAAGACGGAATATTTCTATTCTTTCTTTCTGTGGTGGGAATTCAACACCCGATTGCTACTTTCTATATAATTATTACCACATACATTCAAAGTATTTATTATAATTGTACAGTTGTTTACATGAAAACATGGCTTTGCTCTGTAATCCATGTTTTGATTTCTACTTTCTGCAGGAATAACGTCACATTGTGAATAGAAAAAAAAACAACATTATTAAGGTCCAGGTCCAGTGTGCTTTTTGTGGATTTTAAAGGAGCTCATTCAGAGCCGGGTTCGTCCCCGATGCCTATCATGGGAACTAATATCAACCTCGGGGATCATTCCAAAGCCTGCTGGGGTCCGCACAGGACTCCAAGACCACGGACATAATGTGTGTGTGAAAATGTGTGTGTGGGTACAAGAAAGGATGGAAACGGAGAGATCTGATGTTGTTGTATGATCACCTGTGAAAAGCCAAATTTTACTCTACTGTATACAGAGGTGAAAGTAATGGATTACAAGTACTCACGTTACTGTAATAGAGTTGCTTTTATGGGTAATTGTACTTTTTTGAGTATATTTCTAAATCACTATTTTCACTTGAACTTAAGTAGGTTTTCAAAGATGTAAAGTCATTTGTTACAATTCTACACTCGACCGTTAAAACGTAAATTATTACTTTTGTTTTAAAATGACCAAACGGACAAACTACGAAAAATGAAATGACCAGACTACAATCAAAGGCCAATCAGATTAAACGTAACACACGGTGCCAAAATGACAGTGAATGGCAGTTGTTTCAACCTGAGATTTTTTTTTTTTATATTTTGAATTGAATTCATTGGTGTTAATTTATTTATTAAAGAATTGTAAAATTTCATAAACCTTTTTTTTTTACACAGATAACTTTGTTTAAAATAAATGAAGTTCCAATTGTGCAAAATTTTGTTTCTTCCTTTTAAACTTTATACATGAGATGTTTACTAGGAAACCGTGGCAAGATTAATTACCAAAAATAAACATTGGGGATGAAAATAACTAGTAACTTTTACTTTGAGTACTATTTAATTGAGCTACGTTTCACTTGTACTTGAGTATTTTATGTATGACTTACTTGTACTAGAATTTCAATCAAGTGGCAGTACTTCTACCTGAGTAGAATACATCAGTACTCATTACACCACTGCTGATGTATCCTCTACTCAAAATGAAATAACACCTATAAATTAAATTCAAAATAAAATAAATTCTCAGGCTCTAAGTAGTATAGCTACATTTATGAACTCTAAAACTGAGAAAATAACCTCCATTCAATGCTGTTTTGGCGCCATGTATTACGTTTAATCTGAATGGTCGGCTATGACGTGATGCATTTGATTGTCGTCTGGTCATTTATTTATTTATTTAATTTTTTGTAGTTTCACAATGTACGTTGATCATTTTAAAACAAAACAAATTACTTTTAAATTATCATTCTTTTTCAAATTAACATTCAACACACAATAACTATCAAACAACTGTGTTCTATACTTAAATGTTTTCTAATATAAATCTATGCAGTATATGAATAACTTGCCGCTACTCTGTATTTTAGCACAATTAAATAAACATGATCAAAACCTAATTCTAGAAAGAAGGAAAAAAAAGTCGCCGGTGGTCGGCAGAAATTTGTGACAACAAAATGGGGTCATGCCCCCCCCCCACCAAAAAAAAAAGCAAAGGTACACACCTCAACCCTCACATCCGTTACCACATTAAAAGTGTGTAAGTAATGAAGAACATCCAGCAGTGGTAGGACAAGCTCTTTCAAGGACTGATTGCTGATTGATTGCCCACTGAGCCCCCCCCACCCCCCACCCCCACCCCCCACCCCACGGCCACTATGAGCCACTTCTCTTTTCATCTTCCTCAGAAAGGCAGAGTGAGAGAAGAAGAAGCATGAATTCATTAAATGTGCCAAACCCTCGCCTCTAAAATTGATCTCTCTCTCTCCTTTTTTTTTTTTTTTTTTGTTCCTGATCTCATCTGTATGCCAGATTCACCTTGATCAAGAGGCAAATTCAATGGAAACATAAATCCTCTTTTGAAAATTCCTCTTTTGAACATGTGCATTTTGAGGTCAGATTCAATAAATTAGTATTTTTTTAAAAAAGTAACAAAAAATGAGAGACAAATATTCTGCTTGCTTTACACAACACCCCCCACCACGCCCCTCCCCGCCCCGCCCCCCATCCCAATTACAAGAGGTGAAAGTAATGGATTACCTGGAATACCTTTTGAAGAAAAGTCTCATGGTGCAGCAATCATCAAAGCAGGTTTTATAATAAGATAAATGCACATTATTTAATCATATTGTAGTACTTGTACTTTTATGAGTATATTTCGAAATCACTAATTTCACTTGTACTTAAGTACGTTTTCAAAGATGTTTTTTCAAGTATATTACTTAAATCAGTCATTTTACCTGTACTTACGTACGTTTTAATAGAAGTAATGTGTTACATTTCCACACCCAACTATTACTGAGTAAATACAATTATGATAAACAGACTTTGTGAAACTACAAAAAATGAAATAAGACGACAATCAAATGCATCACATGATTATATGTGGGAATTCAATAAGCTCAAATGGTAAAAATGTAAAACTAAACATAGGCAAATGACAGCTTTAGTAGCTTCATAATTTAGTTTTTAGAAGTCTTTAAATCTATTTTCTGTATTGTGTGAGTGTATCTTGTTCATGTGTGAAAGCTAAAATTTAAATGCTTATTAATATTAGCGTTTGCCGCCCACAATTACATAAAGTATGAATTTTATCACATATGTCAACATTTTTACAAGACTTTTCAATATATTAACACATTAATATGTAGACACTAGGGTACGTTTTGTACTAATGCACCAGACAAGCAACTAGTGTCATATAATATCAAGTTCTTTAGCTGTTCATATATTTCTCATAAGAGTTTGTGTATTATCAGAAGTACATTTCCAAATCAGTCATTTTACTTGTACTTATGTATGTACAAGAACTAATTTGTTACAATTATAAACACAACCGTTACTGAGTAAATTATAATTTTTTTGTTTTAAAATGATCCATGGACATTGTGAAACTACAAGAAATGAAATACTGTAACTAGACAACACTCAAATGCATCACATCATAGCCGACCAATCAGATTAAACGTAATGCACAGCACCAAAATAGTATTTAATAGTGGTTATTTTCTTATAGTTTTAGAGTTAACAAATGTAGCTATACTTAGAGCCTGAATTTTTTTTTAGATTTATTACCAAAAATAAACGTTAGGGGTGAAAGTAACTAGTAACTCATATTAATGCTATTTAATTGAGCTACTTTTTACTTGTACTTGAGTATTTTATGTATTTTACTTGTACTAGTACAATTTCAATCAAGTAACAGTACTTCTACAATATATTAGTACTCTTTTACACAACCCCCCCAATTACCACCACTGATGATGGGTTAATTTACTCGCCAGAAAAGCTGAATTTACTGCTGCGTCCAAGTCAATTAACCAAATGATACATCCCGCCCTCTTCAATGGCCACTCCACACCAAGACTGATGGGACACTTCCTCTCTTTAACAAGCCAATGACACCATCCTCCCACCTTGGTCAGCTCTGCATGTTCATCTTAACACACACACACACACACATTGATTGGAGGAGTCGCCACATTAAACATTAACCAGGGCACCCCCAGCCGCTTGTCACCAACAACAGGGGCAATTAATAGAGCAGTAACGTGGGAGGTGGGGGGGGGCGAGTGACTGACGATTGGCCTGTTTCCACCTGTTAAGTGTAGAGGGAAATGAAGTCAAACCTTGGCACCCCACCGTGAGACGCTGATTGAAATTTACAAGGCTACACTCACGCCACTGACAACCATGTCGGATCGGACGCTCAGAGCAAAGCCAGACGTGTAAGAAATACTGCTACACTTAGCGCTAAAGATCAAAGAAGGGAGGGATAATTTATTAGCGAATGATTGACTGAATTAAAGAAATGTTTAGAGAAATTGTATTTTTTTATAGGGATATGTTTTGAGGAAAAAAACCAGTTAAGTAAAATTTCCTGATTGAATGAAACCTTAACATGTTATTCAAGAAGAAGACAAAAATAACAAGTCTTCTTCAACAGATGTCACTGAAGAAGACTGGCAGTTGACAGTCAAAACATGTCAGGATATCAAAGTGAATTTCGTTTGAAAAAATAAACCTTAACATATTATTCAAGAAGAAGACAAAAACCAAGGGAAAAAAAAAAAAAAAAAAAAAAAACATGGTGGAATTATTACACGGAAGTCAGGGAAACATCAAAGCCATTAGCAGACGCCTCTGAGTTGACATTAAAAACATGTCAAGGACATCAAGGTGAATTCCTAAAAAAACTTTTGAATAAATGAAACCTTAACATATTATTCAAGAAGAAAGCAAGAATAATTAGCTGGAATTATTACACGGAAGTCTAGGAAACATCAAAGTGAACAGCAGACGCCTCTGAAGAAGACTGGCAGTTGACAGTAAAAACATGTCTAGGTATCAAAGTGAATTTCCTGAAAAAAACCTTTGAATAAATTAAACTTTAACATATTATTCAAGAAGAAGACAAAAATAATTTGCTGGAATTATTACATGGAAATCAAAAAAACACCAAAAAGGGATCAGCAGACGCCTCTGAATAAGACTGGCAGTAGACAGTCAAAACATGTCAGTAGATCGAAGTGAATTTCCTGAAAAACATCTGTCTAAATAATAAATGAAACCTTAACATAATATTCAAGAAGAAAAAAAATAACTTGATGGAATAATCACACAGAAGTCAAGGAAACATCTGAGCATTCAACAGATGCCTTTGAAGAAGACTGGCAGTTGACAGTCGAAACATGTGAGGTGATTGGAAAACATTTGTATAAATAAATGAAACCACAACATATTATTCAAGAAGAAGACAAAAATAACTTGATGGAATGATTACACAGAAGTCAAGAAAACATAAAAGCCATCAACAGACGCCTCTGAAGAAAACTGGCAGGGTAAGTACATTTCCATAAAAATGTTTGTCTAAATAATAAATGAAACCTTAACATATTATTCAAGAAGAAGACAAAAAGAAGTTGCTGGACTAATTTATTTCACATTGCAGCTATAAGTTTTAATTAACCGTACAGTAGCTGAATGGTGTCATAACCCCACAGACCATCACTCCCCTTAAACAGCGACACATAAACAGCCTCTTCCCATAATATCTCTTTTTCCTTTGTCATTTTGCTCTTTCCTAACAAGGCTTGACAAGTCTAAAGTGGCCCTGTTTGTTCTCCTTTATCTGGCAGGCAGCTCCTGGCCTCTTGTATTCAACACACACTACAGTGGAACCAGATGTCCTTTGGCCAGCGGCACAACTTTCAAGTTGACAAGGTCCCCCCAGAGGACGGGGGGGGGGGGGGGATGGATCGGTGGCAGGCAGAATTTGTGACTAATAGCCAGTTTGATGTGACAGGGCCCCACTGTCAGGGGAAATTGAAGCGCTCTCTGTGTCGATACCTTTTGTGTCTCGCTCAGTTGTAGGTTATTGTCGACCTGGCCTTGGGGGACCAAAGGCTGGACAGTTTACATTGCAGACATTACGTGGTCAGCACCAACTTTTTTTTTCTTTTTCTTCTTTTATTATGGTGGATATTGATTGGTCCAGGCTGTCCCGCTGTGGCTAATTTGCTTGTTAACATAAATTTGTCAGAGGAGTGAAGAGACGTTTCATCTCCATTGAGTGTCGGCCCCACTTCTCCTCCTTTTTTTCCTGTAGCTCCCAGTTCGTCTCCGGTCCAATAGAGGGGGCCTCTTTATTAAACGACTAGTTGTTAAAGCTGTCATTTAATCAATATGGCTTCCTCTGTCTTCTGCTGTTTGGAATTAAACCTGGGTTAAACACAAACCAGGCATAATGACCTTTTTATGGGACCCTCTTCGCCAATGAAATTAACACCAGAGACTGACCATTTATACTCATAAGCCTCTGTAAGTCATTAACTTCGGAAAAATATCATTTTAAATGACAACACATGGCCGTCGGTGGGGGTCACACACACTCTGCTCCGCACTCTCGTTTTCATATGTTGAGTTTTTTCTGCGTGCAGAAGAATGATGTGGCTTTTTCTAACGAACAACAGACTAGAATATATCTGTGCGAAGGGAAAGAGGCATGAATTTTTATATTAAATTCCTTTAGCTAATCCGGCTCGCTGTTCGGTCCAGACTGAGTTTAGGCAAAATATTAATAATGCTTTGAAAGGAGCTTATTCTTTTCCTGCTGGATAGGGTTTATGGGACTAGTACTTTCTCAAGTTATGCATCTTGGTTATTTGTAAGCACCCAATAACTAAGCAGGTGACAGTTCATTTTATGAGATCTTAAGCCTCCCAAAGCCAGAGAACGCCCCTGGTTGGATTTCCTATTACAATAGAGAGACGGTATGAAAAGGAAATAATGAATAGGTGGAATATTTTTATCCAGCTTTTTTTTTTTTTTTTTTTTTTTTTTTTTTTTTTTTTGCATCATTCACAATTGATGCCTTATGCTGCTTTTAGGCCTTTGCTGTGTAATCTTTATTCCTTAAGTTGATGTTTCTTCTGAGCCTTTAAAAAGCCAGTTTACATTACTGCAAACGGTGAGCTCTTCCTACTTTGTAATTATGGCATTAAACTTGAATAATCTGTTAAAAGTTAATCAAATATCCAACTTTTTCCACTAGATCTGATAGTTTTTCCACTTTTTCAGATGTTACACTGATGTATCTGTCAAAGGCACATGTGGAAGCCTGCAAACACTACTTAGTGTCAGCGCACTAAGCTGTTCTCACCGGTTTGACACTGTGTTTGGGACCATTTCTAACTCTAATGGCTGCATGAGTCATACAGAGCAACACATTACAAAAGTAAAGATTTACTGTAATATAACGGTACTCCTTTTTTTCAGTAATGCAGTACTATGACACATTACTAAAACAAAAATCAGAAATATATTACTTGTTACAATCTCAGTAACGCAAGTTACATGGAGACGTTAATGAATTCTACTGATATTCCAGTGAAAACAAAAAAAAAAGAGTCAAAGTGTTGAAGACATTGTGAAATCATATCCATTAGGCGAAGTCATTCTATTATTTAGACATTAGGTTTTTGATTAAGTTATGCAAACTTTTATTTGGTATATAGCATTTTTCTCTCTATGAAATATTGTATATATTATTTCAGTTACATGAAAACATTTATTTACAGTTACATTTTACATTCCACGTCATTTATTTTACGATGACTGATATAATGTTGTATTCCTAGAGGATGTTTTTGTTAGGTTATGTTTTGACATTGTTTTGCAAATGTTGCGCATTTTAAAGAATTGATTATATGTTTACATTGTTAAATAAGATCAAGTAATGGTGCTGATAATATAGTATAAGGAAAAGGTGTCACATTTGTAGATATTGATCTGTAATGGGGTCAATGTTTTTTAAAATGGCTTTGCATTGCATAAATGTGCAATTAGCCAAAAGTAACTTGACAGATATATGTATGTAATATTATTATTATAAACAGAATATTATGTTTATTGATGGTCTCCCTTTTTATTTACACTAAAAGCTTTCTTTCAGTACTAAAACTCATCATTATTCAACAATGCCTGCAATTAGTGGTTGTTTTATTTCACCCAAAGTAAGAACTTCATTAGCACAGCACTCAGTAACATACAGAGCTATGCATGAATGGAATTCATGACCAAGTGACATTAAACAACGTAATCTTTATATATATATATATATATATATATATATATATATATATATATATATATATATTTTTTTTTTTTAATTTTTTTTTTTTTAAATCCCTAAAGAGGTATTATTCATTAAGAAACTTTAGTGACAAACTAATTCTAATGCTTCGGAGAATTCATGTCTGTTAATTTTGTTTGAGTTGTAGTAGTTGAAATGGTTGTTTTGCTGGTGAAATGTGATTTTTATTTTCATTGTATACATTGTATTGTCATTGTGTCGTGTGTGGACCCCAGGAAGAATAGCTGATAGTTTATGCTTAAGCTAGTGATGATTCAAATAAACAAATACATTTTGGAGATGGTATGGTACATTGTTATGCCTGCAGCTAGTAATATACACATTTACAATTTTAGAGTAACTTTCCCAACACTGCTTTCCTTCATCTCTGGGAAGTATAATTTTGGTTTTAGAAGCTGTGGTAGGTTATATAGTGGAGGGGATGGCTGGTGTGATGTGACGCACTGTCTGTGGTTCCCAGTATGAAACATGTGCACGGACTCATCCCATGTCCTCTTTTTTTTCTGGATGGTGTCGGCTTTCCAAAGCATGCCATGGTTCCTGGGAACAGGGCAAAGGCAGACATGGTGCTTTAGGGCCAAGGGTGACATCAGCAACAACTGGTGCATGACACCACAGAAACATCACAGGAAAACACACTGGAGTTCTCAGCTTTGCACGTCTTATTAAATCAAACGCTACATTTGAAGAGAAAATTATATTGAATGGATAATTCAATCTGATGGGAACAAAAGTGTGTTTATTTTCAATGAGTTTGACAATGATTAATTTATAAATAATAACAATGATTATAATCCATCCATTTCATGACCCGTTTGTTCCTTTTTCTAGGGTCACGGGGGTCTTCTGGTGCCTATCTCCACCTCTCATTGGGCATAGGTGGGGGTAAATGATAACAATCATCATTTTAAATGGTATATGATTTAATTACTCATTAATGATTAATTTAATTACTAAGGATATTGCTGCCTTGATATTGATCTGATGGCCTAGTTGTCTATACCGATATTTATCCTTGTTGTTTATTTATTGTCTTAGTGGCTACCCTTGTAAATACACTTAAATTTATTTTTATTTTTCCTTGCACCATGAGAGTTGCCTCTTAATTTCATTGTACTTTGTACTTTAATGACACTAAAAGCATTCTATTCTATTTCTATACAATATCAGCACAAATCATATATAATAAATCCAATGAAAACGATATATAATATATTGGAGATTTTTTATGTTTTTTTCACCACTATTGATCAACATTGCATCAGGAAACCCTTAATAATAATAATAATAATAATAATAATAATAATAATAATAATAGGGTCAATCATGTAATTTCAACAAATTTTCAGGACATCCCAATCATTTTGATCTAAAAAAAATTGAAAGTTTTTACCAATTGTTCCTTAATAATTCAATAGACACACTGTATATTGTTTTATATCCCAATAAAGATTCATCTTTACACTGTAAACATTACCACATGAAGTCATTGTAAAATGAAAATAGTACCCAAGAACCAGTGCATACTGTATATCTGACTAATAATTGTTGGTAATACTGGCAAAAAAAAATTGAGATTGAAGTGCATGGGCATATTGGTGAAATGACACTGAATGACCCAATTGGTAATTATAATATTTTAATAATAAAATTAAACATGACTAGTTTGACATACTTGCACTGACTAAAACAAACGTTTTTGTAAATTTGTAACCGCGGTGCACAGAGGTAAACAGTGGCCACTTAAATGCTACCCTGAGGGGGTTGGATGCTCTGACCTCACCATGACACCAACCCGGCCGTAACCCTGACCTTCCTCTGACCCCCGACCTCTGAATTTAACCCTAACACCAACACCCAGCCTGACCAGCACCCCTAAACCTGAGGGCCCCGGCCCTGGCCCCAGTGGCTCAGAGCCACATCTGCTTTGAGCAGGGAGAAGAAAGACAAGGAAATCTGACTCCCAGATAAAAATCCATTCAATTTCTCAGTGATCCACTACCGATGTTGATCTTTCGTCATCCAAAGCAAAAAAAACAGCTCTGGTCACAGTGTCTATAGCTCCTCCTCCCATGGATTCATCATCACGTGGTGTCGGCTGCCTTTGGATTTCATGGAGAAGTTCTCAGGCATGAAATTAGGCTTTTCAGCAACATCTGCATCACTTTGTTTCTGTCAATCAAACAAAAGAGTTTGTGGGAAATGATCAGATATTAAATTTGAAATCTTGGACTCAAGTGAAATACCTTTTATATAAAAGTCGTAAGGTGCAGCAATCATCAAAGCAGGTTTTTATGATAATTCCATCTAAAGATAAATGCCAGAGGTGTAAAGAGTATGATGTATCCTACTTAAGTAGAAGTACTGTTACTTGATTGAAATTGTACTCAAGTACAACTAAGTCATTCATGAAATACTCAACTACAAGTAAAACTTAGCTCAATTAAATAATACTCAAAATAAAAGTTATTAAATATTAATACATTTATTTTTGGTAATAAACCTTGCCACGGTTCCAATATCATTAACCTAGCATTAGCACTAACCTAGAATTACCATGAGCCTAACATTAGCCTAGCATTAGCCTAGCAATATCATTAACTTAGCATTAGCACTAACCTAGGATTAGCATTAACCTAACATAGGCATTAACTTAGCATTAGCACTAACCTAACATTAGTATTAGCCGAGCAATAACATTAACCTAGCATTAGCACTAACCTAGTCTTGGCATTAGCCTAGCATTACTATTAGCCTAACATAGGCATTAACTTAGCATTAGCACTAACCTAACATTAGTATTAGCCGAGCAATAACATTAACCTAGCATTAGCACTAACCTAGTTTTGGCATTAGCCTAGCATTACTATTAGCCTAACATAGACATTAAATTTGCATTAGCACTAACCAAACATTCAATAATTCTTTATAATTCAATAAAGCTAATTAACAAACTGATATAAGCAGAGGTGTAAAGAGTACTGCTATATTCTACTCAGGTAGTACTTGATTGAAATTGTACTCAAGTACAAGTAAGACACACATACTCAAGTATAATAGCTAAATGAAATAGTACTCAAAGTTAAAGCTACTAGTTACTTTCATTCAGACAAAATCGTGCGTAATTGGAACTTAATTTATTTTCCACTAAGGCATCTGTATAAAATACATCTTTATATATATATATATATATAACACCAATTAATTCAGAAAATAGAATATATTCTCAGGCTCCAAGTAAAGCTACATTTATGAACTCTAAAACAAAGAAAATTACCTTTAATCTGATTGGTCGGCTATAATGTTATGCATTTGATTGTTGTCTGGTCATTTAATTTTTTTTTGTAGTTTCACCATTTCTGTTGATCATTCTAAAACAAAAAAAACAAAAAACTCAGTAACAATTGGGTGTATTTGTGTGCTCTTAATTTATTAAGATTGTATTTGTATTCTATTTGTTTTTTACCTTAACACCATTCCAAGCTGCTACAATTTTGACGTTGTACAATGACAATAAAAACTATCTATCTATCTATCTATCTATATATCTGTTACTTTCACTTCTGATTAAAGCCCATTATTTTATCACATAATCACAAATAACACATTACTGTTGTGGAACAAGGTGATTAATCATCGTATCCAAACTAAAAGTTTCATCTGTCTGTTCCACCAAAATAAACTGGCCACGGTTCGTCCCGTGGGTTTTCATCTCACACACGGTGGTCGCTTTGATGCATGGTTCTGTGGACTGGCCCAGAAGCAAAAGAAAGAGAATAAATTTCCCACTCCACATCCTCACCACCTCCCTCTTCCTTTCCATGCATCTCTGTGCCTCTCAAACTAGAACTCATGTACTTTTTCATCCAAAACCTTGGAAAGGCTCGTTGGCTTCCATCCCTTTGTGGCCTAAACCCCAGTGTCCGTGCGCGCTGTGGGCCAGCGCTTCAATGGGTGGTGAAAAATGAAGTTGTTGACAATCAGCATATTGAGAAACGGGTAAAAGAAAGAAAGAAAAAAAGTGTTTTTGGGAGCACATAAAAGCATATCCCAGCATTAAGCAGACATCCTGTTTAAAAAAAAAAAAAACTGCTTTGAATACAGGCGCTGATATTGCATTTAACAACGGCTGAGCAGTAAAGTTCAGGCTTTAAAGCAGAGGTTTTGTGTTTCTGTTTTGAGCTTTAGCCCCCTTGACTGTAATGAAAGCAAAACAGTAGAAAATTCCCACATTATTAAATAAAACATGTCAGTGGCCAGGGGCCAAACACTGTCACGCTACGAAAGGGGCCGAGCATTCAGCGGTTTTCTCTCTGTTGTCGTTTTAAACGTTCAACCGATGAGAAACGTGTAAACTTTACAATCAATTATTGTGTTATTATCAACAAATCTTGACCTACACGTGAAAACCATCAGGGAGTTTATTCTCAAACTCATGCATATAGTTATATCTTTAGAGTTAAGACATCATAGCAATTGCTCAAATTAATGATTAAAAGCCCAAATCATTTGCGCTTGGTTTGCAGCTGGACTTTAACTGAGGTTTAATGAACCATAAAATTCTAAACCAGAGGTGGGCAACTTCTATCACAGCGGGGGCCACAAATATGTGTTTGTTTAATTGAAGGGCCACATTATCAACATTTATGTCAGCATTTAGAATAATGACTACTCTGAGCGTTAACACAGGACAGAACAAAGAGCTTTTGTAGTAATTTTGGGTGTTTTTCTGTCATTCTGTGTATGTGTGTTGTTGTTTTGCTCATTATGAGGCATTTTGCGCATTTTTTTGCATATTTTTCCTGTAAAATTAATTTTTTTTGGAGTCATATTGTGTATATGTGTTGTCATTTTGCATTTTTTTAAGTAATTTTTTGCATTTCTGTTGTCATTTTGCTTGTTTGCTAGTACTGTGGCGTTGCATAGTCATTTTTTAAGTTTTTCCTTTTCTTTTTGGGCACTTTTGTTGTCATTTTTTGAGTAATTTTGTGTATTTTGATGTTGTTTTGTATTATTTGGAGTAATATTGTGTTTTACTGTTGTTGTCTTGTTCATTTTTGTGTTGTTATTGTCTTTTACTGTATTTTCCTGTAATTTATCTTTTTGTACTCATTAATATACAGATTTATTTATAAGGGCAGTAAATATATTGACTGTAAAATACACACATATATATATATATATATATATATATATATATATATATATATATATATATATATATTTATTTTATTTTTTTTCCCGTCCGTAGATGTTTGTCTTTTGTTACATGCAATAGTTTTCAACTTGTCTAGAACAAATTAAAAAATGGAATTTAAAAAAAAAGAGCATCAGGGTAAATTTTATACAATTGTAACAGATTACCGTTATAAAGATGGTATTGCAGTGAAAACAAGTCAAAGAAAATCATCAAAACAACTAAATACATGATTCCAGATGGAACTGTCATAATTATTCATTAATAATGTATTATTATTATTCCAGCTGCAATGAATAACGTGACTATGACCAAGGTGCATTTATTTATTTAGGAGCAAATGTTTTAGAAACAAACCGTCACACAAGCATCCATGCATGAAGCATGAAGTGCATGTACAACTAATATTTAGATTTTCAAACCTAACCTTTCTCATTTATTAAATGAAATTTGAGACTTTTTTAGTTCCTATTAATTAATTGTAACACAAACATAAATAGTTACATTTTTAGGACATCTCACGCACATTTAAAAAAATTCTGAATTTTTTACCATTTGTTCCTTAATAATTCAATAGGCACAAAGAGTCATCTTTATACTGTAAGTAAAACAGAGATCAGATATTTTTTCTTACATTCCTACATGCAGTTATCAGCCAATGAAAATGGTTTTAAAAAAGGTATTTTTTCCAAATTCAAGAGACTCTCACCCAAGAACCAATGCATATATGTGACTAATCATTAGTGATGTGAACAGTCTATGTTCATAGCTCAAAGCTGAGCACATTACAGGGAGCTGAGGCATATGCTAAGTGGTTTACTGAATACCCAAACATGTTCCAGACCCAAAACCCAACAAACTTTTTTCCAATTTTGAGGGGCTGGCATGTACATCATTAAGGATGTATAGCAGATATTTGTGTATATTCTGAGAGAGTAGGTGGAGCTGTATTACTATACCAAAATTGATTCTTTTTTTACATGATGTAGTGTAGTGTATACCCACCTGACTAAATTGTACATATCTCAACAAGTATTCATCTGATCAAACCAAAAATGTACAGTGTGTCCATTGAATTTTTAAGGCAAGGCAAGGCAAATTTATTTGTATAGCGCAATTCATACTCAAGGCAACTCAATGTGCTTTACATGATAAAACATTCAGTTGTTTAAAATCAATAAGAACATTTAAAATCATCAGTAAAAGCAATTAAAATCATCAGTAAAATCAATTAAAATCATCAGTAAAATCAATTAAAATCATCAATAAAATCATCATGACATCAACAACATGACTAAAAATCTCTCTCTCAATCATATGCAGTAGAGAAAAAAAGTGCCTTTAACTTTGATTTAAAAATGTTCACATTGGATGCTGACTTCAGCTCTGCTGGCAGTTTGTTCCACTTCTTTGCAGCATAACAACTAAAAGCAGCATCACCATGTTTACTGTGAGCTCTGGTCTCCACTATCTGACCTGTGTCCATAGATCTGAGAGACCTGCTGGGTTCATACCTGACTAACATGTCACTGATGTATTCTGGATCAAACCCATTCACAGATTTATACACCAGCAGCAGAACTTTAAAGTCTATTCTGAGGCTGACTGGGAGCCAGTGTAAAGACTTTAAAACTGGAGTAATGTGTTCTGACCTTACCAGGAACAATTGGTAAACATTTCTGAACTTTTTGAGACCAAAGTGCCTGCAGGGCCATTTGTGAAATGACATGGAATAACCCAATTAGAGAATTATAATACTTTACTAAAAAAAAATCAAATCATTAACTATACTATTGACTATTAAAACATGACCTTTCCGTCCCATCATGCATCAGCACTTTGAACCTTTTACTGCTCTTCTCTCTCCTTATCGTAGGAATCCCATCCGGGATCGAATCCAGATGGAAAAAGATAATCAAACAAAGACATAGAACAAAGATAGAGACGGTAATTACCTTTTTTTTTTTTTTTTTTTTAAAAAAAAAGCCCATTTTCCACAACCTGAAAGAACAAATTTTAAATAAAAAAGGATCCCATCCTTTTCGCCTCAGTGCCAGAAATGATCCTTTGAGAAGATAACATTTTACTATATTTAATAAGAGTTAGTTGTTGCAGAGTCTGAATATAAACATCTTTGTTCTTGTTATTGCTTCCATTTTGCAGATGAATATTTGACTGTTATCAGAACCCAGACCAAATACATCAGGAAAACATAGATTCTTCTTTTTTTTTTTTTATTTGAGAGATGATTTGGTACAAATCTATCATAAATCTCAATTTGAAGGAGGAACTCAGACACAGGTCATCTTGGAGAAAATCCAGTAAATTCCAGCATGAAATGTGCAGAAGCTACATTCTTCGAGAGAAATCCACAGTATTGCAAAAGGAGGAAAATAAAATAGTACCTTGGGCGTATGAGAGGAAGAGCGAGAGAAAAAAAACAGAAGAAACACATGCTTTTGGTTTGTTTCCTTCCCTCCTCCTTTCTTCTTCTCAACACCTTTTGTTGGGATTTACTTCGAATATGAAGAGATTGAAGCTCCACCTGGCTTCACAGCCACTGTGCTACTTTATTAAACCATATATGTGCCAGGTACGGGACCGACCGTATTAAAATTGAAAAAAAAGAAGAAGACAGAAGAAGATTCTTTTGAATTGACAGTTGCTGGATCTTCTGTCAGAGCACCTTCGATCTTTCCCTCCTCACACACTGACGCATCACCAAGCCCTGGGATATTTTAACGATGCTGTTGCTGAAAAAAAAACAAAACAATTTTATCTAAAACGCGTATCAAACTTATGGCCTGGGGGCCAAATCCAGCCAGTTGGAGCATCCAGTTCGGCCCGTAGGAAAAAGTGAAAACATGAATCATTGTGGAAATGAAACTCATCAATATTTGCAAGGGCTCATAGTTTAATTTTTAATGTAAAACAGTTGAAAAAGCTCAAAATTCTTACAAAATCCTTACATTTTCCTCCAATTAATACATAATATTTTCCTTAATTAAGTAGAAATTCGTCCCAAAATCTAGGAAAGATCCTGTTGAACTGATATCTGTCACTTATTGCTTGAATATTGTCGGTTTCTTACACATTTTGTGTTTCATGTTTACGTGAAGATGCAAACTATAGGGCACAATAATGTTGAAATTACTCGTTTTCCCACATAAAATCTGAAATTGAAACAATGTTGTTGCTTAAAAAATAAAATAAAATAAAATAAAATAAAAAACAATATCTAAAACTCATGTCAAACTCATGGCCTGGGGGCCAAATTTGGCCCTTTGGAGCATCAAATTCAGCCTGTAGGAAAAAGTAAAAAACATGAATCAATGTGTAAATAAAACTCATTAACATTTACAGGGACTAAAAAATCTTTCAATTTTCAGTATTAATCCTTCAATATCTATCACTTACTGCTTGGATATGGTTCTTTTTTTTTAATATATTTTTATTTTTATTTTATGTATACGTAGAAGTGCAAACTAGGGCACAATAATGTTTAAATTACTTGTTTTCCCACATAAAATCTGAGGCCCTCTTGAGATCAAACTGTTTCTTATTTGGCCCCTGAACAAAAATGAGTTTGACGACCTAAACATGATGATTTTAAATTGCACATTAAACCTTTTTTCATGACTTCTTTCTTCCCCTTGCATGCATTGCTCCTCCTCACGTGTGGGAATTTGTATAGATTTTTGAAGGATTGTTTGGCAGCGATGGGGGAGCGAACACAATAAGTGCTCCATTACTTACACAATCAGTGCTCCGAAAATTAGTCACCAGTGACCTTTTGGCCTCTTTCTTACTTATTCACAGTCGATGTGGCTGTGATGGGAATGAGAAATACTGCAGCCACAAAACATGCAACTTGTTTGTGCAACACATTTCCAGTCTTTTGTGCAATCAATATAAATACATAATGATGATTATTTTACTGATAGAATAGGAATAAGTCAAACAAATTATCTGATTAAGGTCGAAGAAAATGGGAATAATCATGCAAAAAAAAAAAAAGTGTAATATCCTGTCACAGTTTGAAGCTTACAGTTTCAATATTCCCTCACTAACTCCATAGAGCGAGCTACTTTACATTTTCACATGTGCAAACATCATTAAAAAGTTGATAAAATTGGATTCTCCCTGCTTGTCAAATTTGCGAAGCAGCCTTTAAATGTTGTGTTTCAAAAATGTCTATCGTGTGTTTGACGAGCTTTGTTTGATTTGTGGTAATGTGCGCGGGGATTGTTCGCTTCATTTTCTAAGTGAATGTCAACAGCGCCCTGCGAGGCACACGCTTCTAAAAGAGAAGCTGACAGTGACCAGTCAGGAGACACTGCAAAAAAGACAAAAAAAAGGCATGCATGTGGAGGTAACAGCTGGGTCATTCCATGTCATTTCACAAATGGCCAACGCACTTCGGTCTCAAAAAATTCCGAATTTTTTATCAATTGTTCCCATACCTGTCAAGTTTTAGATTTGAAAATATGGGAAATTTTCTGGCGCCCGCTACGAGCCGTCCCACCAAGCTCCAGTATCCCTTATATTTTAAGACAAGTGTACAAGAAATCTAAAATAGCCACTTGTCAACCACTTGCTAAATACAATTATATGATTAGAATGTGGGACTGAATCATAACACAATCTGATCGCGAGAGCCGACATGGGCTCATCTGTAAAAGGTCGCATTTTCTGGTTCAATAAATGGGAAGAGATTCAAATTATGATGTAGCTGGTTATGATTTACAGTCCGCATAAACAGGACTGAATCATAACCTAACCACTAGAGTGGACATGGGCTCGTCTGTGAACGGTCGCATTTACAGACCTTGGAGTCGCTGTTAGCTTACCAATACATGGAAAGAGATTCTTCACCTTTACAACAAGTGCTGACTAGGCCACTGGGAGTGAGGCCCAAGACCAAGGCAGGCTGACTTGATAATAATGTATCATGTTTTTCTGCAGTCAGTGCCTTCTCCTCTCCCGTCTTTTCTATTTCAGATGTCGTGAAACTGATGATGGTAGTTCCTGATCTGTGGTTCACGGCTCAACTAGTCTGGAACACTCTGATGTTCTATCTCTCTATCCTGTTCTGTTGGTCCTTCTGTCCACTAACCCCAACCAGTCAACGCAGATGGCTGCCACCTCTGAACCTGGTTCTAACGGAGATTTCTTCCTGGTAAAAGGGAGTTGTTTCTTCTCACTGTCGCTAAATGCTTGTTCATGTGGATCTTGTTCGTTTTCTCTTTCTTATTATGAATTTTATATTTTGATAAGCGTATTGAGATGACTTTGTTGTAAATTGCACTATAGAAATAAAATTGAATTGAATGTGGTAGGCCTACCTTTGTATACATTGAAATGCAAATATACAAATCTTCCAGAATGTGTAACTGTGACCCATCCTGCTCCTCTTTAGGAAGATAAATTCTCTGTCCCATTTTCCAAAGTATTTACAAGAGTTCTTGGTTTTTTCAGCAGAAATGCGTTCTACAAAACCATCCGTTTCTTTTCTTAGTGGTTTCCGGGTTTGTTCCAGTAGTCTCCACTAATCTAAACTAATCTAATCTAATCTAATCTTGTAAGAACTGCCACCCAGGCCACTGTAGATGGCAGTTATCGCGAGGCTAGTGACAGCGTTCAGTTTGGAGAGGCAGAGGAATTTTTTTAATTATTTATCTTTTATTATTACATTTTAATACAGGATATTTACTGGAGAACACTAATGCGGGAGGGGGGAAAGAGGGGTAAAATACTGTTGTTTCCCGACCAAAATGGGAGACTTGGCAGACGTGTTTCCTGATCATTCAATTGACACTCTGTAAATTTGTAGTTTGATGGACATTCCAGCCCCTCAAAATTGGAAAAAAAATGTCGAGGTTTGGGGCTGGAACATGTTTGGGCCTTCAGTAAACAACTTAACATGTGCCTCAGCTCTCTGTAATTTGATCAGCTCCGAGCTATGAACATAGACTGTTCACATCACTAATGATTAGTCACATATATTCATTGGTTCTTGGGTGACAGTCTCTTGAAATCCCAAAAAAATACTTCCTTTAATTTTTTTTTTACTATTTTCATTGGCCTATATACATCTTTTGTTAAAAAAAAAAAAAAAAAAAATCTTGAGACCGAAGCGTGTGAGATGTCTTGAAAATGTGTTGAAATAACATGGAATGACCCTGCGTTGACAGTAAAACCAGTCAAAAGGCAATTAAATAAAAATTAATTCCATCACATTGTGTAATATTTGCAGGGTTAATAATGAAACATACAAGATCTGGATTAGTTTTTGAACATGTTTTTTTTTTATATTGTGGATGTTTTTTTTTTTCCTTTTTTCTCTTTATACTGCATTTTATATGAACTACATTTATATTTGAGAAAGTGAACGTATACAGTTGTTTAATATTGTGTGTTGTGTTGTGTTTTAATTTGAATTATTTGAACACATTCCAGGTAACGCTGTTTAAATTTCAGATGACCCTACATGGGGTCACGACCCCAGGGTTGAAAAACACTGCATCAAATTATTGAAAACGTGAAAAATTAATGATTTTATTTCATTTGAGATTATTTTGAATATGAATTGAAGGTGTTTTCTACTAATAATAAATGTGAATGAATACAAGTCTAGCAAATGATGACAAACAGCCTAATAGATGGTTGTTTTCTGGCTCTGATGGGGTATGGAGGCGGACAAGGAGAACAGGAAAGCCTCCAACATCCTCCCTTTTCCTGCATTTTCCTCTTTTTCTCCCCCCCACACTACGTCATTCTCTTCCTCTGCTTCTTTTCCTCACCATATATCTGCCTCCCACCCTTTTCTATGTCTGTAAAGAGAAGAGTCTAATAACAGTGATGCATCACCTAACTTTATAAATGAGGCTTGAGAAACCTGATCACGCAACACACTTGTCTCCATAAAGGGAAGACTGACTATTGCCAGATGCCGCTGGATCGTGCTGAACAAAGAGGACACACAAGTGAAATCCCTCTGGGGTTTGAGGCGACACTGTCCGTACGATGGGTGCCAGCAGAGCTTTCACTCCGCTAGACTGTCTGTACCTTCAAATCACAGGCAGAACAGGAAAGATACTCCTCTCTCACAGTAAGATGGAAAATCCATTTACCCAAGCCTGACTCATAACCAAAAAAAGCTTGTTTTTGGCTTTCAAATGGAATCGGTGATGAATTTGTGCAGCATGCATGGAAATAAGGAGACATGGCGCGAAAGGGGGCTGGGGGGGGCAAACTTGCCTGAGTTCAGTCAAAAAAGTAGGTTAAAAACATTAAGAATATCAGTTAATGAGAAATAGATAATTACATATGAGGGGTGGGTCAAGAGATTTTAGTCTTGTGTGATGAAGCGTGACATGCAGAGGATTGAATGTTTTTTATTTATTTTATTTTTTTTTTTATCAAACATGATGACAGATAATGGCTGCGTTCAAAATTGCATACTAACATACATACTACTCCTACTAAGTCTGACGTCAAAATTAGTATGTAGTGTGTTCACATAGATAGCAGGGATGGGCAACTATATCACAGCGGGGCCACAAAAAAATGTGATTGTATCTGATCCAAGGGCCACAATATCAACATTCATGTCAGCATTTAGAATAATGACCAATAATGACTGTGCATTAATCTTTTTTTTTTTGTCTTTGTCTGGTTTGGTTTTTTTGTCAGTTTTGTGTTTTTGGAGTCACTATATGTGTTTTTGTTATTTATTTGTGTTCTTGTTGTAATTGTGTACTTTTCTAACATTTTCTGCATTTTTGCGACCGATTTCTGTAATTTTCTTCCATTTTGTGAGATTTTGTGGACAGTCTGTGTGTCTTTGGAGATATTCTGTAATGTGTTGTTTTTTGTGTTTTTGTAGCCATTTTGTTTGTTTAAGTGGTTGTGTGTGTCTTTATTGTCATTTTGTGTATTTTTCCAATTGTTTTGTGTGTTTTTGTGTACTTTTTTGCCTTTTGCTGTGGATTTGTGTGTTTTGGGTGTCATTTTGTGTATTATGCTGGGCTATATAATCCTTCCAACTTCTTGAAATACAATATTTGGGGGCTGCACAAAATTAGACCTCTAGGGGCACGTGGGGACCCCATGCCGCCAGTTAAAATTTGAAATTAGAGTAGGAAAACTGTGAGAACTGAAAAAAAACATGCATAGTTTCATTTAATTTGTGTATTTGGAGGTACTGAGATGTCTATAACTGAATCAGTTGGTGATTTACACAATTAGGCCCCTGGACCTTGAGTTAGACACATGGGCTATAGAACTCTACATCCCACAATGCAATACAAAATGTTTTTCCCACACTGTCAATAAGAAAGTGTTTACAGTGAAGATTAAATCAAATTTCAATATTTTATAAAAAGATCAGTGATTAATTGATTATAAGGGTTACACTACGTCTATGTGTAACCCAGTGTGACATGATTTTGTTTAGTTATGTTGTTATGCTCATTTAATATACCAAATATGTAATTTAATATATCAAAGCATAAAAACAATGTATTTTTTTTTTTTTTGCTTTGTTTTTTATATATACATTATCAGCTACATCCATCATCAGCAAAACCAGCCCGTGAAACAGTCCCTGAAACGCTAGCAGCGTGTAATCCATGCACAAATACATTGCAAGCTGACTTAATCTGTAGGCTCACATGCAAAGGCCTCCCACTATATAAAAGAACCATTCAAACAACACTGTTTGTATTAGAGTAGTTTGTTTCATGTGACTGGAGCAATGGAGCATCAAACTACACCAACTCCAACGTGTCCATGTGTTCACTGATGATGATGGTTGGATGTACAGTATATGTGATGATGCTTGTGTTGGAGATGTGCGTTTATTGACAGATCTTGTTGGTCTGATAAGATTTGCTTGTCATGGGCGGTAAAAGGCAATTATTTATGGTGTTTTTGATGAGGTGTTTTCTTAATTAAAGCAGGACGGTAATTATAAGAGACAAATTGCTTTGGCAATGGCTGTGTGGACAGATTGCATAGTGGAAATATTTGAAATGGAAACTACGTTTGTGTTTCCTTCAGCGATATATGGAGGAAACAGCAGCACGACAGGAGCATCTTTAGAAACTAACAGTGTAATATGTGTGTGGTTTCAGGCTTGTGAATGCATGTGTGACATTAGGGCTCCGTGAATGTTTGTGACAAGCAGCGTACGAGCTTCACAGATTAACAATGTACTTGGTTTTATTTTATTTGTCAATTGGAATGTCAATTATGGCTGCATTTTTTTTTTTTTTTTGTAGCTATAATGTCTATTAGTCAGTTTGATTAAGTGTATCGACACCTGTCATTATTTCTCCTCTTAGTATATATTTATCACATCGTCACAACATTTTTTTTAAATAATGTGTTAAGGTTTGATTCATTCAGACAACTTTTTTCAGGAAATGTACTCATTTACCCCGAAAAAACACACAAAAGCGATCAGTAAATGCCAGTGAGGTAGACTGACAGTTGGCAGTCGAAACACGTGATTAAAGTAAATTTCAAAGTAAATTCTGAAATAGAGCATGTGAACTAGAAGACTAAAGCCATCACCTTCTAGGTGTCAGGCAATGATGCTAGGGTCAATTGTAATTGCAATTGTGTATTTGGTAATTAAATTACAATCATGTTGTAATTATAATTTTAATCGTAATTTAAAAATAAACTGTTGCTGTTGTAATCATCATTTAATTGTAATAGTGTTCAGATTATTGACTTTGTAATTGTAATTGTCATAGAAATTCTATAAAAACTGTCAATTACAATTTGATTAAACGATAACCTGGGGAACCGTGTTACAGTTCTATGGCTTACACATACTGTACGTAGTTAACAATTATTAGAATATGTTTCATATCAAGTTCACCTGTTAGTTTTCTTGGGATCATTTTACCATATTAATATATATATATATATATATATATATATAAAAATACCAATATTTTCATATATTAAAGGCTCAGTAATTGTGATTAATTGTAATTGAACTTTAGTAACTGAAATTGTAATTGTAATTGACTTTCAGGGGAAAAATTACGATTTAAAGTCTAATAATGTATGTAATTGGAAAAAAATATCAGTCACCGTAATCATATTTGAGTTGTAATTGGACATGGATAATTCAAGATGTAATTGTAATTTAAAAATGTAATTGACCCCAACCCTGATGTTTACTACTGAGCCAGCAAATAAGCAGCTCGGCTTTTGCTGCTTTGAGGCCTTTTTTTAATTCAGTGTTTATTTTGTTTTGTGTGTGTGTGTGTGTGTGTTTGTGTTTGCGTGCACAGGGGAAGGTTGCTTGCAAATGTCTTACTGTGAGAGTATCAGCAGGGATGCAGAGGTGTCCATGAAACAGCTCCTAATCAAACACCAGCGCCGCACAAACAGTGTCCTCTTAAAAAAAAAAAAAGAAGAAGAAGAAGCACAGCCTCCGTGCCTGTGTTTTGGGGGGAACATGTGTTTGCCCGTCTCCACTTCTGTCAACAGCCTCTGCTGCAGTGGAGGAGACCAAAGAGAGCTCTGAGGGGAGGACCAAGGCTCGCTGTCAGCCAACGGCTGATATGACGACTCATTTCACAGCAATGCACTGGTGTGGTTTCGCTGAAACACGACTTTCTGGGAGGAAGAAGTTTGCGGTCGGGACCAAAACATGACATAATCTGTTCCAAAAAAAGGACGCACACCGTCTGAATTGTTCAGAGTTGGAGTTGGGCAAACTAAACTACTCTTTTTGACCTCTCACTACCCCCCAAAAAAACTATGAATCTTATCCTTTCTCGTCTTCAGAGAGTGAATACGAAAACCAGATGTTTTTAACAGATAGCAAATGTCAGAGGCAATAGCTGACGGTACACCTGGTACAGTACAGAGAGGCTCAGGTCGTGTGAATATTTTTACTTTTTCTTCATCCTGTTTGTTACAGAAGCACCAATGGAGTAAAACGATGACGCTAAGTGGTTTGATTTTGCTTTTAGAATATAAGATAGATGTTACAGTTTCCCACCTTTGGCTTTTTGACCGTCGATGTCCATGGTTTTGCTGCTTTTGTTTCTTTTGTGGTTTTTCATTGTAGTTAGTTGGAAAGTTATCTTTGTGTGTCCCAATCATCTTGAATACAACTGAATACATAAGTCAACAACTCAGCAGTGTCAATTTTTTTGGCAAAAATTTTTTGTCGTGGTTTTTGTCGACTCCATTCTTTTAAGAGACAATAACAAGACTATGGTTGTGTTCGAAATGTCATACTAATGTACTACTCATACTAAGATTGATGTCAAAATTAGTATGTAGTGCATTCACATTAGATAGTATGGAAAGATTGAGTTTGCAAGAAATATCCAGATGTATACTATCGGGGCGTCCCAATCCGATATCGATATTGGTCCGATATTAGCCTGAGAACAAATATTGGATTCAAATTTCTGGATTTTCCGTTTTCATTTATTATTGTTTCCAATTCATTTTTTATTTATTTTATTCAGTTGTAGAATACTGTAGATATTATGTTGAAGGTTAGAAATTACGTAAGCAATTGGTTATTAATAAATGGGTCGGTTTTTCTCATACCTACTGTTGCTGAATATTGTTCTCTGTTTGAGTAACATCACTTGATCAAGCTTTTTCTAACATTCCACACTACAAAATGAGTCATTATTTTTTGTTTCTTTTCATTAAAGAAAAGAGAAAAAAAAAAAAAAAAAAAAAAGTCTGCAATATCGGTATCATATCGGAAATGAAAAAGTTGTATCGGGACATCCTTAGTATACTATATGGGAACATTTTTAAAGTATGCACGGTGCGGTGGGCGTACTAATCATACTCAACTACCCCATGATGCATTGCTAGCGGAATGTAAAATGGTCCTGGGACCAGCTTCAAGCTAAAAATCAAACATCCTCTTTTCAAAACAAAAGCAACTCTTCTTGTCTTCCATTAGTTTTTAGTGCTTTTGTAAATAGGGCTCTTGTTTTGAAGTTAACCGAAAGTTTTGTCAGTAGCACAATGGAGGGTCTCCGAAAATCTCAGATATTTCAAAATTAAATTGTTTCCGTGAGTTTTATGGATCAACTGACCACATGTTGATATTCTACATGGTCACTTTCTCGCTAAATATGTTTTCAGAACTTTCAAAGTTGGAGAATCAACAGAGATATTTAGCCTCAGTGTGCTACAGGTTTTTATTTTGGGAAACTTGGAAGTATGCTTCAGTGGGCTCACCATACTAATTATACTAATAGTATATAGTATATACAGTATATACTCACTGAGTGTGTAGTGTACAGCCATCAACTGATTTAAAAAAAAAAAATATATATATATATATATATATATATATATATATATATATATATATATATATATATGTGTAAACAAAAACTTCATCGAAATATATTGGAAAAATGCATTAACTAATAAAAACTAAACTTTATTTTCCACATGGTAAGAAATCCAATCAGAAGTAAGTTTTTTTTTTTGGAAGGTATCCAATCACGACTACTTTGGTTGTGTTGAAGGCGGGACAAGTCAGTAAGTGATCCAATCGGAAGTACATTTATTGTGTGTACTACAAAGCTGGATATGTATATTAATGATATCTCTGTTAGTGGGTTTGACTTAACCAAACAATCGCAGAGCAATCTGTACTACAAAGCAAGTATCAACCCTCTCAGTTGATGTCCATACAATACTTCAATTATTCCTGCCTTTGTAGCCTTCCCTATTGAGAATTGGCTTTACATTTGATGTAAATCTCTGGGGTTTTTTAGGCAGACTACAGATTTCTGTTTTTAAAACATTACTATTTGTCAGTCAGTACCATATATTTCACATGGTCGGTAACCACTAAAGGTCCTACTTCAATCTAAAAAAAAAAATTGCCATGTAGGTCATGTAGAAGCTTTGAAAAATGTTATTTGTTATAGGTATGTGACTTTCAACCTGAATGTGTGTCCACTCACATAAAACGAAGATTGCAGCGTCTGACCAATTGCAAACACGGACAAACTTATGTCTTCAATTCTTATAAACATTAAAATGAAAAATATCTGTATTTATTACAGCCTGTATTATCTTACAGGACTGAGGCTCTCTGCGTCACCAATAGCATATCTTAATAAATTAATGAATGCCCCACACATTCTTGCGTGGGGCACATGCGCACTACCGGAAAATAAATTTTTCCAAAACAATTATAATTCATTTTTGTTTTCAAAGAGAACAGACATGTTTTATTTGTTTATTGGAATGGGTTAGGGTTAGGGTTACTCAGTACGTGACACCGAAAACAGATTTTCGCCTAGGGCGGCCCCAAAAGAATAAGAAAAACGAAAATTGATTTCTCATTTTTTTGTGAGTCAAATATTACGACGGTTGGTGCTACCGAATCATTGGCACACACCAATATAAAAATGGGGCCCATTACCCCTTCCGTGTCACGGGGGCCCCATTTTTCAAATAGCTACTCCTCTGTTAATGCTTGTTGAATCGGTCTGTAATTTGACGTGGATATTTCATGAGCCGATGTCAAGAGCCTCTTAGAGACCTTTTTTTACTCGGAGGAACCGAGTCATTTGACTGAATTCTCTGGAACGTGCTGTGCTAGACGTTCTACGGGCCCAGCCTTAGTTCATCCGAACTTGTTTACTAAAGCTAAGTTGCATTTTAACACTAAATCAGAATTTGCTGTCAAAATTACCACAGTAACTCCCAATCACTCCTCCCAGTAGCACAACTGCAGATATGAATGCATTTTTTTCATTAGGGGGAACCGACTCTGATCCATGGGTGGGCTTTTTTTAAGGCCTGACATCATCCAAACTGCGTACAGTAGTAATCCTCACAGAGCGATCAGAGCCAACACAGAGACCAGGAGGAAGGGTGGTCTGCTACTCCGCTCTCTCATGATTGATGACACTTTTTGTGACACTGACAGAGAGGGATCAACAAAACAACCAACAACTCCAGCCAGACGCCAGCCGTGCTATTGTGTCATCAACACCCGTGAACACACGCTGAGACAATAGAAAACATATCTGCACTCACCCCACGCTCATTCTAAGCAGCACGGCTGATTTATTAGCTTTGAAATGCAGTTTTTACAGCATTATACATGAAGATTTAGGAACTTATTTCAACATCGTTCTCACTTATACAACCATGGTTTTATTCTGGGTCGTGTTGCTGCTACACTTAAACCTTTACTCTTTACTTTATAACTTCTATCACAGCAAGGGCCACAAAAATGTGATTTTCTGATTCAAGGGCCGCATTATGAGAATTTACATTAGCATTTATAATAAAACTAATCCTATCATCATTATTGTTTTTTTTTTTGTTTATGTTGTCATTTTGTGAGGTTTTTTTTTTTTTTTTTTTGTATTTTTGGTGTTTATTCATTTAGTATAGATCTTTTTTTGTTCACATTTTGTGTATTCATATTGTCAGTGTGTTCTTGGTGTCATTTAATACAGGCATGGGCAATTGGCGGCCCAGGGGAAACATGCGGCCCTCAATTGAATTGTGTGTGTGTCCCTGAAAAGTAAACTCCTAAAATGACACCAAAAACAAATACAGTGATGGAAAAATACACAGAAAAAACAAAAAAAATATACAAACTAACAAGAAAAACAAATGTCCACAAAAACACACAAAATGTCAACAAAAATATACAAAAACGATATAAAAACGTACTGCACAAAAGTATAAAAAACCTCACAAAATGACAGTAAAACACTCACAATAGTGATGCGATTATCTTAAATATAATGTAAAAAAACAGCAGTTGTCCTTCATATGGATGCCTTAACTTTGGTATCTTTTTAACCAATGTTTGTAAGACATTGTTCGCTGTCGTATGTTCGCGGCCTTGGGAAAGCTAATACTGACCCACAAAATAAACGAATGGCAGCGATCAATCAAAGCTTAACATCTGATTTTTGTCCATATCAACTTGCTGTAATTAATTTTGTACAGTGTTCTATCATTGAAGTTTAGTCCCGTTTTATTATTATTTTTATAATTGTAAAATATTCACTATAATGTGCAATTTGTAAAATAATTTTTTTTTACCAAATTATCTCATTTATTTTCAATTAACTCATCAATTTATGATGTTAAATTTAATTTGAACCACAAAAGTTGAGGAAAAAAAAGGCAATTTCTGGATGTAAGTTCCACATTCAGTTAGACTTGCTCCTAAAAATGAACACGCTTCCTCGGAACTGTTCCTCTTAGATTACAATTTTTCAGTGTCACTCATGCAGCTGCCCATTCGTATGATTTACAGCCATAATGTGTCATATCTTGTTCATTTTATTGAGTTATCCATTTCGCTTGCGTGAAGAACTCTCACAAACTTTGACGGTGACTTCCAGCAACACACAGCGTTGACATTCACTGAGCGAGCCATTAACAATATATCTGGTTGCAGCTCAAACGGAGTATTTTATTGCTGAGTGCGTATCAAATAAAGGCAGACTGTTGGCACATGGATGTGAACGGGACACAACGATATCTCCACCAACAGCAATTGGCCCAGCACACATCGTGTCTTGCGGTGGCTTCATTTGGCGCCAGTCTCACACGGACCCAGAATTCCTCACTTCATAAAAAAAAAAAAATTCAGAACTGCCCGGTAATCAATACTGCACACAGCTGCTGTGCAATAAAATGCTTTTTGATTTGATGACATGACCTCCTGTCGATTTAAGGAAGTTTGCATCTGCTCAACTCAATGTAGGTATCTCCAATGAATCATTCAATGTCAAACTTGTGCTTTTTATATCATTCCTAATTCCTTTAAAGTCAAGTTTACAATGTCCTCCATGATTAGATAATTATAACAGTTTAGGGCTTTTGGGTTGAAATAATTTTTAATACTCATTTTCAATAAAGCTAAATAAACTAATATAACCAGAGGTGTAAAGAGTACTGATATATCCTACTCAAGTATAAGTACTATTACTTGATTGAAATTCTACTGAAGTACAAGTACAAGTAAGTAATACATAAAATTCTCAAGTATGAGTAAAGTGTAGCTCAATTAAATAGCACTCAAAATAGAAGTTACTAGTTGCTTTATCCCCCCACGTTTATTTTTGGTAATAAACCTGGCCACGGTTCCAATATCATTAACCTAGCATTAGCACTAGCCTAACATTGGCACTAATTTAGCATTAGCCTAACAATAACATTAGCCTAGCATTAGTACTAACCTAGGTTTAGCATTAGCCAAGCATTAATATTAGCCTATCAATAGCACTAACCAAGCATTAGCCTAACAATAACATTAACCTAGCATTAACCAAACAATAGCATTAGCCTAACATTAGCACGAACCAAGTATTAGCATTAACCTATCCTTAGCACTAACCAAGCATTAGCATTAGCCTAACAATCGCATTTACCTAGCAGTAACACTAACCTAACATTAGCATTTGTCTAGCATTAGCATTAAGCTAGCATAAGCATTTGCCTTGCAATAGCATTAACAGATCATTAGCATCAACCTAGCATTAGCACTTACCAAACAACATTAGCTTAACATAAGCATTGACCTAGCTTTACCACTAACCTAACATTAACATTAGCACTATCAGCATTAGCATTGCTTGGGTAGGCAAAATTAACATTGCATTATGATACAAAACAAAATAAATTGCTCACTAACAGTTGGGTGTAGAAATGCAATTAAATACTTTCCTTCTTTTAAGATGCACTTAAGTAAAAGTAAAATGACTGATTCAGAAATATACTCAAAAAAAGTACAAGGACCCATAAAAGCAACTCAATTTTAGCAACATGAGTACTTGTAATAATCCATTACTTTCACCTCTGAAAATATCTTCTAACTATGATAATTCTGCATCAGTCCAAACTGCAGCGTCCTTCAATCACTTCCCCACTTACAGCTTAGCAGTGAAATACTGTAGTACAATGCAGCAGCAGTGCAAGCTGATACGTTTAAGACGAGACCTTGAAAAAGGCCAGAACCACATCTATCAGTGCCTAAATCTGTCCTTGCATTCTCAACGAAGACTCTCAAGGATGAAGCGAGTCTTCAAAAGCATCTCTAGCCGTTTGATGTAAACTTCTGTTACTGGTAGGGTGCCTCAGCAGCCCCTGACGTCTTCTAATTGATTATGTGAAGCGGAGGGCACTGTATTGTAAATGAGGTGATAGACAAAGACCGCAAGGCTCACTATAGCTTCACCCTCTGTTATTTTCCACTACAGTAATGGTTAGGGTGTAAAGAAAATCACAGTGTGTGTTGTTTAGCGAGTTGTTGACTTTGTAAGTTGGTTTTAAAAAGACAAAAAAAAGGAAATAAAACAAGACAACACAAGAGTACAACAATATTAAAATCAGAGGTGTGAAGAGTACTGTTATATCCTACTCAAGGATAAGCACCGTTACTGGATTTGAATTGTACTCAAGTACAAGTAAGTCATACAAAAATACTCAAGTATAAGTAAAAAGTAGCTCAATTAAATAGTACTCAAAGTAAAAGTTACTAGTTATTTTCAGCCCCCATGTTTATTTTTGGTAATAAACCTTGCCACAGTTCCAATAGCAATAACCTAGCATGAACACTGACTTAGCATTAGCCTAGCAATAGCATTAGCATAGCTTTAACACTAACCTATGATTAGCATTGGTCTAGCATTAAAACTAACCTAGCAATAGCATTAGCCTAGCATTACCTTTAACCTAGCATTAACATTAGTACTGATATCTCCGACTCAAGTAGAAGTACTGTTGATTGATGGAAATTGTACTTAAATCCAAATACAAGTAAGTCATACATAAAATACTCAAGCATAAGTAAAAAAGTAGCTCAATTAAATAGTACTCAAAGTAAAAGTTACTAGTTACTTTTACCACCCCCCACTTTTATTTTTGGTAATAAACATTGCCACGGTTCCAATAGCATTAACCTAGCAATAGCACTAACCTAACATTAGCCTAGCAATAGCATTAGCATGGCATTAACACTAACCTATGATTAGCATTAGTCGAGCATTAAAACTAACCTAGCGTTAACATTTGCCTAGCATTAGCATTAGCATTACTACTGATATATTCTACTCAAGAAGTACTGTTACTTCATTTCAATTGTGCTCAAATACAATACAAGTAAGTTATACAAAACATTTTAAAAGAAGTAAAAAGTAGGTATATTGAATAGTACCCAAAATAAAAGTTACTATACTTTCATCCCCACGTGTTTATTTTTTGGTAATAAATCTTGCCATGGTTCCCTTGTATACAGTAAAAATATCATGTAAAAACTTAAAAAGTAAGCAATAATTCACAATTGGAACTTAACTTATTTTCCACAAAGGCATCTGTATAAAAGAAATAGTTTGTAAAAACATACAATTTTTAACATAAAATAACACCAATGAATTGAATTAAAAAATCTCAGGCTACATTTATGAACTCTAAAACTGAGAAAATAACTCCCATTCAATGTTGTTTTGGTGTCGTGCATTACATTTAATCTGGTTGGTCGGCTATGACGCGATGCATTTGATTGTTGTCTGGTCATTTCATTTTTTATAGATTCACAATGTCCGTTGATCATTTTAAAACAAAAAATAAAAAGTAATTTACTCAGTAACGATTGGGTGCAGAGATGCAATAAATGACTTTACTTATTTTAGAACATACTGAATTAGAAATATACTCCAAAAAAAGTGCAAGTGCCCATAAAAGCAACTCAATCACAGTAGTGTGAGTACTTTACTTTAAGCCATTACTTTCACCTCTGCTTAAAATATCAGTTAGGGCACGCACGCACACACACACACACACACACACGCACACACACACACACACACCTTGAGTCGTCCTTGGGCTCTCATAGCTAAACAAGCAAAGGCATCTGGACTTGCCTTTTTCTCCCTGGTGGTAAAGAGGAACGTTGTTGCTAATAGACTGCAGGGGTGGGAATAAAATAAACCTTTGGACTCCACCCGCTTCCAAAGGGCAGCATGACATTTGAAAGTCTTTTATGGTGCAGAGTGAAGCATGTTTGGGAGCTTAAAAATTCAATTGTGGCGTATTGATTCCTTGTGGCTGTCTGTCATTTTTCCCCAAGGTTGATTGACAGGTTGGAAATTGGTTACCTTAAAGTATTTCATATGTTATAAGGGCTGATATTTGTTTGTCTGCTTCCCTCCATGTCAATATTGTTGAAGAGATTTGTAGCTTTATGAGATAGCATTATACACCGACTGTGGTTTTCGTGCGATGTTCGGATGTTTTTCCCTGACATAATTTAAGATATATATTAAAAAAAAAAAAAACCTGCTGAATCTTGGGGGTGTTTATTATTGTCTTCCTCCAGAGGATCATGTATGCTCATAATCGGTGGCAGCCCTCTGCATACACTCTGTGTGCAACGCATTCTACACACACACACGTACACACACACAACCACACACACACACACAACTAAAAATATACCCCATGCATGCTTTAAGGCAACAAACACGGCACTGACAGTCAAGTGCATCTATTTCCATTCATCTGTGTCAACAATTAGCATATAAAGGCAGCGCAGTGACCTCAGCGCACTGACAGTTGGCTCACCTGCTCTTCCACTAACTCTGCTATTTGATCCATCCACATTAACACAAACATTGCTCTATTTTTAAAATGCGTGTCAAACCCATCGGAGCAGCAGTTGGTTCTGGACTTCACATGTGCTGCTGATTAGAACTTCATCAGACAGGGTTGGGGTCAATTACATTTTACAATTACAATTACGTCTTCAATTATCCATGGCTTTAGGTCATTTGGTGACAAAGTGGATTTTTGCTGCCAAATGAAATTATTTTAATGAAAAAAGTTTATATTTTTATCTATTTATGTATTTATTTATCATGTATTTATTATATATAACAACAATGGTGCAAAATCCATAAGCAATGCAAAACAGTGGACTCAAAAGTTAAAATCTAAAACTTTGCGTGCAAAGATATTTCCATTTTCCTGTTTGGTTTTACTAGTCAATAACAAAAGTCTTAAAATCAAAGAACACAGTTATTGTGTTTTTTGGTTTTAGCATTGAATGTGCAAACAACACAATATAAATAATAATAATAAATATAGAATAGAACAATAATTATTACGCATGCAAAAGGCAATACAATGATTGAGGTAAAATAAATCAAAGAAAATTCAATAAAATAACAAGTACAGGCATGAGATTGCTTGTAAGCAGCAAATAAAGTGCAGGCTAAATGATCACTGACATTTTTAATGTTGTTTAAAACTTCACACGTCTGGACTTCCTTGTAAAGGCATCTGTGGTTTCCTCAAATAATTTTTTATTTAATTATTATTTAATTAAGATAAAACATTTACAGTGATTGTAAACGGTGTATTTCATGTTTATTTTACCTTTTTAAATTATTATTATTTCATTTTTTTTTGGTGGGCGAGTGCAATTTGGTGCCAGTCCAGCAGTTGGCACCCCAGGTTGCCACCTGGGTTGCCTAGTGCCAAGGCCGGCCCTGATTACAGTGACCAGACATTTACATTTACAATTACAATTATGTTTTCAATTTCCTAAATTTCAATTGCAATTCATCACAATTACTGAACCTTTAATAAAAAGTGGCATAAAATGTTTTTTAGGCTCTTATGATAGCCTTTTCTCAGAAAAAAGAAAATCGGAAATTTTTCATTTTTTTTGTCTTACCTCCGAAATTGTGGTGTTTCCCACATTTTTGTTATTATTCATGCCATACTGCATTTTCTCCCCAGTTTAAATAGGCTCATCACATTCAAACTAGTTTTTAGGGTCTTATGTACATTTTTATGCCTTTGCACTGACAGTTTTTATAGAATTTCTATGCCACTTACAATTACAAAGTCAATTATCTGAACTCAATAAAACTCTATTATTACAACAGTAACAGTTTTTTTTTTTTTTCAAATACAATTACAAGTATGATTTTGTCATAATGGTAATGAATTATCAAATACACAATTACAATTATAATTTACCTCAACCCTGACTCAATGCAAAACATTGCACAGGTTCTTTGGCAATCGTTATTAGCCCCCCAGCTGTATCGCTCCCCACCTATTTGGGTTTTTAATCACAATCACCTTGGCATATTTAATAGGATTGAAATCAAATCTTCAGCTGTTGTTTGCTCTGAAATGAGCTCTGAATTGATCTGATTATTCATCCTGGTAATATGTTTTTAAAATCCTCTTCACTCTAACACATAATCCTTGTGCCAATACGATCGTTCTGCTCAATAACATGGTGATGCATATTTGTGTACAAAAGTCTGAATACCAGTTATTAAAGTAATAGTAGTGCAGTTACAGCTCAAATAATTAAAATTATTTTCCTTTATCAACCCTCCTATTTAATGACGTGCTGTGAGCACTAGGGTTGGGGAGGCAGGGCGTTGCAAATCGAGACCAACAATGTCAACACCAATGACAATTCCATATGTTTCTGCTGGCAAGTGTTAATCAAACAAAATCAACATCGTAAAACACCATTAAAGAAACATAAACAATTATTCAATACCATCCTCCATACTCTCCCAACAAGATATATCTCATGACAAGGCAGCGCATCCATTGTATGTGTGGGAAACACAGAAACACAGAGAAAATGACAACTACAACAACAACAACAACTCGGAACAGCCTCCGTGAGGCACATCCACAAAGCCAATCCTTCCTTTTGTACCAGTCATTGTGGAACATACGAAAAATGTTCTGACCTTACCTTTGCTGAACCTCTGGTAACTCAGGTGTTGGTCGCCCATCTTTTAAAAGCTGTCGTTTTTCCTCAAAAGAAAGTTTCTCTATCGTCTCTAGCTCTGTCATCCTTCCCGTTGTGTTATCCCGCCCACTCGCTAGAGAACGTAGCAGGCCACGTGATATCAATTCACTAATGCACTGTGAACGAGCGTATAGCATTCAGCATAGCGCGGTCAATGGTTTTCATCTTGGGGAACTGACTGCGCATGCACAAACACATAAATACACGCTATGGGAACAGAGGCAGAGCAGCAACGTGCTATTGGGAGAGGGCGTGGCCTCCTCCTGCCTTACAGCGGAATGAGACTGTGCAGGGTCTCTGCCGTACCAGGAAATAGTGATGTTTAGTCATTTGGGCTGTGAAAAGCACAAAATTCTAACACTTTCAAACTTATAGGTATTGTAGGCTATAGGGAATGGAAAAATAAATAATTTATTATTATACTATAATTAGAACAAGTAATCAAAATGTCAATTCACCCTAGGGTAGGCACTGCCTAACTTGCCTACCCTGACTGCACATCACTGCTCCTATTATCCTTGGGGTCAATTTGACCCCATTCAATTTGATGGATGCAATTGATTGAGCATAAAATCATTCTGATGACATTTTTTTGATGTGCTGAACATTGGTGTTCCTCTGGGGTCAATTTGACCCCAAGCTGTTTTAGTTGTGTAAAACTTGTCAGTCTGTGTGTGACCCATGTGTGACCTTACATCCTCACCCATACTTTTGAGTTGATACATGAAATGTTGTCAGAAAATTTCAGAAGATCTTTATTTATACAGAAGGATTTGTAATAATGTGTAACATGAAGATGACCTCACATTTATCTGCATTTTTTTTTTTTTTTTTTCAGGTTTTCTTTGCTGGTCGAGCCTAAAGGTAAATGTTTGAATAAAACCAACCCATCCCTTTTTGCTACACTAACAAAAGCACTGTCCATATAGATCTCCACTCCTGGGTCAACATTAGCTCTGAGTTGGACTTAGCAAAGGTGAGGTCAGTAAATCAATACTAAGACCAACTCCCTGAAAATGAAATAAAGCATTTTTTTTTTTAATGAAAACTGAATAGAGAATCATTTTCAACTTACTTTTGTTTCACAGATTGAAGTGTCTTGATGGTTGAGATAACTTTGTCCCTTTGAGAAATCCAGCACCTGATTGGGTGGCCAGTGAAGGTTTCTTATCTTATTGTGAAGGCTCATCCCTCGCCTGGAGCCACACTTGTTGGGTGTAGTATGAACCCGTTTTCTTCTCCTGTTTGATGGACATCACCAGGTGTTTGAGTGGCTCGTCGGTACGACAGTCTCTGCAGTTTATGGTGAGCTTCATTGTTGGAAAACATTGTTTTGTGAGCACATGATGGCTAGGCCTCGGGCTAGAACTGTGATGACATCCCTTGTGTTGCATTCACTCACTCGTGACTAGGACAAGATGCTAATGCTAATGCTATTATGGGGCTACATTTAAGGGGGAAGTATGTTTTTTTAAAAAAAAAAGTGTTATCCTGTTATGCAAGTTGGTTTTTGGAGAAGTGAAAATTAAGAAAATAGAAGTGCAAATTAATGCTAATCTACATGGCAGGGTTGGGCTCAATTACAATTTTCAGTTACAATTACATTTTCAATTACCCATGTTATATTACAATTCAATTACGATTTCAGTGACCAGCATTTTTTCCATTCACAATGAAATTATTATTTTATTTTATTTTTTTATCCTCAGAAAGTAAATTACAATTATGTTCTCAATTACTAAATTTCAATTACAATCAATCGCAATTACTGAGCCTTAAAAAAATAACTCAAAAAAAGTTAACTTTCCTATTGTGTTAGCTTTCTGTTAGCATTGCTTATGACAACGGTTCCTAAAATAACTGTAAAATACACTAAATATATATATATATATATATGGCAAATATCCGCCAATAATATTGCCCATCTCTATTAACGTGTTTAATAATGCGCCTTTTGTGTCTAATACCTAGTTATGAGACCCCTTGTGCCCAGCATATTGTAAATACCTTGTTTATTAACAATCATTTATTTATAACTGCTATTGATTCTAATAGATGAAATTAAATCATGAAGGTTTTTTTTTTTTTTTTTTTTTTTTAAATTTAATTTTGACACTGAACGTGTCTGTGATTCTAGATATGAAACAACTGCATCAATATTGTGTAAACAAGTACCAAAAAGGAGTTTTAATCATTTAGTTTAAGACTATTGTGTATTTTCTACTTTTGGTTTTTCTCCCCCCAAATGCTCCAAAAACAAAAGCGCCTTTCTTCATTAAGTTCACATTAATGACCACAAAAAGCCTGGTGGATGTTGGGACATCAGGTGCATGTGCTCTCACTCCTGTTACATTAAAGATTCATGCATGCTTCAAAGACACTGAAGTCTGGAGCTGGTTTGCAGTTGCATCCCTGTGAATTCTGGGAAATCCTTAAGTGGGGGTATATGTTAGTTCATGTAATCCCTGGATTAGCATTGAAAAAGCTAATGGCCAGGAATGGACATCCTCCTGTCAGTGTAACCTGAGGCAACATAGTGCACGGACTGTTAGGAGAAAGGGAAGACTTTCCCCCTGAGCCACTGGGGGCTCCAGAGGAGGAGGTGGGCAACATCTTCAAGACTGGACTTGTTCTTTTTTTATAAATTGTCCACATTTGGTTACATCAAAGGCTTTTAGCAAACATTGTAAAAGTTGTGCACATTGGCAAATTCAAATAAAGTAATGTTATTATTCTTTAATTAAGGTCCAAAGTGGATGACAGGCAGCGGAAAACCTTTGTAAAAATAATTTGTTAAGTTCAGTAAAGCAAAGAGGGGCATGTTTAATTACAGCAAGGGCACAAAATGTGATTATCTGATCCGGGGGCCACATTATCAACATTTATGTCATTCAGAATAATGACCAATATGGAAAGAACTAAGAGTTTTATCTTTTTTGTTTTTGTTTTTTTTTATGTCATTTTGTGAATTTTTCTTGTAATTTTTTTGTTGTTGCTATTTTGTGTGTTTTTAATGTCATTTTGTTTCTTTTTGGTGTATTTTTATATATTTTTCAGTTATTTCTTTTGTACTTCTTTTTTTTCTTTTTTTTTTTAAATGTGTGTATTTTTGTTGTCCTTGTGCGTTTTTCAATGATCTTTTTATTATAGTTTTTTGATTCATGTGTTTTTAATGTCATTTTGTGGACTGTTCTTGTCACTTTGTGTTTTTTTGTATATCTTTCAGTTATTTTTGTGTATATCTTGTGTTGTTGTTTTTTCCAAGTAAATTTATGTATTTTTGTTGGACTGCATTTTTCTATGATCATTTTTAATTGTTTTTTTTTTATTCTTTTTTGTATTTCTTCATCATTTTGTGCCTTTTTGGAATCATTTTGTGCATTTACATTGAGGGTCGCGCAATAGCCTACTTGACCAAGGGCCACATGTGGCCCCTGGGTCACCAGCCTGCACTCAGTAAAACTTATTTATTTATTTTCTATGTGGAAATTCAATATCTCAAATGATAAAAAATGTAAAACTGAATCTAGCCAATGAGTTTTTAGAGGTCTTTAAATCTATTTTCTGTAATGTGTGGGTGTATCTTGTTCATGTGTGAAAGCTATAATTGAAATGCTTATTAATATTAGCAGATGCCGCCCACGATTACATAGAGTATGAACTTAATCAGATATGTCAACATTTTCATAAGACTTTTTAATATATTAACACATTATTATGTAGACATTAGGTTACTAATGCACCAGACGAGCAAAACGGTCATAGAATATCACGTTTTTTAGTTGTTGATATCTTTCTCTCAAACGTACACACAAAAATCTGCGTATTGTCAGAGGTAAAAGTAAAGAATTACAAGGGTATTTGTACTTTTCTGAGTACATTTGTAAATCAGTCAGTGTACTTGTACTTACTGTAAGTACATTTTAAAAGAAGTAAAGTCATTTTGTTTTGTTACATTTCCACACCAAACCATTACTGAATAAATTGTTTTTGTTTTTTGTTTTTTATTATTATTATTTTAAAATGATTAACGGACATTGTGAAACTACAAAAAAATTAAATGACCAGACAACAATCAAACAGATCACATAATAGCCGACCAATCAGAATAAACGCCAAAACAGAGTTGAATGTTGTTTTTTTCTCAGTTTTAGAGATCATAAATGTAGATAAACTTAAAGCCTGAGAATTTATTGTATTTTTAATTGAATTCATTGGTGTTTTTTTTATTTGAAAAAAGAAAAGTACATTTTGATAAACCTTTTATTTTATACCGATGCCTTTGTGGAAAATAAATTAGCTTCCAATTGTGCAAGATTTGGACTCTTCCTTTTTAAATTTATACATGAGATGTTTACTGTACGTGAGGGAACCATGGCATTATTATTTTTTTTTACCAAAAATAAACATGGGGGTGAAATTAACTATTAACTTTTAGTTTGTGTACTATTTAACTGAGCTACTTTTTACTTGTACTTGAGTATTTTTACGTATGACTTACTTCTTGTATTGTGTGTAAGCACCATTTCAATCAAGTAACAGTACTTCGACTTGAGTAGAATATATCAGTACTCTTTACACCTCTGCTAATATTGTATCCTTGTACATTGACCAATGCCAATATTGATATGACATGATTTCAGTGTGAATAATACATACTTTTAATACTTATTTTGTAATGTGGAATGTTAGAAAAAGCTTCATCAAGTGATGTCACGCAAAAAGAGAACAATAGTAGGTTTGAGAAGACCTGACACATTTATTATGAACCAATGGGTTACATACATTGTAACCCTAAATGTAATATTAGACAAGTGAATAGAATAAATAGAGATACATTGGAACAGCGATTCTCAACTGTTGGGTCGGGACCCAAAAGTGGGTCGTGGACCTGTACTGGGTGGGTCACAAACAGCTGGTCAAAAATAAATAAATACTTAATGTCTCTCATGTTGGGTTTGACTTGTCTTTTATTTTGAAAGAAACTTTTCTTATGACAGGCCCGTTGTGAAATGCTTGTTGCATGGGCAAATATATAGATTTATGTTTTTAAAAAAAGATTATATGGATTAATAAAATTTAATTTGGTTGGTTGAATTCGTAAAAAAAAAAAAAAAGTGGCAAAATTGGGTCGCAGGTTGAGACCAGTTGAGAACCACTGCATTAGAAGACACTGAAAGAACCCCAATAAATCTAATAAAAACATTATATCCTGTATCTGAGATTTTTCTCATTTCAGACCGATATCCTATGTCATTATAAGATCAGCTGCTTTGTTTAGCTTTGACATTGTTCAGTGTTCTGGGTGTTTTGTTCTATGTGTATGTATCCGTGTTAAATTTTAAATTTAAATAAATCCCCAAATGTTCTACATGACGACCTTGAGTATTTTATGTAGAACTTACTTGTTCTTATACTTGAGTACATTTTCAATCAAGTCACAGTACTTCTACTTGAGTAGGAGATATCAGTACTTTTCACACCTCTGTGTATTGTGTAACATGCTGACTTGACATAAGCTTCTTGCACTTCATGGTCAGAGGGAATTAGAACTCAACGGTCTTGGTAAAACTTCATGCAAATTTGTGGTCAAAAACTGAAAAACCACAGCCTAGAACACTCCAGCAGAAGACTCTCAAGTTTTCTCGACTCCTCAAAAATGCTTGAAGGGGTTTCATCACCAATCATCACATTTTATTCTTTTTTTTTTTTCCTTTATCAATGCAAAAAGCCCACCGATTGAAGAAAATGACAGTGGGAGATGCCTCAAGCCTTCATGTGTGAGTTTGGCCGAGTGTAAGACGTCAGACGGAGAACTTGTTGGCAAGACAAAGTGGAAACCAAGCTTTATGTGAGAGGAAAGGGGGGAAGATGTTCATTTTTTTTGTTTTTTTTTTACTTCTGGAGAGCTCCCTATTCCTCTCAAATATCCCCATGCGATACTCTGACCAGTAACAGAAGCTGTAGCCTATATTTTAGCTGGGGTGATTATTTTTGTACCTGCCATGAATTTTCTCTCCAACTCTGCGTGCACCAAAAAACCTCCCACAGCTCCCAAATACCAGATGGAACAAGGCAGAGTGACCGCAAAGAGCAGCAGACTCCAAAGATTCCCTCTTTTAATGCGTTATGAATACACCATATGCTGTGAAAAATCTAGACTTGTGAATCTAAAAGCTGATGTTTGTTTGTGTGAGAAGCTCTATGAGAATAAACACTGCGATCCTACGTTAAAACCTCAATCAATCTTATTGGGGTATAGTCGGCTGGATTTGCATGATTAGAACGATGAAATTTGTGGGTTTGAGAGAGGATTGCTTTGTGGTATTCTGCACTGACTGCTTTTCGCAGCGAACACTAATGCATTATCCACAACTTGCGAGAGAGCGGCACCGCACAAACGGCTTCAGAATCCATTAATAGTATGTTCCTATTGAAAAAAAGAAATCTCAAGCATCATATCGTTACTCCGACAGCTTATCCTGTTTCAGCGAAGCAACACTGGCACACCATCACTGACAGAGAGAGCCTAATCCAGTGATTGGTTTTACCTTATCACACAACTTAAGGAGTGTACACTTCTAAGCTGACGGATTGAACCTCTGTTCGATACAGGTTTGCAAAACTGAATCTGTTGAGCCTCCAAGATTTGATATGGGTATTTAAAGCTCTGCACGGCATTAACCGCAGAGCACAACAAATAGCCTGCCTTTTAAACAGGGCTAGGGAATCCCGAGGCCAGTTGGGATGCAAATTGAAATGATCCAAGAGTGGATTGAGAAGGTGCAGGGTGGGCTTGGATGGGGCAGGGGCATGGTGGGATGTGTTGCGAGGGGAATGTGGGAAGCAGGGCGAGCTGGTGTCAGGCTTGCACTGATGGTTCTGTGGAGTTAGCCGCGATTAGCCTCAAACACCGACTTGTGACTCGAGTGACAACAGTTTAGTAACAAATAGCAGTGGAGAATGCAGAGCCAAACCCCCCTCCTCCAGCTCCCCCCCCACACACACACAGTCATTCAGTCAGCAAACATCAGACACCCACTGGAGCTGGAGCTTTCCTTGGGTTGCGTGTTCCTGTTTATGCCCTGGCTTTGATATTATTGGTTTAAAACCTGTGACTTCCCCACATTAACCATTTTATGGAGCGTTTTGATGACTGACAATCAACTACTTTGTCACAGTTTTTCTTTTTATCTTTGGGGTCAATTTGACCCCATTCAGTGTTTATCATTCAAATAATAATAGTTGACTCCTTTTTCTTCACATTTCATGATTTTTCCTAATTTGATAGGTACAACTAGCAATTAAGCATGAAATTATCATGATGATGTATTTTTTTTTAATGTGCTGGACACATTGTGCGCATTGGTGTTCCTCTGGAGTCAATTTGACCCCAAGCTGTTTTAGCTGTGTAACCCTCTGGAACTCCCTCCTAAGACCTATCAGTGACTGCACCAACCTCCCATCTTTCAAATCACTTTTTAAAACTCACCTGATTCACTAAAATTTCAATATTTAACCATCCACTCGTACATGCCTATTTCCTCCCATTTTTTTTTTTTTTTGTTTTTATTAATTGTTGACCTTTCTTTTTTTCTGATTTATATTTCTTTGTTTTCATCACTGTATTTGCTGTTTTTTTTAAAGTGTATTAATATTACATAAAAATTGGTCACAAAATCAAATAAATTGAATGTGAAGATCCTGCAGGGACTAATATCTGTCACTTATTGCTTGGATATTATCAGTGCCGTACATATTTTACAATTTATTTATACGTGGAAGTGCACATTAGAGCAAAATAATGATTACTCATTGGCCACGGTTACATGATGTTTTTTTTTAATTTAGAATTATTTATTCCAAATTCAATCACTCGGAATTCAAGTGTTCTGCTTCATGTTTACATGGAAATAGTAATTCCCAAACGAGGTTTAAATGGAAAACAGGTTTGTTCGGCTTTAGATAATTCTGCTTTAGGTCTGGAGGTTGGGAAGTCTCTGATTGGACACGGGGAGAACGTGACGTACCACGTCTATCAGGAAAAATACACAACAAACCTTTTATAACACAGACAACCACACATGAGAACTGTTTTCAATGTTATTAATTGTAGTTTTGAAGCAGCAGCTCAACAATAGCACGGTTTCAGTTTGGACCGCGGAGCGGAAGGAGATACGAAATAAACACCGGTAAATAAAGCCCAGTAAACCTCTGGGAAACAATCACCAGTTATAAATATTTGCTCCCTGGTAAAGATAGTAGCTCTAACAACAGGTATAATGATAAACTAGTGATGTTACAGCCTGTGAATGCAGTACAGGAACGCATTTACTCCGCCTCTGGGTCCTAGTGCCAGCCGTCCTGTGACACGTGTTCCGTTTACCGTGTTCACTGAGGTCCGTGTGTGTTTATTAAGTCTGTGTGTGTCCGTGTGAAAGTCTGCATGTTTATGCCTCCGTCCATCCACTCTTTTCATTATATCCATATCCTTTAAGGCTCTTATTAAATAGTCGAGGCTGGAGTCTGGGCCACCGCCATCTTGGATTATGTCATCACCCGCAAGTCGCACATGCGTAAAACGATACAAATTAACTTAAAGCCGCTTTAACCAAGTGAAGTGTTTCACCGTTTTTCCGCTTTAAAGAGGAATTAAAGCTCCCATGTAAACGTGGCCATTTTCCCGCCTAAAATGTGCGGCCCACTTAACATGAACTGCTCCGTATTTGGCCCCTGAACTAAAATGAGTTTGACACCTCTGGGTTAGGGTAACAAACAACACTTAATGACAGCTTTCATGACACTTTATTCATGATAATGACAGCGTAATGTCAGTCTTTATGTATAAAACTTCAAGTAAAGTCTTACCAATTTTTTTTGACTGTTCCTGGATGTCTATGAATGTAAAAATGAAAGGCCACAGTTTAATACATTGATGAAATCAGGCTGAAATGAGCAACACACACAGAGACACTCCATACGTACATCCACAGACTAATGACAACTTTGCTACTTTCGTTAATTGTAATTAAAAAGGGATAAATTAACCCGGTGGACATAAAAAAGAGGAAAGCTTCTTATTGTTGACCCTGCTAATCAAAGCTGGAATCATTCAAACTGAGATTTAATTGCCTTTTGCTGTTTTCATCTAGCAATAATTTGGTGTGGATTTGCGTCAATGTGCCACTGATGTAGACCAAACCCTGTTGGCCCATTAAAAGCTACGGCACTTGGTTTTTCTGGTGGGTGAGAAGGCGTTGATGGGTAAGGAAAGGTGGGGGGGGGTAGGTTGCAGGGTGAAGGAAGGGGGGCGGGGTTGTCAACAGCTCACGAGGGTGACTCATGATTGGAGTCCATGGAAGTCAATGTAGGACTATAAAGAAAGCAGCTTCCCTCTCTGGGGTGTGGTGAGGTTTAAGAGCTTTCTCATACAACTTTAAAGAGCCCAAGTTTTAAATCCTAGGATATACTGTTAAATCACATGGGAGGCTTATTGTTTTCAAGGCTTCACATATAAGCACAGTTAACCCTCTGAATGCCATTGAAACCAGCTCGATGTATACTCATTATAGAGCAAATATCAGCAGGGCAGGTGTCACTATGCGTTATTGATGGCGCGAGCGTATGGTTTGTGTCATGTTTCCAGTTATTATCCAGTGTCGTGTTTCATATTGGTGGAAGAGTGACCGACGCTCCTCCCCAAATGTCTTTGGGGTCGCCAGAAATTCTTGATATCAAAATGGGGTCACAATCCAAAAAAGGTTGGGAACCACTGCACTAAATACTGTTCCTTTCCACTTATTTACAAAATTAGATTTTTTAAAATGTGTGTTTTCACTCGTTCATTCCATCATTATGCTCTATAATATTTTAGTCGGACAAAGGGGGATTCAGGAATAAGAAAAAGGTGATACTTGAGCCAAAAAAGTTTGAGAACCTCTGGCGTAATTGATGATTAATTACAATTATGACACAATTATAATTGTAATTGTATTTCTAAAACGCTGATGCAGTTCATTATATAATTAAGGGTGTACTCACACTGGCAACTGGGGCCGTTCCAAGCTCACAGCAGGAATCCCCCCCTCCCTGTCCCTTTTCTGACACGGTAGAACGAACGTAATCACCAGCTCAACTCGGTTCCCACAGAGAAACACATCATCACGTTAATTTATGACACACGTATGGCGTTACGTCACCACTAAGCGACTCTGGGTTTGTTGTTGACAGTACATTCTGTTAATTTCATATTTTCTGTTGCGTAGGGTAACGATAAACCAAGATTTACCCAGACACGTGCTCTTTTCACGGACTGGGTTTCCCAGGGCCCCTGAACGCGTCACGTTAATTTAAATGACCGTAACTCTGCTCATATTTGTTCTATCGGAGAAATTTCACCAGTTTATGAAAGATAATAAGTTGCTCTTTACGGCCAGTGTCGGTACATTGCGGTAATTTTACTCACACGTAACGGAAACATTAAAGATGCCACTTTGTTTTGACGAAATCGACCCAAGGAACAGAGAGAACCAAGTGAGTGAGAAAGAAAGAGATTAAAACAGACCAAATAACGGTGGATTTATTAAAAATGAAAGACGATAAAAACCACCATGAATGGAGGTTCAAATGGATTTGAAAACAAAGGAGGAAACTGAGCCTATAAAGGTAAGATCAGTTTAATTTCTGGATCAATAAATGTCGTTCTGATTTTGTGTAGCTAGTCTTTGTGTACATTAATATAAGTGTAAATAGATGCTTTTAATGTGTGAGACAATTTAGGACAGAGTATTTGTGTGTTTGTTTAAACTTTGTGTGTGTGTGTGTGTGTGTGTCCATCTGAGCATATTTATCTCCATCACTTTCAATTTTCCTTTTGATGAACATGACATTAACTCTTCTTTTATTTCTTCTTCTTTAAGTCCATGCAGAGTGGACACGCCCCTCCCTGGACATTAAAACCATGAGCTGATCCTAGTTTCCATCATCTGATCTAGACCCATCACTTCCACAGACAACAGACAGAATAAAACTCAGAGTCAACATGGGAACATGGGATGCACTTATTTATTGACTAACTTATTAATTTTCTGTCATTTTATTTTTTAGTTGATGTTTTTAATTGTTTCAATAATTTAGAGGCTTAAGGAACAAGTTGTTATAATGCATAACAAAGGTGATTTACTCGAGTCAGCACTAATTTCAGATTGTTTTTAAGTCTTTGTATAAAAATACTTTAACAGGACAACAATGATGTGCAGAGCTGCAGTAATGTTGGCTTCATACAATAATAATTATAACAACAACCACTGCACACACCATCAGAGAAGCTTCCAGTGAATAATTTACAAATAAAAAAAAAAAAGTTCACTGATGGTGACATTGAGATCTCAATGTCACCATCAGTGACATAACAAATATACTTATATTTACTCAATAATTATTAGTTAAAGTTACTCAAAAAAAAGGAAAAACATGTTACACCAACTAGACATCATTAAGGTAGTAGAACTTTTTCTATCACTTTGAGTATTAACTACTTAATCTATTTAATTACTTTGAATGTTTGGGTTTACAGTGAGACATAAGTCAAAACCAAACCATTATCATAAGAGATGCTAAGAGTAAGCTAACACAAGAGGAAGAATACGTTTCATGAGGTTATTTATTAAAGGCTCAGTAATTGTGATTAATTTGATTTGAACTTAAGTAATTAGGAATGTAATTTTAATTGACTTTCAGGGGAACAAAATAATTGCAATTTCATTTGTAATTTGAAACATTGCCGGTCTTCGTAATCATAATTGACTTGTGAATAAACATGGATAATTAAAGACGTAATTGTAATTGAAAACTATAATTGACCCCAACCCTGCGTGCGTGACCCTATTTGATGGAGCATACGTTCGTGTGTGTGTGTGTGTCGGCCACATGCCAGATGAAACCGCCCCAGACATCACTGAAAACCTTTCTGCTGCATCTGCAGAAGCATCCAGCGACAGGCTGAAAATAAATCTGTTTCATTAATCTATCATCGGCTGCGACTGGGAATGTCAGCGAGACCATGCTGGAGACAAGACGAGGAGAAATAAACACAGAAGAACACCAGTGGTTACGAAAATTCCTACATGCTTCTTCGAAACAATTTCCTTTAGTGTTTTTTTTTTTTTTTTTTTTTTGTTGACAACTGCAAATATGTTTTTTTTACAATTCAGATTTATGGATATTCAAAGTATGTTTTAGTGAAATTCTCCTAACAATGCATAAAGCAAATATTTTGGTACAATGGTCTAGTTTTAGTCATAGTCTTTTAACTAAAATGCAACTTAGTTTTAGTCAAAATTCAGTCATATTTTCTAGTTTTAGTCAACTAAATAACTTTATCCTTTCAGGTCACACAATGATTGATGTAATATGATAATTACTTTAACTAGTCTCATTTCTGTTTCTGATCAGTATTTGTATTTACTAGTTATAGCACTTAAAGGAGCATAGGGCAGGATGTATAAATCAGACTCCATAGTGACACCACGGTGGTTAGTGTAAATGCAGTCATCAGCCAAGCCGACCGCGGGGACGAGCGTCAACACTTTAGCACCAGAGCACAGCTGATTAGATACTGTAAGTAGAGGATGGATACCCAACCGACCAGGTTGGGTATCCTGGTCACATAGTGTCGTTCTTCCTTTTCCTGCTGCAGCTGCTGTAGCCCTGTAGAATACAGCTTTAACTGTAACAGTGAGAGCAGGATTCACTGTGGAGGGAGAATGGAGCAGAGGAGGACAATTATAAAATAATACTTTGTTGAAACATTCCTTTCTGAACAATAACATAGATTATCCTTATCTTTGATACATGGACTGTGTGAATAGATCTGATGGGTCTCTTGCGTGCACTGCGCCCTTGTTTGTGTTTCACTTTGGCTTGTTACACGTGCGCTGATCTGCTAAAACAACCATCAAGTTGCCATTCCTTTGAGAAAAAAAAAAAATGAGGTTTTCACTGTCTAGTCAAACTCGGACGAGAAAATACGGCCTGAGCCGCACTCCAACTGACATGGTTATTTATTTACTGCAAGACCTGTGCACATGCCTCTGCGTACATCTGTGGAACCAAACAGTAGTTTAGTTCACTGTGCTTGTCTTCTTTCAGTCTCCAAGCCGTCGTCTTCTCCTTTTTTATTTCGGGTATTGGGACGCCTCTCCAAGCCATCAAGAACGCGCACCAGCGTCCTTTGACGTCACTATCAGCGTCATTTGACGTCACTATCAGCGTCATTTGACGTCACGTCTGCAGAACTGTGCAGGTCATTTGTGCCCAGAACAGCAGTACAAAATGTATCACACAATCTGTTCAAAGCAATAAGGAGAAATGTGTGTGAACTCATTATCTTTGGTTTTGAGCGCTTCATCAACCATTAGCAGTAAAACATTGAAAATAAATGTTTATTTTTTTCACAAATTCTGCCCTATGCTCCTTTAATTGATTGTCTTGGTTAAAAAAGCATGTTTTTCAATCGCTCCCCCAGAAACAATTTTTAATTTAATGCTTTATCACATTAACTTTTAGTGAAGTTGTAATGCAGGATAGATAATACAAAGGAGAAAAAATAACCCAATGAAATTGTTGTGGAGATTGAAAAAACAGTTGTGATGTGAGTTTTTTTAGTAGACGTGAGAAGAATCTTGGATCCAAAATATTTTCATTTATTCAACCACTGACACAAAATATCTCCTCACTGATCCCAGCTTTTAAAAGACAGAACCAAACACTGTTTTTGGTTGAAAAGTGTCAACATTCAAAATAGTTGACTAAAATGGTTACATACTGTATATAGTTGACTAAATTATAAAGCACAAGTTTATGCATTTTTTTAAAGATTCAAGTTCCATTTATCAACTTGATACAAGATGATTTAAATGGTCCTATGGCCTATTGCAGTGGTTCCCAATGTGGGCGATGCGCCCCCTCGGAGGGGGCGTGACTTCATCATAACAGGTGGGGAGCGAACCTTGTGCACTGAATAAAAACATTTTTTTTTGTTATTTGCACTTTATTAATGAATAGATTATTACTGCTATAAAACATGCAATTTTGTTATTTTTATGAGATTAGAAGAAGAGTAGATAAAATTTCATCTATTTTTTTCCAAAAAAGGTCACATTTTTACTCGTTAAAGCTGATATCTGGAGTTGCTGAGCTCCACTTCCTCCCCCTGCCTCTGCCAATCTACCAGAAGCCACGCCTCTACTGCATGCGCATCGTGGAACATAACAAGGTTGCATCACATTTCATATATATAGGTCTATGGGTCAGGTAAAAGCCAAAATCATATTTACCTGTTTGCTGTTGTGTTGTTTATCTTCAAAAAATAAATAAATAAATAAATAAAGATAAAATTAGTTCTGAGTGGATTTCGTCCCATGTCAACATTATGGATTCGGTTTTTTTATTAGTTGACAAAAACGTCATTTTTTTTTTTTTTTTTTTTTTTTTTCAATAAAATGTGCGTTTACATGTATTTTTTGATTAGTCATTGTCCATTGTCACTTGAAAAACTGTAGTCGTCAAAAACTATGACATAAATGTACCGAAGTTTAACACGGTTAAACTGCAAGTATTTTAAATACAGTTGTTTTTGTCCAAAAAAAAAGATATACTGTATGTCCAAACCAACACATATCTAGCCTTCTTCTTATTGTCTTCCAAACATCCACATCTTTTTCTCCCCAGCGGTGCATTGCTCACACACTGTCAAGGCGTAAGATATGATTGTATCGTCAGATATCGATCCGGCTCCGTTGCATGGTATTTATTCATCAAACTGCAGCAGGAGGCCTGAAATTGGTCTTTGAAGTGAATTTCACTGGTGCAGTGTAAATGAATGTTTTACATTCATTTACAGCTCAGAACCATATCAACACTCGTACCCATCGTCTGATTATAAATGTCTGCTCGCTCGTGTCTTTGTCAGATGAAAAATTGTAGAAAGATTGACAAAGATTAAACAAATATTTTTACTTGGATTGGATTTGATGCCTTGTTGTTTGAATACAACGTTGAGACAAAAAAAGCTCACTTTTGAATATTTGTTTAACAATCCTGTTATGCGTGCGGTCAATTTGACCCCATTTAATGTTTATAATAAAAAAAAAAAAAAAAGTTTGCTTTATATTTCCTGCCTTTTCCTAATTTGATGGGTACAAATGATTTAGCATAAAATTAGCATGATGCTATTTTACAAATGTGTCTGAAACTTGATAGTGAATAACCCCAAATATGTTGCAAAAAGGAGATCAAAAATAATAAAGGGGGGGGGTCACCAACATCAATCAATATGGTTAATTCTGTGAGAGTCATGAATCTGCACCCCAATTAGAAAAAATGTGGATGAGAGATTTTCAGGATACCCTAACTCTAAAACTGAAAGTTTGACCTGACGGTGGTGCTTTAGGAAAGGTCAATGGTCATATCGCCACCACAACTAATAAGGTTCATGTTCTGGTGGTCATTAATGTTGTCAGTAAATTTGAGAAGATTTGGACGAAAACTATTTAAGATAAATTAATTCTATCTTAAAAGCTTGGCCTGATGGTGGTGCTAGAGAACAGATTGAAGTTTCACTACTCAGGGGTTATTTATGGATTCAACAAATAAACAAAGTGCCTGACACAAAAACTTGGTCAAAAATTTTCTGAATATCTTTTTCTGGAGGCAAATATCCCTGGGGTCAGATTGACCCTGAGGGTAAAATGTGTTAGTGATATTTGAGGATAAAAGGATGGGAGGGTTAATAAAGTGTCTGGAAATTATTTTATCATTATTTTAAGCTATCCAGACGATTACATCTCAGTACATAGATGAAGAAAAAAATAGAATTTAATATTCGCTAGACCTCAGTATTCTTTCATTTCATTGGAAACTTCAAGTCACAAGTCAAGTCGTTTCACCTCAAACCCTCCAGTCAGTCAGTCATTCCAGCTGGAACCAACAACCAGTCCTCAGCGACTTTAATACGTGTTGAAATTTGATTACGAGTGTGAGTTTCTGGCCACTATACACGCTGTCAGAAGTGACGTTGGTTTGGCTGTGATTCTGGAGATTCTGACATCCGCTGTGCTGCTGCTGCTGCTGCTCCTGCTGAGCCGCAGCACAACAGGAATAAAACTAAATAAAAAGCGTGGGAAGATTTCTGTAAGAAAAACTGAAAAATTTAAAATAAAATGAATAAATATAAAGTGAAACATGTAATTTAATGAGCCTTTACCTCTCTTCACACCTCATAAGGTGTTGCATTGCAACAGGGTTGGGGTCAATTACATTTTTTTCAATTCCAATTACGTCTTCAACTATCCATGTTCAATTACAAATCAATTGTGATTACAGTAACAGGCAATTTTTCCAATTACATACATTTTCCCCTGAAAGTCAATTACATTCTCAAATACTAAAGTTCAATTACAATTTTACTGACTTTTATTTGTATAGCTTTGTGACTATTGTATGCAGGGCTTTTTTTTGTGTGTACAATGTCATTTTAGAATCTTTACATTTATATTTTAGAGCATTTAATAAAACATCTGATGTAAAAAGCCCAACTAGGGCTACAGCTATGAAGTCTTTGTACAAAACTTCAATTGCATTCACAGTATTGTTAAGTAGAATTTAATTGTCATTTTAAAAATATGTTGCTGTCGTAATTGTAATTTAGATAATTCGCTTTGTAATTGTAATTGCCATGAAAATTCTATAAAAATTGTCAATTATAATTTAACACAAACCTGAGGAACCATGTTACAGTTCTATGTACAGCTCTACACACATATGTAGTTAACAATTATTAAAATATGTTTCATATCCAGCTTTTCCACATTTTACCATTTAAAAAAAAAAAAAAATGAAATCAAGGGTTATAATGACACAGAAAAGGTTCAAACGCCCACATAAAAAAAATATTAAAACCTATATTTTCATTGATTAGGAAGCCAAACATAGTAATCAATAGATAGGAAGGAAGTTAGATGATAGATATTTGTTTTAGTGTGTTTTACAGCTAGTTTAGTACCCGCTATCATAAGAGATGCTAACAGAAAGCTAACACAAGAGGAAGGTTAACTTTCATTAGATTGTTTATTTTAGGCTCAGCAATTGCGATTAATTGTAATTGAACTTTCGTAATTGAGAACATAATTGCAATTGATTTTCAGAGTAGAAAAAATAATTGTAGTTTCATTGTAATTAGGAAAAAAAGCCGGTCACTGTAATCACAATTGAATTGTAATTTAACATGAAAACGTAATTGTTACTGAACAATGTAATTGACCCTCAACCCTGCATTGCAGTAGCATGGTTTCCTCCCATCAACGTGACCCTGCTACATCTAATGAAGTCACTAATTTAATATGCTACTGCACTTTCGGTGGCAATAGATTCAAAATCTAATCTGGGCCAAAACTGATTAGGCCTATTAAGTGGTAATGGAGCGAGGGGCACTTTAGCATGCTTGGAGGTTAAGCACCTTTATCTAAGGCGTGGCTGCTCTTTTGTTGTCCTGCTGTTAAGCTGATTGCTTGGCGGTGACCAGCTGTCTACGTGTGTGGTCTTCATTTTTCACAAAGCTGTTAATTTGGGAACACCAAATATATTTTGGTTCCCAAAAAAAAGCAAGAAAACTTCAAACTATGAACTAGAACTTTCTCAGGATTTTGGGCACTGGTTGTTTTGCTTTGTTCTAGAACACAGGGGCCAAATTTGGCTCTTTGGAGCATCTAATTCAGCCTGCAGGAGAAAGTCAAAAAGACAGAGAAAACAATCATTGTGCAAATGAAACTGCAGCGCTTATATTGAATGATTTAAATCATTTTTAATGTGATAGAATAGAAAAAAAATCAAAATTCTTCCAAAATTATTCAATTTTCCTCAAATTATTACATAATATTTCCCTTAATTAAATAGAAATTGGTCACAAAATCTAGGAAATTTCAAGTGAAGGTCCTGTTGGGACTATATCTATTACTTATTGCTTGGGTATTGTCGGTTTCTTGCATATTTTATGTATACAAGTGCAAACTAGGGCACAGTAATGTTTAAATTACTTGTTTTCCCACATAAATACTGATATTATAACAATGCTGTTGCTGAAAAAGAATAACATTGTCTAAAACGTGTCAAACTCATGGCCCAGGGGCCAAATCCGGCCCTTTGGAGCATCCATTTCAGCCCGCAGGAAAAAGTACAAATGACAGAGAAAACATGAATCATTGTGTAAATGAACTCTGCATTATTTGCAGAAGCTCACAGATTTCCCGGTGCTTATATTGCATGATTTAAGTCATTTTTATTGTTAAACAGAGGAAAAAACTCAAAATTCTTGCAAAATCCTAAGATTTTCTTTAAATTATTACATAATATTTACCTTAATTAGATAAAAATTGGTCACAAAATCTAGGAAATTTAAAGTGAAGATCCTGTTGCGACTCTTATATATACAGTATACTATGTTGGTTTCTTACATATTTTTGTATTTTATGTATGCGTAGAAGTGCCAACTATAGGTGCACGCAATAACGTTGAAATTACTCGTTTTCTTGTGTAAAATCTGTGGCCCACTTAGGATTGAACTGCTCCGTATTTGGCCCCTGAACTAAAATGAGTTTGACGCCCCTGTTCTAGAACAAATAAGGAGCGTGGAGTATTTCTTGAAACAGAAATGGCCCTTGATGCTTTTTTCTGACATGTATGAGGGATGGACAGCCGGGGCATAAGAAAAGACAGCGTCCTGCAGTGATGAAAATTGATGGCCTGAAATGGCTCGCCCATGCAGGCTCGTGTGTTCATAGGAGGGGATGTTATGGGGTCATTGTGGAAGAGGAAATCCAATACATCTCAATAAAAGCTTTTCTTCTCGTACCTGGTTTAATATGATGTGTGCAAAATAAACATCAGCTTTTTTTTTTTTGTTTCCTTTTTATTTGTTCAATCATTTTTGTGTTTTCTGTCCTAGTTTTAAATGTTTAGAAATACTTTCAAATAGAAAACAAAATATAAAAAAAAAAAATTGTTGTTTTTTTGTTTTGTTTTTAGAGGTCAAGAAACAAACCAATAACTATAAAATGCAAAAAAATAAGAAAATAAAAATTGAAAATGTACGATGATGTACTCAGAAAGGTCAATCTTGTAAATTTGATCTAAATGTATCATGTATCATCATTCAAACTTGAATTTATCTTGCTTTTAATTTTTATTTCAATTCTTAATGTTTTGGCTTGTTTATAATTCTGTTAAAAAAAAGAAAATAAATATCAAGTATGGACATGCAGTGCATCAGCTGTGTATCTAAAACAGGCATCAGACGCCATCTACTGGCAGGATAAGTCATTGTTGTTTTAACAGCATCTTTGCAGAGCCAAAAACCAATAACTAATGCAGATTTATTCATAATGACAACAACGTTAGTTGACTTTAGGCTCTTACTACAAAAATAAAAGCGTTCATTGCTTTAAAAATGTACAAGTTACTTAGGAAAATAAAAATGTTGCAAACTGCTTGGAATTGAATTTGAAGCCACACACTTTTGTCCTAAAACGGGTCAAACTAATTTTAGTCCAGGGGCCAAATACTGACCAAATAAAGAATTACTGCATGTGGTACAAACAGAAGAAACACGCAAGCCCATAAAAAAATGTTGCAGAGTTTGGTTAAATTGCTGCATCTGTCCATCAACAACTGGATTATTTAGTAATTCACACAAAAATTCATGTTTTCTCTGTAATTTTTACTTTCTCCTGCAAGCTGAATTGGATGCTCAAAGCAGAGGTGGGCAACTTCTTCACAGTGGGGGCCACAAAAATATGTTTGTTTGATTGAAGGGCCACATCAACATTCATGTCAGCATTTAGAACAATGACCAATCTGAGCATTACAACAGGAAACAAAAAAGTGATTTTATGGTAATTTTGTTTGCTTTTTGTGCATTTCTGTTGTTTTTTTCTGTATTTTAAAATTTTTTTTATTGTGTATATGTGTTGTTGTTTTTGCTTGTTTGTAGTACTGTCATTTTGTGTTTTTCTTGTCTTTTTGTGTACTTTTGTTTTCATTTTCATTAAAATATGAGTCAATTTTTGTATTTTTGTTGTTGTTTTGTGCTATTTGGCATACTTTTGAGTAGTCCTGGTGTCATTTTGTTCATTTTTGTAGTAGTTTTTGGAATATTTTCTGTGTTTTTCTAGTCTTCTATAGTATTTTCCTGCAATGTTGAAATTATTTGTATTTTTTCATGTATTCTTGCTTATGTTTTGTGTATTTTTCTGTCATTTTATACATTTACTTTGTGTGCCCTCGGGCCGTCAGTTGCCTATGCCTGCTCTAAAGGGCCAAATTTGGCACCCGGGTGGCCTTGTGTCAAACTCAAGGGCCGGGCCGGGCCCTATAAGTTTCCTCGTATATTTTCACCTTTAGAGCTGAAATCAACGTTTTTGTTTTTTTTTTTTTTGTTTTTTTTCTGCTGAAAAATCAGAAGTCAAACACGCTTTAAATAATTTCTCTGTGTAAACTCCAGAGCAGATCCCTTCCAGTGTGCAGGACTCATATAAGACTGTGTGGTGCTGACAGCACAGACGCAGAGCAGCTGAGCTCCTTCCTGTCTGTGACTCCACCATGTGACCCTGAGGCGTGTTGTGTTGTGTTGTGTATATATCCAGATGGCCACCTCTCCTTCTGTCCGTCTGTTTGCTTCTCCTCCTCACTTCTCTTTCTCTGCTCCACCCAGCTGAGCCTCATGCACCACATCTTCTCTCCCCTGACAGCTCACTGAGCCCCCATGCTAACCAGCACCAGCTACACCAGTGTTCGACAGCTGTCCTGTTTGCACATGCCATTCCCAATGTGCACACGAATACAACGTATACTACTGCATTCATCAAAGCATTTCAGTAAGAAAAAAAAATAGAATTAAATATATAGATTTGCACCAAGTACATAATTGATAATGTTGACTACAGGAATCTGCGTCGAAGTGTCGTTTAATGTAAATTTATGATAAAATCAGGGTGGCCGCCGCTTTCTGCTTCTTTATTGCTGCAGTACCATACATGACCTGCTGGGCGCAGTGTCGCTTCACTATTTACATTGTGAAGAAGAATTGCGCAACAGAAGAAGAACCAACCTAAAGTCTCAAATGTATGGGACCATTTCACTGAAAACTTATGAATAACAAATGGATTCATATGTATATTTTGTACAGTTACTGTATTTTATGGCACTTAAAATATTTGTATATTATATACTTTATATTAAGAATTGTATTTTTTCGTATGAATTTGGGAAAACTATATTGAAAACTTTTGTCCACTCCGGGGGGGGCAATGCTCTCACTGCCCCTGCAACCGATGCCTCAGAATGAAATATTTTCAATTCAATTATCTGTTTCTTTGTCGTATTATGACTATTTGAAATCAAGACGATTCATAAATGATGAAATTATCAGTCAAATATCACATTTAATAACATGTAAAAGGTAAGAAAACATTAATGCCTAGTGTTAATTTTGTTGACTAAAAAATATTGTCATAGTTTCCATCGACTACATAAAAGTGACAATAACTAGACCGGCGATTCTCAACTGCTGGATCGGGACCCAAAAGTGGGTCACGTACAGCCGGTCAAAAATAAATATACTGAATGTCTCTCGTGTTGGACTTGTCTTTTAGTTTGAAAGAAACTTTTCTTTTGACAGGCATGCTGTGTTGCACAGGAAAATACATAGATTTCTGTTTAAAAAAAATAGTATATGTACAGTACATGTGTTTTAAACAGCTATTTGAAAAAAAAACTAATTTTGTTGGTTGAGTATTGAAGTGGGTTGCGATTTAATGACCGTGTCAAAATGTGGGTCCCAGGGTGAGAGCAGTTGAGAACCCCTGGATTAGACTATGACTAAATAAAAATGTATGTGAACAAAAACTGTTTAAAAAATATATATACGCATTGATTGTGTAACTATATATATATATATATATATACTATATATGTAGCCAATCTAAAATCTTAATGTCATTTAGTTGGGTTAAAACAAGAATATATAACTGATACAGTCCTGATGACTACCGTACATTTCGACTTAATCTAAGTTGCATTTTAGGCAAAAGACTCTGACTAAAACTAAATCGTATTTTGCTGTTAAAGTTAACACTGCAGTATAAGAGTCAATTGTACCTGTATGCTTCATGCATTGATTGGAGAATCTATTTTCATTATAACATACTTTGAATAACCATAAATCTGAATTGTATACATACATATTTGCAGTTTTAATTTAAAGGAAAATGTTTCCAAGAAGCATGTAGGACTTTTCGTTACCACTCGTTCAGTTCTCCTTGACCGTATCTGTACCCAATAGAAGGTTTTCACCGACGTCACTTTCTGGGTCGTAACACAGATGCGCTGCCATGTTGGAGGTAAGCGGATGCTGACACTACATGTTGGAGGTTCACAGAGGTGTACTCTGCGATGGATAAACCACATTAAAGCTCCTCAAAATGCATTATAGACGTAAAGGCATACAGGGAAGGACTTGGTCTGCAGGAAAGGGCAGGTTATTTGAAAAAAATATGGTTTATTGGTGGTGCAGATCCATACGAGTTAGCTCCCATGAGTTTCCCGTCTATTATGTATCCTGATATCATCAACAACCTGAATTTCACCAAGCCCATACACAGCGGAAGAACTTAAATCTTATAGAAGTTTGGAGGTTGGCTGCAGTAGTAGAGGCTCGCGTTAGCAACTGATATATATCGCCAGATAACTCAGTCAGTTCTAATAATTTCACAGTGAACCTACAGCATAGTTAAAATAGTATACGACCACCAGGCAATCTTAGATTTAGGCAACTCAAACAGTTATAGTCCATTAGATGCGACTACTCTGGACCTTGAGCCTCGGACTGCTACGACCGGCTCCATCCAGCGGCCTACTGGACCACCTGAAGCTGGATTTAAATGCAAGATGAAAGATGAGGGCGGTGGTATTTGCATATACATCAAAAACAACTGGTGCAACAACGGTGAGCTAGTCTCATGTCACTGCTCTCCTGATGTGGAACTACTGACTATAAAATGCAAACATTGTTCTCCCTGATTTGTTATAACTTTTGTCAGTCTATAAAACTCTCTCTTTCCGATTAGTACAGCCAAAATTACGGCAGTAGTTCACCAATTCCTCTCAAAATTTGGGATTTGCTCATGTGTGCTGTTTGTAAACCTGCTGCTTATCTCTAAAATGGCAACTTCCGGGTTGATGACGTGGTTGATGACGTGTCGTGAAAACCCTCTACAGTATATAGTCGACGAAAACCTTATTGTCATATAGTTGACTGAAACTGGAATTTATAACTGAAATAGTCCTGATGACAACATTTTAGCTTAATTTAAATTGCATTTCAGGCAAAAGGCTAAAATAAAATCATAATTTTCCATTAAAATGAGCATTGCAGCAGTAGAGTCGATTGTACCTAAATATGCTTTATGCGTTGATTGGAGAATCTGTTTTCAAAATATCCATAAATCTGAAATGTATACATATTTATTTGCAGTTTTCATTGAAAATACTAAAGGAAATTTTCGTAACCACTCGTGTTATTCCTTGTTTATTTCTCACCGACTATATCTAGTATGTAACCAATTTAAAATTAATCAAGTTTTGCAGTGAAAATTAACACTGCTTCCTTCCTTTACGCTACAAGCCCCGCCCCCACCTCGACGTGGAGGATCTGCAGCAGTTGTGTTTATATCGTCCCTGGACTTAGGTGTAGGCCACTTAACTATCTAAGCTTTCCTAGTGATCATCCCATTTATCTGGGATTATTGCAGTGAATTTACTGTTTGGTCTTCTTCCAGGCCTAAAATGTCAAGTCCAAAGTCATGTATGCACTAGCTTTATTCAGTAAGACCTTCCCAGATCCGTCCAAAGCTGCTAGCAGTTGATCTTTGGATAGAGCATGAAATAAATAAATCCTCTTTAACAGATCAATATTCATCCCATTTAATGCTGGATGTGAAACTGCTGGATTTGAGGTGGTAATGCTGATGTACAGCTAATCGTTGGAAAATAAGCAGCTGGGCTTTGCCATTCAGCAGCCCTGAGTTTAAACAGAAAAGGCGAACGAGTAAATGCTGATTGTCTGGCCGGAGAAAAAAAAATGCTGATAGTGATTGCGTCTGATTCATGGTTTGCAATTAACTCAAAGAGCATCTTTTGTTGAGTAGGATGGGTTGTTATAGGTTTGCTGCAGTTCTACAATCACTCTTTGCACTAATGATACAACCCTGGACAATGGCGACGCTTCATTATTATTCTGTGCTCCATAGTACCAGGGGTGAATCAGCGATTTTAAAAGTGAGGGTGTTCTAAGGGTAGAGCAACGGTCAACTTCCTTCAGTTTATTAAATTAATTTACTAAAACCATGATAAAGCTGTTATTAAGTCAGTGATACCGAACATGTGGCTTTTTATGTCCGAATTTGAATTATTATTCCACCAGAAAACCTTAAAAAGGGTGAAACTTTTTAACCCATCTGTACTGTTTTCTTTGGCCAATTTGAAACTTCCTTTGTACCATTTTTGCCCCTTTTACAAAAAAAGTGACACTTGTTTTTTTTTTCAGATTTTAGCTTCCTTTTGCATATAAATATATTTTTTTCCAAATTTTTGTCCCTTTTGCAAGTTCTTTTTGACACTTTTATCAATTTTTTGTTGATTCTTTAACCATTTTTAGCCACTTTTCATCCAAATGAGCTACATTTCGTCCCATAAATAAGACTTGTTTCCTTTTTTCCCTACAATTTGCCTCTTTTTGTTCCACATTTTTGCCCCTTTTCACTATTGTTTGCAAAATTTTGCTCATTTAAGCTACCTTTTACCATTACATACCACCTGTTTCCTCTTTTTTTGCCACTCTTGACTGCTTTTGGTCCATTTTAGTCACTTTTCACTGTTTTCTTGCCACATTTTTACTACTTTTGGACCATTTTTTTTGCCACCTGTTATTCATTTTTTTGTCACTTTACTCATTGCTGTTTATTCTTTGTTTACCTTCTTCGTCAAATGTCTGGCTGTGATTGGCTTGATCACCATTCAACCAACCTAACTGGATCAATATGTTCTCAACAATGAATCCCTCTGTAAAAAGTGAGGGGGATGAATTTCTGTTTTTATGAAAGTTTGGGGCTCGCATCCCCCACGTCTGCATAGTACAAAGAACTACGGGGAGGACGTGACCTCAGTCAGACTGTATTTCTGGATGAGTGGGGAATCCTTTCTTCCTCTGTGGTAACGACACTAAAGCACCCGTGACAGAGTGTGACAGTGAAGAGCTAGCTATACTTGAGGCATAGTGGCGACTGCTCAGTTTTACAGCACTCAGTACGAGGGTTAGTTCTCATGTACATGAAAGCATCAAGAAGATGACCGGAGTGATTTACGACTGGAATTTTAGTTCCCCTATAGTGCAGGAGCTCCGCCCACATTGTCTCTCTGCCTCTCAGGCCTATGATTTACTCGAAATGCAGCCATCATGGATTACCATTGTACCTATACAACTCTTTCACCTCCGATACGATACCGATATTGCTGCCTTGGGTATTTGGCTATAGCGATATCGATCCAATATGACAGACACCGGCAACTGGCGGCCCTCGGTCTAATTTCATGCGGCCCGCAAAACTAAATTGATATTCATGAAGTTGGACGTATATGAAGCCCAACATAACACAAAATCTCCAGAAACACAGAAAACAGCAAAAGAAAAGTACACAAATTTGACAACAAAGACACACTAAACAACCACTTATACACGAAATGACAAAAAAAATACACAAAAAGACAACACTAACACCAAAAAATATTACAAAAACACACAAAAAGGCAGCAAAAAGATAAGAAAATAGACAAAATGAATTCAAAAACACACAAAATATCTAAAAACTCAAAATGCACCAAGAAAACCCACACAAAAGGACTACAAAGACAAATGCTTTCTATCTCATGCTAACTCATAATGATGACTTTCTGTGGTAATTTTCATTTTTTTTTTTTAGTGGCAGAAATGGGCTTCCAAACATTTTTGTATGTTTCTTTGTAACTACATAAAGCATTTTTTCTCATAATTATGACTTTATTTATCATAATTATGACTTTAATTCTCATATTTATGACTTTATTTCTCATAGTCATGATATTACTAACTCATAATTATGACTTTTTTAGTGGCGGAAACAGGCCTCTATATTTTTTACTAACTATTCATCATGAATAAAATAAGTTTTTTTTGTTTTTGTATTGGTACAAACATGCATATGTAGGAAATACAGAAAATCTAACTTGGGCCCTGTCAACTTCAAGTATTTGTCTGGATATTTGGCATGAAATCCTGGCTGTGTTCTAAGCAAGCCTGGGAAAACAGTCTGGAAAATGTAAAAAAAAAAAAAAATGACTATTTGCCTTGTTTTTTGGCAATTAGGTATAATATATGTAGCAGATAAAAATGACAGAACACGTACAAAGGTTGTCCATCATGTCAGTGAGGCAGAGTGTTCTTTGTTTGATGAGTTCACTTTAGTTTCTAAAAAAAGTCACTACGACTATGAATTGATAAGTTTCAGTGCCCTCACAGTCAGAGACATAGAGACAGGTGCGTCTCACCTGTGGGGGATGCGCCACTCGCACTTTCATAAAAACTAAAATTCATCACTTTTCTGCGAATGATTCATTGTTAAGAACATATTGGTTCAGTTAATATAAATAAATGAGTTACAGGTGTCAAAAAAATGGTCCAAAAGTGGAAAAAATGTGGCAAGAAAAGAGTGAAAAGTGACTAAAATAGGTCAAAAACAGTTGAGTGGCAAAAAAAAAAACAATAAAAAGGAAACAGGTGGTGTATAATGGCTAAAGTTAGCTTAAATGAGCAAAATGTGGCAAACAATAGTGAAAAAGGGCAAAAATGTTTAACAAAAACAGGCAAAAAGTAGAGAAAAAGGGTTGATGAAAAATGGCAAAAATAAAAAAAAATGTTAAAAAAAACAAAAAATTGGATTAGAGTGTCAAAAAGAACTTGCAAAATGACAAAAAGTTATAAAAAGGGATATTTATTGAAAGCTAAAAGTGTCAATTTTTTTGGAAAATGGCCAAAGAAAAAAGTAAAAGTGGGTTTAAAAATGTTTAAAAGTATCACTGACGTAATAAGAGTTTTATCATGGTTTTAGTAACTTAATTTAATAAACTAAATTAACTTGACGGTTGCCCTACCCTTAGAAGACCCTCACTTTTAAAATCGCTGATCCACCCCTGGCTAGAGATCCAAGATGAGAGAGCCAATGGCGGGACGCTGAGAAAAGACCTCAGTGCAACAAAGCAGTCAGCGCCCGGGTTGTTTGCTGAGGATTTCTGGATCACCAAGCCAAAGAGCTACAAGAGAAAAGAAGAAAGGAAAGAAGGAGGAGAAAGAAGACAAGGGAAAAAGAAGAAATTTGGCATCTTTGGCTTCACCTCAACAAACACCCGGGGGTCTAAGAGTCTCATTTAAATAAACAAAAACCAAGGAGGTTGGATCAATTTGTGGACAAGAAGCTTTGCCTCAGGGCCCGGTGCTCTGACGAGCTTTGGAAGTGGCGCCGGACGGTGTCTCTCTGAGTCAGTGGTAGAAAATCCCATCCTTCAACAAGCTGTTGGAAAGTAATGTTCACAGGCTTCACTGGTGGCCTCACCCACATCGGAGGGACTTTGAAGTAAGAAGAAGAAGAAGAAGAAGAAGAAGAAGAAGAAGAAGAAGAAGAAGAAGAAGAAGAAGAAGAAGAAGAAGAAGAAAACAGGCAAATCAATGTATGAAAAATGGCCTGTTGCCATCAAAAGTCAAGAAGAGGATGGAAAATAAAAAAAGAAACCACCATTGGACCAAAATTTGGGATTTAAAAAAAGAGACTTGAGCACCTGCAGGATCATATGGGTTGCCAATTTAGATTTAGATTTTGGTTTAACATTTATACTTTAGATTTAACATTTATATTCAAATGTAACATTTAGATTTAGATTTAATATTTAGATTTAAGCTTTAAATTTAACATTTAGATTGAATGTGTAATCTTTAGATTTAGATTTAATATTTAACATTTAGATTTTGATTTTGATTTAACATTTAGATTTAACACTTAATATTTATATTCAACAAATGGATTCATATTTAAGATTTATATTCAAGTGTAACATTTAGATGTAACATTTAGATTTAGAATTAAGCTTTATCCCTATTTAAATTTATATTTAGCATTTAGAATTTAGAATTAACATTGATATTTAAATGTGAAATTTAGATTTAGTTTTAATATTTAACATTTAGATTGAGATTTCACATTTAGATTCAACAATTACATTATATTTACATGAAGAAAAAAAAAAAAAATCACAAAATTCACATATGTTTTTTGAACGTGGTTTGTGCCAAAAAGTTGCTGTTTATTTTAGCATGCGCAACTTTACAATCAGAGCCCCAAATGATCAGTTGGCCAGGACTGATAATCAACCATGGCCAAGGTCATGACCTCTATTCTACGGCAAATCAAGTGGCCCATCAAGTCTCAGTCCGTGACAGCATCCGTCTGCTGTTCTGGTGCATTTCAACCTTTGTAGTAACCTGAAGAAACCAGCAGATGGCATCAACAACACAAATACATACTGCTACAAGTGTCAATGTTTTTGTTTTTTTAGACTAAATATAAGTGAGAATGTATTTAAATACCAACGTTGGAGCTTGGAGTGTTTTGCAATAATAAAAAAAATAAATAAATCCAAAACCAAATTAGGTTAAAATTAGAAGATCAATCACTTTATCAACCTGAATTAACACAGTTCAAGTCATTTATCTGTGTGTGGTTATCAATGAAGGAAATTTATGTTTATCTTTGCTATTAGGACACAAAAAAATAAAGAAATAAATAAACAAAAAAAATGAACTTAAAAAAACTACTGCTTTTTATGGAAGCCCGTTTCCAACACTATGGCAAGTCATAATTATGAGTTAGTAAAGTCAGAAAATAATTTTTTTTAACGTACATTTGCAAAGAAACACCAATAAGTGACAGAATAATTTTTGAAATAAAGACTTATTTATGCACTTCCACTATGTTCTATGCTAGATACCATGTGTTGAATTCTAACAACTGAAGAAACAGCAAAAATATCTGTTTCAAATGAATTATTATTCAAAGTGTGATTAAGAAAGTAAATGGTCAGTGTTAGTAGACTGCTGCACATGCATTTGTATCCTATAATTATGACTTTCTATCTCATAATTATGACTTTACTGACTCATAGTTATGACTTTCAGTGATGATTTTTTCTTTTTTTTTTTTTTTTTTTTTTTTTTAGTGGAAATTGGGCTTCCATAGCTTTGACATTCAACAAAACCAAAAGTCACATGTTATGTGTGGTGTGGACCACTAGAGACTGAGCTGCATCCATATAACATGCAACTTTACCCTTAAACATAAAAAAAGATGGGCATAGGTTAGAGCACTGTTTTTCAAATGGGGGTACGTGTACCCTTAGGGCTACACAATGGCACTACAGGGGGTACTTGAGAGAGAGAGCGGAAAATGAACAAATAAAGTGGTCGGCAGATGAACAGAAATAATAAAAATTCTAGAAATATATCTATTCAGGAGGCACTAAATCAGTTTTTCTCAACCTTGCCTTGGGGTTGCCTGAAATTTCTGAAAAATTAAAATAGATTTTTTTATTTTTCATCTATTTATTTATTTTATTACAACTGTATTTCTAGACTTTGGCTTTGTGAAATATAAATCCATCCATCCATCTTCAAACCCGCTAATTCCCGTTTATCAGGGTCGCGGGGGTCTGCCGGTGCCAATTTTCTGGCTCTCATTGGGCGCTGGGCAGGGGTACACCCTGGACAGGGTGCCAGTTCATCGCAGGGAAATATAAATCTATTTCTATAAATATCAATCATGTTTGATATATATATATATTTTTGAGCTCGTGTTTTTTTTTGGTGCATCTTCCCTGAAAGCGTCTTCATCTCTGTAATCTCTTTCACTTTGTGGACCAAAAACTTTGCTAATAAAAGGTTAATTTGGGTCATTTAATTTACCGTATATAGTCATCATGTAAGGGTGACATTTGCTGGGCGCGCTGTAGCTCTAGCACTCCAACTCATGATCAGGATAAACAGGTGCATCGTATTCCCAGCTCCACCATAGTTCACACACCATAGTTCTGTGTGAACTATGGTGGAAATTCCTCTGCCATGTCTTATTGATTTGCATAATATTTTGCTGACATTCATTTTTAGGGTAGAAGGATCTTTTCTTCCACCTAAAACTGAATAGCATTATCATGCTGCTACCCAGTTTGCATGAGAAGATGAGCTGAAGAGGTGGCTAAAGAAAACGCACACAAACGATTGTAAAGTTGAGCATCCTAAAATAAACTTTTTGCCATATTTAGTAACAAACTACATTTAAAAAATGTATGTGAATTTTTTTTTTAAAGTTACTTTTGCCCAGATTTACAGCAAATGCCATTTAGATTTTGATTTCACATTTCTATTGAGATTTAACATTTAGAATTTAGATTTAAAATATACATTTAATTCTAAGATTTAGATTTACATTTAACATTTAGGTTTAGATTTAAGCGTTACATTTAACATTTAGATTTAATATGTAACATTTAGATTTAGATTTAATATTCAACATTTAGATTTAGATTTAACATTTAAATTTAATATTTAACATTTAGATTAAGATTTAGATTTAGAATTATTGTGGAAAATTCCAGTGCCATGTCTTATTGATTAGCATGATATTTGCTGACAGTAATCTTTAGCGTAAGAGTACCTTTTTCTTCCGAGCTTACATGAGAAGATGAGCTGAAGACGTGGCTAAAAATAAAACACATTAAAACAGCATATTTATATTTTTGAAACAGAAACAAAGTATGTAAAGACAGGCAATTAAGCTAATAATTTGGCCAAATCCAAAATGACAAAATTAGGACAGAACCGCTGTGGTTTTGAATAAGCCATTTGCTAAATGCAGCTAATTACCGCTATTTTGCTGAAAACATAGTCCCCAGAACAAGGTCCAAATTAATAAATCAATGACTTTAATAACAGCTATAGCTAGGCTATGAATTTGGTACAGAATGACAAATTACCAAAGTTAGCACAGTTGCTAACTTAATTAAAAAAGCTGCTGTCATTTTGGATGAGCCATTTGCTAAATGCTGCTAATTACCGCTATTTTGCAAAGCAGTGCCCAAAACAAGGTCCAAATTAATTAATTAATGACTGTAATAACAGCTATGAATCTGGTACACCCAGCTACAGAATGACATCCTTAAACTTGTTTTGGAGTTGTGGTGAAAGCAAACCCCTTTTTGATTGAAAAAACACTGTATATTCTGTATTGTTCACTTGTGTTACCATATTTAAATTCAGTTCTGTTTGCTTATTTTCACACACATTCATAATTTACAAATGCATGTAAAATAATCTTGACATTTTCACATGAGAGATACAAACTTTTCCTCAAGAAATAACCAGAATCCCAAGAAAGTGATGATTTTTCCAGAGCCTACACATGATGAAGAGCAGCTGTAATTGAAATAATATACAATAACTTGTATCGGGCCTTGAAATGTGGAGGACCTTGTTTAAAAATAGGATGATCTATTCATCAGCTTTTTGTACACAGATCATCAGACCAACAGGTGCAGAAAATGAAGAATAACACCTTCCATAAAGGCTTCAGTAAGTTTATTAGGGTTGAAAAATGTTTTTTGTACAAACTGTTCATGGAATAACACTTTGAGTTAACACATTGCCAATGGTGTATCTCTGCTGCAAGGTGTTGCACTATTGCGTATGCCAGGGGTTCTCAAACTCGGGGAGGGGGGTCATCAGATGCCTTCAACTAAGAATATTATTTTGTAACAATTTGAGCCGATGCATTTTTGCTTATTTTTTTCCTTTTTTTCTGCAACTACACTAAACGTAAGTTTGGTGTAGTTGCAGATGTTGTTGTATGGCTCTATGAGACCTAACGGTGACCGTCACCAGTTCTTACCAAGGATGAAGCCATTCTTCTACCTCATCTTCGAGACCATAATAACAACAAAGTCATGTGACTGACCTTCGGGGGCTGACCCGAGGGCATATAATGCATCCGGGGCAGACACCTCTCCCTCTTGCCTGTAATGCCTCCATCAGTTCCGAGCGGCAAGAGAGGTCATTGTTTGGTCTCATAGATCCATAGCTATGGACATAACTAATGATCGACCTCATTCAGACCGTCACCCAGTCTTACCATGGATGAGTCATGGCAACAAGTTCTCGAGGAACCTGTGTCACCACCTCATCGGTATGTTCAGCGGCCGACATAAGAATAGCGGAGTCGATCGCTGCAGCTGTCACACTGACTCTGTAAAACCTGGCAAAAGTACATGAAGTGATCCATGATGCTGCTGCACATATGTCACTGAGAGCCATCCGCCTTATTGCGGTCCACAAGGTAGCCATACTGCGTGTCAAGATGTCACCAGATCCCCAGGAACTGAGAGCCCCTGAAATGAATAGGCCTGAGAAATTGTGTCAACCAGCCAGTGAGAGAGGCATTGTATAGACAGTGGCTGTCCCGAACGCTTACCACCATAACATACAAACAGATGAGTATGTTCCTGTTTCAGCTGTTGTGTTTGGTCCATTTATGCCCTCAATGCCTGTACTGGGCACAGTGTGTTGAGAGCTATTACCCCTTGACAGGCTGGTACAGGACAAAAGGACTCCAGATTGATTGTCTGATTTACTGTTTGAGGACTCACTCTCTTGGGCAGGAAAACTGGATTGGGCCAGAGAGACACCCCTGCATTCTCAGGTTGCCACCCTAAGCAATCATTTCTCATAGAAAGTGCGTGAAGCTCCTCACTCACCCTTTTAACAGAGCACATAGCTAAAAGAAAAGCTGTCTTATGTGACAAAAACTTAAGAGTCGTCTGCTTCAATGGTTCATAAGGGGCCCCGGCTAAGGACCTCAACACTAGAGGAAAGTCCCATGAAGGTGTTCTCAGACACCTACCAGGTCGTAAACGGCTGCCCCCCTTAAGAATTTGGGATACCAGAGGGTGCTTCCCCACAGAAAGCCCTTCTACTGGCTCATGAAACACAAAGGTGGTCGTGGAGTAAACCCTCAGGGTGTTAGCAGCCCTCCGCAACTCCAGGAGGGATTATGGAAAGTGATGCACAGAGGCCAGAAGGCAGGTGGCAGGGTCCAGCCCTTTGTTCTCGCACCAAGAAGAAAATAATGCTTCCGGCCACCCGTGAGCCTGGGCATCTCGGCCCAGGGCTCTGGTCTGATAAGACACAATGAGTCATTTCCCGGGATGCAAAAAGATCCACATGGAGTATGCCAAAGCGAGCACACAGTTTTGCCACCACCTGAGGATGAAACCTTTATTCTCCCAGGAGCTGCCCAGAACCCCCAATATATGAATTGCTCTGGGTGAGGCCAGGCTTGGGAAGGCCCAGAACAGGAGATTCTGAGCTACGTAAAGACACCGTCCGGACCTTGTACCATCTTGATGGTTTATGTGGTACACAGTGGCAAAGTTGTCCATCCTCACAATAACAAGTGTGCCACCTATGGAGGGCAGCAGGACCTGTAGGGCCAGATGCACAGCCCTGAGTTCCAGCACATTGATGTGCAAAGGCCCCTCACCATGCTGCCTTCCCACACTGCCCCCCACTCAATGCGGGAAGCATCTGTTGATACTAGCGTGTGCCTGGAGGGCAAGTCTCCCAGGAGGCCTCCCCCTGTGAGTGTCATGTAGCTCTGCCATAGTAGCAAAGCCTTCAAGCACAATTGTGTCACCCACCTGTCCCTGCGTGGATGCAGCTTGAATGCATTCAGCCACCACTACAGGGGCCGAGTGGGACCACTATCATTGCAGCAAATATCAGCCTCAACAACCTCTTGAACTGAACCAGCTCCAGGTGTCTGCCCGCACGGAAGGAGTAAAGGGTTGTTAGAACTTTGGTTACCATCTGGGAGGTAAGAGCTGCCTTTATTGTGACTGAATTCAAACTCAGTCCCAGAAAAGCTGTTTCTTGCCCTGGCTCCAAGTTGCTCTTGTCAAAATATACTTCGAAGCCGAGTGATTGAATGTTGGTCAGCACTATATTCGTGTCCTCTACAGCTTGTTCACGAGATGCAGCTCAAATTAGCCAATAGTCGAGATACGGTATGATCTTCAGTCCTACCTTCTGAAGTGGTGACAGGGCTGCTGGCATTACTCTTGTGAAGACCTTCTGTGACAGTGAGAGACCAAATGGTAGGACCCTAAATTTCTAGGTCTGGCCATGAAAGGCAAACCGGAGAAACTTCCAATGTTCTCTTAAGATCGGGACATGGAAATATGCAGCATCCTTGAGGTCAAGAGTGGTAAACCATTCTCCTGACTATACAGAGTCTAGAACCTGCCTTGTGTGCAGCATCTTGAACGGTAGAGTTTTTAAGTACACGTTCAGGCGCCTGAGGTCCAGGGTAGGGCGGAGCCCCTCATCCTTTTTCATAAACAGGAAATAGGTTTGAAGCAGTGCTGTGATCTTCTCTGCCATGATGGTAGCCTGCATTGGGTCCTTCACTGTTGTTACACAAACAATGGAGAAAGATGGTGGCCGTTGCCAAAATTGAAGTTTGTAACCCCTTGCAACTGTTGCTAGGACCCAAGGATCTGAAACAGTCTCCACCCAACTGTGCAGGCGCAGTTGGGAGTACACTTTGGCGACTTCTGCTGAAAACATCCCTCTAATAATAATAATAATAATAATAATAATAATAATAATAATAATAATAATAATAATAATAATAATAATAATAATAATTATTATTATTATTATTATTATTATTATTATTATTATTATTATTATTATTATTATTGCTGTCTCCCCACAGCAGCATCAAAGGTTGGTGTGTTGAACCCCTGGCGCCTGCCCTGAGTTTGGTGCTCCTGAGGGCTACACGTAGCATGAAATGGGCGCCGTGGACCCACAGAGTGCTGTTTTGGCACCTACTGTTGTCTAAATGCACGCTGAACACACTCTGTAGTTTGCAGAGACTTCTCTGCCTTTACCAACACACTCTGAGAATCAGAGTGAAACACTCTGCCTGCTTCCACTGGCATATTAAACAGTTCTTTCCTATCAGGAAGGATTGTCTGTGCCAGCCAGACCTGTCTGCAGGTCAGTGTGGCTGCTGACATAGCTAAGCCAACATCTCTGGTGAGCTGGGTGTGAGTGGAGAAGGCAGCATCTATTAAACTCACTGTGTCCTGATCACCTGTGTTAGCAGTCTTTCTATTAGCTGCTGACAGGATAGCAAGTGCAGGCAGGTGTGCAGGGGAAACCCCAGCAGTATGAGCTATTTAAGGTGAGGCTACACCCTGAGCGTGAGCCTCAATTCTGGCCATCCTGTCAGATAGGCCACGGATGGCAGCCAGTAACTGCAGCTGTGCATCCACAGGGGGATGAGCAGGGTTGAGTTTTGGAGGGGCGGCCGCCACACATAGGATAATTTTTTCTCATGCCCCTGGGAATGTCTGCGCTGACGTTTACATGAGTGCCCACTGTCTTTACTCCGCCTATCCCAACTATGTATAGGGGAATTCAAAGGAGAATGGAGATGGAGAATTCACTAAGATCGAAGCAATGATTAGTGCACGTGCAGAACTGGTGCAGACCGCCCTTATTTAAATGAGTGTTTTGTACGTGTTGTATTGAACATGGTGGGTGAACATGAGTGGAAGCAAAAATTAAAAAGAAGTGAAACAGCAGAATTTGAGGTGTTTCGTAGAGGAAACTAATAAAAAAAATGGATGAATTACAGCCAATATATAGATAGATATTCTTTATTAATGCCATAGTGGAGAAATGTGCGCGGATGTGACTGTGAGTGACGAATGAGTGCATAAGCGCGGCTAATCGCATGCGTGTACGTGAGACAGTGATCCGCAGAAAAGAGATGTGTGTGCGTGCGTGGAGCTGATTGCGTACGTGTGTGCAACTGTAACCTTTTTCCATCTCCGCTGTGTTTTCTGTCCACATTTACTGCAGCAATTATCTATGCGTGTGTATTTGCACCTGCTTTTCAGTCGTACTATTTTTTGGTACTAAAACTATCACCGCAAACAGTTCCAGATTTCATGCAATCGCATTGCTTCCCCTGCATAAATTAGTTTACATTTCCTCGTCCCATATTTTTGTTCCCCCAGGGAGATCCGCCTACTGTGCATATTCATTAGGGGGAAATGCGCTAAATGGATTGATTCCCTGGGCTTTGTACTTTTTATGAGTGTGCGGAGTGACGTTTGCACATGTTTTAATACCACCAAACCATTAGTGAATCTGCCCCACAGTCCGCAACATGACGTAAAAAGTACAAACAAATAAAACATTTTGAAAAATAGATAAAATACAATAAAAATGTCATTGAGATGATTTAGAGCTTCCACAGAACAGACATAGTAAAAATTCACAGATATTCATTAAAACAACGGACTGCTGCCAGAACAAAAGACCTTCTTAGATGTTCAGATCCCTAAAAACACTTTTTATTCCATTTACAGTGCAGTGAAAAGGATGGCCTTCAAAGTTTTGCACAGTTTTCAGATAAATATATACTGTAAATGTGGTTATCACAGATCCATAGAACAATGGACCATCATTGTTTCGCTCTCCAAAAATTACTTATGTAACAAAATTATGGATTGTCACTTAAATATAACAAAAGGAAGTAACAGGATGTTCTTTAAGTCATTTTTGTTTACCTAATTTAAAGTTAAATATCATTTTTTAACTTGAGCTCTTCTTGTTGTTCCTGACTTCTTCTCTTTTTTTTTTTTTGTCTAATATCCAAACTTTCGTAGGGGAGGTAACACTTGTTCTTCAGATTGCCTAAATGAATAATTTGAGACTCTTAATATCTTTGATCCGGCGGCTTCCTGAAATTACCGGCTTAAACATTGTTCTGCTGTTCGCTCTCTTCCCACCGGAGACTATCCATCCCACACCAGACACTGAAAGAGCTAGCGTAAGCCTCGCTAAGTCAGCCTTAGCTTCGCCACCCCAGCTTGTGGGAGCCAATTCATGCTGAATAAGACCATGTTAATCTGGGGTTTACCGCGAGACTAAGTCACTTGATTTCTCTCCTCTGTTAACCTGAAGTTGCTATGATCGCCAACTGGACTCAAAGCTGAGGGGTTTTTTGTTGCAACAGTTCAGAACGCAAGACACACACACACAACTGTCGCACAAAGAACTTCTGTGGGTGTGCTTGTGTCTTCTTCAGCTAGGCAAGGCAAGTCAAATGTTTTTGTATAGCGTATTTCATGCACAAGGCAATTTATTGTGCTTTACATCAGTGTTTCTCAAATGGGGGTACGCAATGGTACTAAAAGGGGTACTTGAGAGACAGAGAGGAAACTTTACGTATGTATTAAAAATATGTGGTTTTCTAATGTTTATTCTTTGTTATAAATGATAATCATACTAAATATTAGCAGCAACTAAAAAAAAAAAATAGCAATGAATCTATTCAGGAGGTACTAAATACTGTTTCATTCCAATTACAGTATTTACAAAATGAGATTCTTTAAAATGTGTGTCATCACTCACTCACTCAGTGGGTACTTGAGCAAAAAAAGTTGGAGAACCATTGCTTTGCATCATTAAAAAGTGCAACAGGAAACCTTTAACAATTTCAAAATCAATACGAACAATAAAGCCAGCAGAAAAAAAACATGAAAAAACATTAAATCAACAGTAATTTGATTAAAAATCTCCCTCTCAAATACGCAGTAGAGAAACTTTGATTTAAAAATGTTCACATTGGATTCTGACTTCAGCTCTGCTGGCAACTAAAAGCAGCATCACCATTTTTGCTGTGAAATCTGGGCTCCACTATCTGACCTGTGTCCATAGATCTGAGAGACCTGCTGGGCTCATATTTGACTAACATCTCACTGATGTATTCTGGACCAAACCCTATTCACAGATTTATAAACCAGCAGCAGAACTTAAAAGTCTATTCTGGGAGCCAGTGTATAGATTTTAAAACTGAACTAATGTGCTCCGACCTCTTTGTTCTGGTTAAAATCCAAGCTGCAGCATTCTGAACCAGATGCAGATGTTTGATGAAGACCATTACAATAGTCCAGTCTGCTGGAGATAAAAGCATGGACCAGTTTCTCCTGATCTTTCTGAGCCATTAAACCTTTCACTCTGGAGATGTTCTTTAGGTGGTAGAAGCTGTTTTTGTGATAGATGTGATCTGACAGCTGAATGTCTGATCTGAGTCAATCAGAACACCAAGGTTTTTGACTTGGTCTTTTGAACTTTTAAAGATCGAGACTCAAGATAATTGCTGACAGCAGTTGTCTTTTCCTTGTTACCAAAGACAATCACCTCCATCTTGTCATGGTTTAGTTGAAGGAAGTTTTCACTCATCCAGCAGTTTACTTTTTCTAAGCAGTCACACAACACCTCAATGGGACCATAGTCATCTGGGTTCAGTGATAGATATAGTTGTGTCGTCTGCGTACGCATAGTGGTCAAACGTTTTTATTACAGTTTTCCCAAATTCATTCAAAAAAATACAATTCCTAATTTATTGTACATAATATACAAATATTTTAACTGCCATAAAACACAGTGACTCTACAAAATATATATGAATTAATTTGTTGTTCTTTTAAAAATACTAGTATAAGTTTTCATTGAATTGCTCCCACACTTTTGAGAGTTTAGGTTGGTTCTTCTTCTGTTGTGCAATTCCTCTTCACAATGTAAATTATGAAACGACACTGCTCCCAGCAGTTCATGTATGGTACTGCAGCTAAAGTGAAGCAGAAAGCGGCTGATTTTATCATGAATTTACAACATTAATCAACGCGTCGACTCAAATTTTTCTTGTCAACATTATCAGTTATGTCACAAATCATTTTTGCATTATTTATATGTTTACTTTTATTTTTTATTACATTTTCAAACGCCAAAAACAGAGGTAAGGCTATACTTTATTGTTACTTTTTAAATGTTTGAAGCATTTTTTTTTTTCATATTATTATTCAACTTCAAATTATACATTTGATGGATACAGCACCGGTTTTTTTACCGACCACACATGTAAGTAGTTTATTTACAGTGAATTATCATATTAGTGTATGTCATGTTTTAAAATAAAGCTTGTTTGAAAACTGTTACTTTCGTAACACCTCTCCCCCACTTCTTAATGTTTTGATGGTTCCAAACCAGACTAATATATTGGAATGAATTTCCTGCATTTTATTTCCCTTGAGGCGTTTACCTCGGGCTTATCGCACCCAATATATCTAAACATTATATCAAAATGTTCATCTTTACATAATGTACACAACTGGTGCTCTACACAAAGTGTTGGACATTATTCAAAGGTAGCTCCAGAAATGCTGTTATCAGAGGCCTGTGTGTGGTGTGCGTTCAGAGACGACTCTGCCTTGTGCTCCTTATCTCTAGTGAGTGTGGATGGAGGGAGGGAGGGAGAGGATGGGAACAGCAGAAGCGTATCAGCTGCATGTGTAGGCCGCTGGTGGAGCCTCTTGTGACTGGACATTGTCAGGTGGGGTCAGACGCCGGGTTCGGCCAGTGGTTCTCACCAGGAATGCAGTCGTGTTATCAGTTGTTAAAAAAAAGCTCGAGAGTGTTTTAAATAAAAGCAAAATGTCCGAGTGGGAAGACGTATATGTATTATTCCTGCCCTGCCCCATGCTCTGCGTGGCAGATTTAAAGCTGGGGTGAAGATATAGAGCAACCTGAGTGTCACAGAGGCTGTGATTCATCACAAGTTTACTTATTTTATCTTTCACCTCCCCGTTTGATAATATTGGGATAGATTGATGAAATATACTGATTCTGAGGGTTCTCTATGTACAGTAGTTGCACGATTATTTATCACATGTGTCAATCCCCTATCTGGCACTTTGAAGCATCCATAAGTGAAAATAACAGAAAAAACATGAATCATTGTGTTAATAAAATTCAACACCATTTGCAGGGGCTCACAGTTTTCCCAGTGATTATATTGCATGATTGCAGTAAATTTTAATTTGAAAAAACTGAAAATTCTTACAAAATCCTTACATTTTCCTCACAATTTTACCCAATATTTCCCTTAATTTAATAGAAATTGTTCACAAAATCTACGAAATGTAAAGCGGAGACCCTGTCGGGACTGATATATGTCACTTATTCCTTGGCTATTGTCTGTTTCTTGCATATTTTGAATTTTATGTGTACGTAGAAGTGCAAACTAAGGTGCAATATTGTTGAATTTACTTGTTGTGACACATAAAATCTGTTGTTTTAACGATTCAGTTGTAAATTGTTGTTGAAAAAACTCACTTTTTTTTTTCCAAAATCCTGCTATTTTAAAGCAATCAAAGGACATTTATGTACCTGTCATTTATTGCTTAGATATTGTTGATTCCATCCATACTTTATGTCTGATTTATAACTGGAAGTGCAAACTTGGACCCATTAATGTTGAAATGTTTGATTTCCCGCCAAAAACCTGCAACACTCTTGTGATCCCACTGGTTTGTATCTGGCCCCTGAACTAAAATGAGTTTGATCACTTTCAAATATTGTCAATCATTTGTATAGTAGCAACCAATAATAAGACAAATGTGGCAAAAGGATATTTAGAAGAAATTCAACATCTTAGTATTTTCTTCATGACAACAATCTGAGCGCAGAAATTAAAAGCAACAGTGTCTCCAGAATGCCAAACTGAAAGAAAAAAGAAAATCAACACGACCAAAACTGAGCTTGACGCGACAGAAAAAGTTCCCTATATTTCGTGAAAGATTCTGCAGGATTTTCTGTGGGATCTGAAGTTTTTAAGGCAAGCTTTCTCTCCAGGGTTATTTCTCATCCCATAATCCCTTGCTCTGCCTCCTCTCCTCCCTGTCAATCCTGGCCAATTGAAGGCCTGAAAGGAGTGAGTAAAAAGGGGGGGTCGGATGAACCAATTACCGCAGCGGTGACTGAAACCCTTCCTACAGACGGCCAAGTCACTAAGTCGTGGACTTGTTGCTCAGTGGGAAGCGAGCAGTGGTGGATTAGCGCTGCTGCAAACAGACACAAGAGCCAACCTGGTAGGGGGCTGTGGCCCCACGGGAGGGGGGCGACCACCCCTACATGTGAACCTCATAAAACACATACCATCAAAAGCTAAAACAGGAACCATCATGGTGAGATGACCAGCAACTAGCATTGGACTGGCACAGTGATGCAATAGGTTGGCCATGACCTGGTTTCCATGACGATGGGAAGATAATGCAATAAAATGAAAAAAATGTATATATGGTCTTTGTATGATGAGGAGAAAAGAGTAATTGGGGATGGGGTCATATAAAAATAAAAAAGATCATAAAAATTCCAGTCTCGCAATGTTATAATTCATTCACACAACCATTCATTGATCAACTTATTGTCTACATCAACGGTGTCAAACACATTATAGTTCAGGGGCCAAATACAGACCTGTTTGATCACAAGTGGGCCACAGGTTTTAGGTGGAGAAAACAAACAATTTCAACATTAATGTGTCCAAGTTTGTGCTTCCAATTATACATTTTAAGGCTTTATAGGTCATAGCTATTAATTAACTTGTGTATTTTGGTAAATGTTGTTATGTATTATTTATGCTTTGGTGATTGTGTTTTATCTTAGTTATATTTTCTTTTCTGTGTGAATGTTGTTTGTACATCTTATCAAACCTATTTGTTGTAGTATCAAACGTATATAGTCTGTGATGTACACCCCAGGAAGAATAGCTCGTGCTTTTGCATATATAGGATCTAAATAAAACAAACAAACAAAAACTGCTAGCCCTCTTCAGATTGAATAATCCACTCTTATATCAGGGTTTGTGGTGTTATTTTTAGTTGGTTTAATGAGAATTGGTTTTCAACATATTTGCCTAACGGTTAGGGCTCCTGTCTGCCATTCTTGTGTCGCTTTGTTGACCATCACCATCCTGCAGCATTAAGGTACAAGAGGGAAGAACAAAGGAAGGATAATTGTGTCTGATAATCACATTGTTTTGTGTTTTGCAGCATCAGAAGCTATATGTTGCTTTCTGCAAAGAAACCCAGGATTCAGTCAATCTTAGCCTATGTAATAAAAAATCTCCTCAAAATATTGCATTTCTTTGAAGACCTTTGGGCATCTGCTCGGTTCATCTGTTTTCTGAAAATCACATTTAAGAAGTGAAAGAGAGAGAGAGCGCTGCTATTAAAAAGTAATCACCCGAACATGTGAGCCTGCACGGCTCTTTCTACAATGTTGATCTGTCACCATGATTTTGAGTGTGTAAAACAATATTAATGGCATGTATTATAAGATCGTTTGGCCGTGGTTTTGCATGTTAGTGATTGACTGTGTTGTGCAGTCACTGTTGGGATCCATCACATCTAATTTAAGTTTTGAAGAATAGGACGCCAATTTTTTGATTTATTCATTTATTTTTTATCTTTATTTTTTTTATTTTTTTACCGCAACCTCTCTCTCTGCCAGGAAACAATGGCACCAATATTACACTGATGGGTTCACCAACAGTCGCAAAGATGGGCAAAAACACAATATTCCAGATGGCTTTGAATGCACCAGGGAGAATAATAATAAAAAATAATTTTGGTCCGTTTAAGCCATTTTTGACTCCTTTTACAGTTTTCTGTAATTCACGACTCATTCACAATCATTTAGCTGACAAATAAATAAATAAATTACACCAGTACTACAACGCCATCAGCTTTTCTGTAAACAAATCGACATCTAACTGACCTGAGGAGCCAGAGGAGTAAAATAAGAGAGAGAATATACATTAAACACACAGTCACAATGGCTCTACTTTAATAATAAAGTGAAGAAGAGTCAACAACTTTCCCTATTCATAGATTGCTATTTAAACCAGTGCTTCTCAATCTTTTCGGCCTGCGACCACCCCAAAAAAGGTTAATGTGGCAGAAATGGGGGAGGGGGGAGTTGGGGTAATGTAATTTAAAAAGAAGGAACAATTAGTTTAAACTGGCAAATAATGGGCATGACAAATCGTGAAAGCGATTAGCATGGAATATGGTGAAAATAGGTTAAAAGTGACAATAATGGGTGAAGATACCAGCCTCTCATTGCCCGATCCCGTTAGATCTCGGCAGCTAAGCAGATCTGAGCCTGGTTAGTAGGTGGATGGGAGACCAGTGAGAATTCCAGGTGCCACAGTGGGGTGGCAGTCACCAGTGGTCATTGTGTCCTTGGGCAAGGCACTTTACCCACATTGCCTAGTATGAATGTAGTGTGTGAGTGAGTGTTGGTGGTGGACGGAGGGGCTGATGGCGCACTTTGGCAGCCTCACTTCCGTCAGTCTGCCCCAGGGCAGCTGTGGCTACAACAGTAGCTTACCACCACAAAGTGTGGAGTGAAAGAATAATCCCTTAATTCTGTAAAGCAACTTTGAGTGTCCAAAAAAGCGCTATATAAAATTGATGCATTATTATTATTATGATAACATATGCCACATTAGGTGGGAAACGTAGTGGAAAAGGGTTTATAAGTGCCAAAAATGTCTTGAAAGTGGAAAAGGTGAGCGGAAAAGGCATTGAGATTTAATTAAGAAGTGGCAGTAATGGCAGAATTGTTGCAAAAATTAATTAAGAGGAGCAAAAATATGGAAAGAAAATGCGACAACAAAGGTTAAAATATGCCAAGTTTGGTGTAGTTGCAGAAAAAGGTTAAAAATAAGCAAAAATGGGCTCAAATTGTTAGAAAAAAATCTTAGTTTCTTAGAAACAATTAGTTTAAACTGGCAAATAATGGGCATAACAAATTGTAAATGTTGTAAACTGGCCAAAATACGTATGAATTAAATATGGTGAATAAAGGTTAAAGGTGCATAATGGTGAATATATGCAACATTAGGTGGAAAAAGTGGGGGAAAGGGTTCATAATTGCCGAAATTGTTTTGAAAGTGGAAAAAACGTGCAGAAAACTGACAGTAATGGCAGAATTGTCGCAAAATCGCATCAAAAAGAGCAAAAACCTAGCAAACGATGAAAATTGGTTAAAATATGGTTAGTTTGGTGTAGTTGCAAAAAAAGGGTAAATATAAGCAAAAATTGGCTCAAATTGTTCGAAAAATAATCAGTTTCTTGAAAGCGTCTGACGAGCCGAGCCCCAAGGTTGAAAACCACTGATTTAAACATGATCAGAAAAATTACACTGTGCTGTAGGACCATTCTAAAGAACTTCAGGGTTCTCTTTGAACTTCCTATAGGCTGATTGAGAGTATCACACAAAGAAAAGGATGACAGGCAGGCAGAGAATTCAGCCATGCTAGAGCTGAGCCGTGTTGGCACGATGAGGCAAACGTTTCCCACTGAGCGATGAGCTGCAGCAGCGTCAGGAATTACAAATCAGGAATGGTCCCTGCAGAGGCAAGCAGAGCCTCATCTGTGACTGAGTGGGTGCTAGAACGCCAGGCGAAGAAGTGCTGGGTCACAGTAAAGGTTAACAAAATCAAGGGAGGGAATTTACGAGCGTTCGTGCTTCACAAGCTATGCTGCTAGGGATTACTATGTGTGTGTGTGTGTGTGTGTGTGTGTGTGTGTGTGTGTGTGTGTGTGTGTGTGTGTGTGTGTGTGTGTTTGGTAGGGAGATTTTTGTCTACTTTGCATGCAGTGCATGGACAAGGGCCTTCAGTGGGTGGATGGGTGCTCGTTTTACACACTGAGGGACACCCATAAATAATATTTAACTGTATGGTTAGTACATCTTCATTCAGCCTCACAAAAATAGAATAGCAGCGGTGTAAAGAGTACTGATATGTCTTATTCAAGTTGTGGTACTGTTACTTGATTGTACTCAAATACAAGTACAAGTAAGCCATACATAAAATACTCAAGTACAAGTGAATTTGTATAGTGCATTTCATACACAAGGCAACTCAAGGTGCTTTACATGATCTGAAAGTGCAACAGAAAACATTCAACAGCTTAAAATCTAAAAGAATATATAAAATCATCTGCAAAAAAATTTCAAATCATCAACATCAACAACAGCATGACCAAAAATATCCCTCTCAATCATATGCAGTAGAGATTTAAACTTTGATTTAAAAATGTTCACATGTGATGCTGACTTCAGCTTTGCTGGCAGTTTGTTCCACTTATTTGCAGCATAACAACTAAAAGCAGCATCATCATGTTTACCGTGAACTCTCGGCTCCACTATCTGACCTGTGTCCATAGATCTGAGAGACTTGCTGGGTTCATACCTGACTAACATGTCACTGATGTGTTCTGGACCAAACCCATTCACACATTTATACACCAGCAGCAGAACTTTAAAGTCTATTCTGAGGCTGACTGGGAGCCAGTGTAAAGACTTTAAAACTGGAGTAATGTGTTCTGACCTCTTTGTTAAGGTTAAAAAGGAGCTCAATTAAATAGTACTCAAAGTATAATTTACTGGTTACTTTCACCCATCTATGTTTATTTTTGGTAATAAATCTTGCCATGGTTCCCTTGCATACAGTAAACATCTCATGTATAAACTTAAAAAAGAATAGATGAAACTTGTCCAATTGAAACTTCATTTATTTTCCACAAAAGTGTCTGTATAAAATAAAAGGTTTGTCAAAATGTACAATTAAAAAAAAAAAAAAAAAGACCAATGAATTTGATTCAAAATTTTAAAAAATTCTATCAGGCTCTAAGTATAGCTACAATTATGAACTCTAAAACAGGACCTGGAATCAGTACACTACTGTGGTTTAAGGTACAACATTTAAAAAAAATTATATCAATTTACTCAGTAACAGTTGGGAATAGAAATGTAACAAACTACATATGGATCCTTTTGTTCTATACCTGTTGTCTAACTCAGTTATTTACAATATCCCTCCATGTTAAAGTGAATCTCATATTAAAGCACATGTATTGAGTGTTGTATGATAAATCATGTAGAACTTAATGAATAATAACACTGCGTAAATTGAGCAACTTTACTCACTCATTCTTTAAGGTTACAGTGGGAGCTGAACATTTCAAGCTGCATTTTGGATTTATTTTGGCAGTTCCATAATACAGCTTTCAAAACGTGTTACATAAAAGAGAAATTATGACGATAAAAACTGTTAGATTGGTAGATTTGTTTCCATTCCTTATTTGTGAAGCAAAACTCGAGACATAACTCGAGATATATTTAATTCTAAATTCCTTCATTTGTCATTTGCACGTGTTGTGTTTTCTTTACTTTAAGGCTGTTGTTTGTTTTTTTTTGTTGTTTAAAAAAAAATGATATACATATATATATATTTTTTTTTTTTTTAATTTTTATTCATTTTATTTAATTTTTATTTAATTGTTTTATTTTTTTTCTAATTTATGTCCGTCCCACAGTTGTATATTTGCACTATTATCCTACGCTGGCATTTGTTTTGTTCTTACTGTGTGCTATTCTACTGCTGCTGCAATGTGTGAATTTCCCCTCTGGGAGATCAATAAAGGTTTATTCTATTCTATCATTGTTTGGAACTAAACCAAATATATTTGGTTCCCAACCAAAGATCAAGGTGCTAGCTTTAGCATCCATCCCATGGGGGTTTCTAACTGGCTCTGTGTTGGCATCCTTAGGTCCTCAACACATGCAGACCACATTTATCATGTTAAACTAAAACAACAGCGGGCAATGGATATCCTTTTCTGTACTTCTACAAAGCTCCTACAGAGATTAGTGCACAGCACGCGTCAGTCTTCCTGTCCATCTAACCTACTGTGGCGTTGATAGCGCCTCTAATTCAAGCAAAAATTGGAGTTTCCAAAAAGCAGTAGGGGGGGTGGGGGTGAGTCTGTGTCTGATGGCTTCACCCTGAGCTAAGCACCATCCATCTTTCCCCCTGCCCCGTCGCCTGCTGCCCCCTCTGTGAAACGTCGCCCCACTTGAGATCCATCCGGAGAACATATTTGCCAGATGACAGCATACTCTGTGTACCATTCATTATGGCAGGGGTAGATACATTGTCATTAGGAGCCTCTCGTGCTGGCATAAATCCATAGTCAACAGCATAGTCTGGGTCAAGAGGTTTATACACAGGGGTTTGCACGGTCATACTCTTGTCCATCTCTGCTGGATGCGTGGAAATACAGGCATGTTCAAACACATCTGCCATGCAACTGCTCAGGTCATACTATAGAAACCTGTTACTGTACTCACAAGGGCTATTATGTGACTCTTGTTTAAAGTACAGAGGACTCTGGTCAAAATCTGGCGGAAGTCACTAGTTGAGGAAATACAGATCCCACAAAATTAAGTCTCTTTCCTCGTCATAACGGAGGGAGACGAGGAAATACAGCCTGGAGGCAAACGTAGGAAAGTGAAATGTAAGTCTGTTTCCTGTTCTTGACTACAATCTTTGGATGAGAATTTGCAGAGTGTATCTTACATGATTCCATTCATTTGTCCCAAAGTCTTTGGTGATGTTTAATTAGCATCACTGCACAATTGAAAAAAGTGACAGAGCATTTGGTCAATAAAAATTACAAAACCGCTGGACTTTTAACTGTTTCATATATACACAGTGGCTGTGTTCGAAATTGCATTCTAATGTACTAGTCTGACGTCAAAATGAGTATGTGCTGGGTCCCGATTTGATAGCATGGAAAGATTAAGTATGCAAGAAATACCCAGATGTATACTGTATTGGGTCATTTTTTGATTATGCACGGTGGGCACACGAGACATACTCATCCTCCAACGTAAAATCATCCTCGGCTTCAAGCTAAAAAGCAAACTTCCCCTTTTTAAAACAAAAGCATCTCTTCTGTCTTCCATTAGCATATACCACTTTTGTAAATAAGATTCTTGTTTTGAATTTAACTGGAAGTTTAGTCAGTAGAACAATGGCTTGTCTCCAAAAATCTCGGTATGAAATGTGTTTCCGCAAGTTTTATGGATCAAATGACCACATGTTGATATTCTATTGGTCACTTTTTCATTTAAAATGCTTTCAGAACTTTCAAAGATGCAGAATCAACAGAGATATTTAGCCTCAGTGTGCTTTGGGTTTTTGCCTTTGTAGGTTTGAAATGCATCTTGTGAAACTTGGTGGAAGTATACTTCAATGGGGATGGTCATCATCCTAATTATCCTAACCATACTAATAGTATAGACAGTATAAACTCATTGTGTGTGTAGTACGTTCCCATGCGATTTCGAACACAGCCTGTAATAGTTTCACACTTTACAGGATTTCGAGCCTCAGATATTTCCCGAATAGCCAATAGATTAAGCTGTCCATAACAGCAGAAAAAGCTATGACACGACTATCAGAGATCTGTCAAAGTCACTGCACTGCACTGAGAGGGGGGACAGATCACGTTTGATGCCGTCCGCTGTCTAGTCTTTGAAAAATACGACTGACAGTTGCTTATCTTTAGTCCTCATGACCCTCCTGTTGTACATCATCAGACTTCAACAATATTGACTTCTGTTGAGGAGATTAGCCATCAAGCTTTTATTTTGTTAAGGGATCAAGGTCCTTCATGTTCTTCCCTAAATATAACTTTACTCCACTGCAGGTTTGAAATTGCTCGTGCAGGTGGTATTTCATTTATGAGAGCGTTTGAGACGCAGAATGCCTTGGCTTGACCACTAGGCTTTGGAGGGATTATGTGATGAATTTGTGTTTTACAGCAGCTGTTAGTGAGAAGTCACCAGGGTCTAAACCTGGACGTGAACACCCTCTTCCAACAACGCCACGGGGCCACTTTTGTTTTTCCTCAATGTTGAAAACATATTGTTTCTTCATATATTAATTTTTGAAAACAACCTAATTTTCATTGTCAGAGAATGGGGGGGGAAAACGCATGTGACCTCTAGATGCGGTTGTGAGATACGAGCTAGTATCAAACTACTCCCAAAATTAAACGTCCTTAGCCTTTTCTATCACAACATCAGGTTAATCTTCTGCATGTCTATGTTGATAAAGATCTCCCACAAGACCACAGGGGAAACACCTCTCGGGTCTTTGGAGAATTTGATTTACGAGCCAACGGAGGCCACATTTGATGAACTGCTAATGCCCACTTGGATGCGAGGATTGCCAACGAGACAAGTCGGCTAGGCCTAAACAAGGCTAGCCTGGAAATGTCACCAGCGTGCACAACCTTTTACACCCTGAGTCCTTCTCAGAAATCTAAACTCTATCTTACATGCCTCTGACCACGTCCCATTGACGGCTTATGGCAGAATCCTAACCATGAAACCAGCTTTCCCTCTATCCCACTGTAAATCAAGTTTCTATCCAAAGCAGCTGGACTGGGTCTTGCAGTGGAAAATCCCCCCCGAGGCTGCGATATAGCGCTGGACACCTCACAAGATCCTGAAGGTCGTTGGCAGCATTTGGCACACTGCATTTAGATTTTTGTTACATGATGTGCAAGCAAAGAGGAAACGGAGTACTGGGCTTCCATCAGCTAGACGAGCCGTGTTGAGTTCCTGTAAATGAAATCCTGCAGACTTTATAAATATTTTTGCTAAAACACATGATAAATCAGAGGATTTCACAAACCGCCAACAGTACGGGAGAGTTAAAAACTCATCGGCTTTGGTGGGTTGTATAAATCATATTGATGATGAACAAACACAAGATACAAAGCTCAGATTTAAAGCTTTCAATTGTAAAACTAGAGTTTTGTTTTTTTCTGTTTATTTAGAAACTGTCTAACATTACATTTTTTCACCCAACCCTCTTCCATTCTACAGAGGTGTAAAGAGTACCAATATATCCTATTCAAGTAGAAATACTGTTACTTGATTGAAATTGGACTCAAGTACAAGTCTGTGATTCATAATATACTCTAGTACAAGTAAAGAGTAGCTTAATAAAATGGTTTAAAAAAAGTTACTTTCAACCCCCATGTTTGTTTTTGGTAATAAATCTCGCCATGGTTCCCTTGCATACAGTCAAAGAAAGAGATTAAATATTGCTCAATTGGAACTTACGGTGATTTATTTTCCATAAAGGCATCTGTATAAAATAAAAGTTTTGACAAAATGTTTTTCAAGTAACACCAATTAATTCAATTCAAAATTTAAAAAAGTATAGCTACATTTATTAACTCTAAAACTGAGAAAATAGCCTCCATTCAATGCCATTACCTAAGTAGTAAAATCACTGATTTACAAACATACTTTAAAAAAAGTACCCATAAAAGCAACTCAATTACAGTAACGTGAGTACTTGTAATCTGTTACTTTTACTTTTGGATAATGTGCAAACACTAGATACCAAGCTGAGATTTAAATCTTTCAGTTGTAAAATTAAAGAGTATTTTTTTTCTGTTTATTTCGAAACTGTCAAACAATACATTTTCCCCCCAACCTTCTTCCATTCTGTGCTTTTGGAGTTTTTGCATTTGCAACATTTCTGTTCTGGGCACAGGCAGAGAACCGTGTGAGTAATGAGACATCGTCGGGTCCATGTTCAGCATCTTGTCACTTAGTGTGGCATGACTCTCCGTCGCTATGTTTGATCGATCTATTATTACCTGTTTATGTAAAGCCAGGCAAAGTCTCTGGGAATCTCATGGGGCTTGAATATCAATGGCCATTACTCACATTTTATTGCTTTTGTCATGTCCTTTGTGGGCTCTTGGCATTAGCTTTGAGAGATATAAGACATGGCCCAACATTGCAGCAAATCTACAAGTAAATGTCTACTGTATATGTAGCACCAACTAAGTTTTAATTTATTTTGCAATAACAAAGAATATACACCTTAGACCAGTGGTTCTCAAACTTTTTTAGCCCAAGTACCCCCTTTCTCCTACTTCTGAATCCAAGTACCCCCTTTTTTCGACTACAACATTTTGGTTAGAAAACTATTTAAAACAACTATACACCATAATGATGAAATGAACGAGTAATAACGCACATTTGAAAGAATCTCATTTTTTAAATAAGTGGAAAGAGGTTCCCAACCTTTTTTGGATCATGACCCCATTTTGATCAAGAATTTCTGGCTACCCCAAAGACATTTTTTTTTTTGCTAGAATTACTTTTTTGATCATATTTGTGCTCAGATAAAAAAAATTTTAAGGCATTTTAAATGAACTAGATTTATATTTCACAAAGTATAGAAATACAGTGTAAGATTGTTTTGTTTGAAAAAAAGAGAGAAAGAAAAAATATAATGAAAGTTTAAATTTTAAAAATCTATTTATATTTTTCAGAAATTTCAAGGGACCACATTAAAACTCCAGGCGACCCCACATGGGGTCCCGACCCCAAGGTTAAAAAAAACTGATTTTGTGGCTCCTGAATAGATTTATTTCTACAGTTTTTATCATTTGGGTGGAACCAAGAGTGACACTTTATTTGTTAATTATCTCTCTCTCTCTCTCTCTCCCTCTCTCTCTCTCTCTCTCTCTCTCTCTCTCTCTGAAGTACCCCTTGTTTTGCCATTGCACACCCCTATGAGTACACATACCCCCATTTGAGAAATACAACCTTAGACAATGATTTAGAAAACATATTTAACTGAAAATAACATTTATATTTAACATTTACATTTCGATTTTACATTTACTTTTATTTTTATGTGTACACATATTTAACAATGATAAAAAAAATTTAAAAAAATGCTGCTTTACATGAATTTCAGTCTCAAATGACAAAAGAAAATTGATAAATGTGATGAAAGTGAGCTAAATGTTAAAAATATATTGGCTGTGAAAAAGAGTCCCAGTTTTTAATTTTGGCACCCATAAATAGGCGGGTTAAGAAGCCAAATAAAACTCAGCACATCTGTCTTTAAAGATAACTTTATAGAATAGTCTTTTGATTGCCTCATAGTAGCACTTGAAGAGTCTTTGGAAACGTTGTCTTTCTTTACTAATCGTCGTTGACGAAGCGTCATTCAGACCTTTCCGATGTTCAACAGTTGTGTGAGCGTCAGGGATACTGCTATCGCACGCACATGCCAGGCCTCCCTAAGTGGGCTTCTTGGGGGCAATCCCAGTTACAAGCTCTGGTGTTAACCTGCTGGAGGACTCTTATCAAGCTGCATGTCATGTTAGCATTTCCCCCCACAGGTCCACCAATCCTTTCCCTGTCATCTCCACACTCTCCAAAGCTCCACCCTCGATGGCCACTTTTATCTGCAGCTCTGAAGTGGAAAACATATTTGTCCAGAGCTTTCCCACGAGGTATAGCCGGAAAAAAAAAAAGAGGAAACATCACAAGCAGGGTGAAGGAAATCTCGAGCAAGTAGAACGCCATGAAGCTCATGAAGTTTGCAAATCTATCAATGATCTGTGTGGCAATGCTCGAGGTGTTTTTGATTTGTTTTTTTAAAACTGCACCATGAGTTTGCACACTTTGGGAAAATTATTTTCTATTTTTGGGGGGTATTATTTTCAGCTGCATGTACCTTCCTGGGTGCAAGGTTTTTTTGGTTAAAGTGGGGGAAAAAACAACAAAAGTTTGAGAAACTCAGAATAATGACAGTGAATCGTAAGCTATAAAAAATAAATAAATTAACTAAAACTTCAGAAGGAAATTGGTAAACCTCAACTTATTGTTTACAAAAACATTAAATAATTTACACATTTTTTTTTTTTGTTTTTTAAAAAAAACTTGCTTAACCCTTTATGGCTGAGTGAATTATTGGGTTTGCTCCTACCTCAATTTCAACATCACTCATTTATAATATTTGTCATATTTCTGCTGGCTTCTTTTGAATTCAACTAGTGCTGTCAAGAAAGATTACTTAGTTATGCTCTGTAATTAATCCAAATAATCTCTTTTTTAATTCCACCTTAAAATTGCTGAGAAATGCCATCAACTTGAGATATTTTCATTAAAATCACATTATTGTGGCAGATCATAGTATTAATATATAACAAAGTGGCTTTATAAAGTCATTTATTGTTTTTAACAGACTTGAACAGATGCAGATGTAACCTGTATTTATATTTGAGACAAGTCCAAAGGGCTGCTTCCACCTATAGTTTTGACCATCAGGGGGGAATATTAATGTGTGCTTTTGTTCATTTCCAAGTAATAGAAAATACAAATGAAATAAAACATCAGGTCCATATATAGTGCTATAAGTTTGCACATCATAAACAGTAAGAACACTTTTTCTGAGCAATACAATTAATGAACATGAACTTGTTGCTTTTTCTCTTCAGATAATAATAGTTATTCAGTGACTTTGTTCATTTGTCAGTCATGGATTTATTAATTTTTTCTGTGAACCCTGTCATCTTGTCCAGTGTGAATTGGAGATACAACTAGCAATGTCCATGTGTCCGTGCTAGCTGTCCGTGCTAGCTGCTACATGTTTAGCAATGAGGTGGTAGCAGGAGCTGCACCCAAATAGGCTTTAGTTTTCCATCCGGTGTTTTTATTTAAACACCAATAACGCCAACAAAGCATACAACTCTCCCATCTTGTAATGTAGGCTGTGCATCAGTATGGGTATGCAGGGATCTCTTGAAATGAGAAAGGTTCCGCGCTATTCAGATCAGACATAGAAAGGGAACAGATTGGATTGGAGCTTTTTATATTCGCAAATAAAAATACAGATAAGCATATATGTTTTTGATACCATAGATTTGACTTCATACGATGGAGCATCCTGTTGTACATTTTGGATAGTTTTATTGTGCATGCTAAGCAGCTGTGCTATTGTTGTCCCTGCTTTTATAAAATGCGCTGCAGACTCTATAACGGCTGCTCATTCAATTGACACCCACTCGGGCCTCATGTTGGCATCATTTTTGCTCCGTGGGGATTTGGAGCTGCATGGACCCCCCCTCAGCTCCACATACACACTTTATACCCCACTGCACACTCTGCAGTAGCCGCTCAAATCTCTAGTTCTTAGGTTGCTGTGTATGATAGTGACTGGGCAAGCCTTGGGCTTGATTAGTGCGGTTAGCCCTTCTAAGGCTCTGGCTGTTTACAGTGGATTACAGAGAGGGAGGCAGGGGTTAAGTCTACCAGGCACAATGCCTCCCCCACCCCACCCCCCACCCTCACGGGAACTACTGCAGCGGGGTTGGCAGCTCGTCTGGGCTCCGCATCGCAAGGCCAGGCTGACAGGTAGCAGGATTTGGCAGAGCGCTTTGCATGAGAGCCAACAAGAAAAACTGAACATGGCGGATTAGCTCGGGATTATGTTGTCAGAGTTAGCCCTGACGGACAAACTGCAGAGGAATAAATTGCAATCTGTTTGAGGAGCGTGCTGCCACGCAAACAGCAGAGGCACGGGTTCCTTTCACAGCTTGTCCAAAAAACGACAGGCACGAGGAAAAAAAAAATCATTAATAATTTACAAACAAAAGTCCCACATCCATTACTGACGTCTGCCCAACTGTGACTGGACAAGACGTCTGCTTGTCTAACCCCTAACAACAGGAAGCTGCATGGTTCATGTTAAACCTTAAAACCAAAAGTGACAAGGAATGTATGGAGATAAGAGAAAAGTTTAGCTGGAGACACAATGGTGAGATGAACTGGAAGCTAATGTGGTTTAAAGTCCAGCGTTTGGTTTCTGAGAAGATACAAATATGAACCAACACATTATGGTGTTGTTGGTGTTTTATGACATTTTGCAAGAACTCAAAACATGTATAGGCATATTTTATTGACTAATGAAAAAACAGATTTTTTTCAGTTTTTTTATATAAACCAAATGCATAAGAATATAATAACATTCAAAATAAGAATTAGTGTTTGTAAATTACTGTTTATTTGTGTTGTTTTACATCATTACATTTTTGTAAGAACTCAAAACATGTACAGTATTGGCAAATTTTAATGAATAAACTAATTTTTGTCTGTTTTTATCAACCAAATGGATACAACTTGAATAAACTTCAAAAGAAGAATTATTATTTTTAAATGACTGTTTATAGGTGTTGTTATTGATGATGATATTATTCAAGAGCTCTAAACATGTACACTATTGGCAAATTTTGATGACCCATTATTAATTGATTTTTATCTGTTTTTTATAAACCAAATGGATAAAAATAGATTAAACTTCAAAAGAAGAATTTTTCTTTTTATAATACTAGTTATTTGGACATAATAAAGAATTTATCTGATACAAAGCAAATTAAGTTGCAAATTTTTCTTTACATTTATTTCAAAGGAAACATGTCAACAGTTTGGATTTTGTAATTCAGTGTAGTTAAAATTTAATTTAAGCATATATTTCACTCCTAAGCAACAAATTGTCAATTGTTATCGGTGAAAAATGACTTTGAATGAATGTATTTGCTACATTCGCTGAAGCTTCTTTTTCTCTACCTTATACCGTATTGATGGCTTCAAATACAAGCCACTTATTATTTTTTCTGATGGTTCAAACTCCTAAAACCGCTCCGAGCTCCTCAAAAGTTGCTTCGACTTCTTGTTTGGCTGTGTTTGCGAATCACAATTGAAAGTCGGTGAGTTTTTAGTTTAGTTGGATGTGAAGCAGCGTTGTTCAGCTGAGGACTGACTGGCATGGTAAGAAGTATTAATGAGCGTTCTTCTATTCAACCCTTCCCTGCATCATTACGAATGCACGTCTGTATGTTAAACATATAAATATGCATTGGCATAGCGCATTTGCTCTCAGAGTTAGCAGAGAGCCAGCGTCGTTGTGCCTGGAATAATAATCTTGCAGAAAATTATTTAAAAAAAAAAAAAAAAAAAAAAAAAAAAAAAACGTGTCTTCTTTTTCTTCTGCTTGTGATGTGAAAGATGTTTTAGGAAATAATTACAAAAAACAAATTCACAATCAATAGTTAAACTTCAAAAGGGAGCAATACGCTATATAAACATAACGCTGGATATTCGGATCACACCAACCCATTGTTCGTCAAGTCAAAGTTACTCAAATTTGTAGATTTAGTCATTTTTCAAACTATTCAAGATGTATTTAAGGCCAAGAATAAATTATTACTAGAAAACATCAAAAAGCTCTTTATTGAGAGGGAACGGGTTTCCAAATTTTAGGTCTGCGAGTGTGCGGACAACAAGGAAAAGCTTTTGTGTTTCAGTATGTGGAATATGTGGGAATTAAATAATGTACAAATATCAAGCAATTTAAAATAAAATATAATTAAATTATCTTTATGCTGTATGACAATTTTGAAAGTGTGTAATTTTTTTGTGTGTATTTCATCAAAATCATATAAAGATGAGACAAAATTAATGTATTAGCAGCAATGGTTAGAAAACACAAAATTATTTGTTACTGTAATGTAGGAAAAGGGGCGGGACTAATAAGTTTATACACCCCACCCAACTCCCTTTCGAACACGAAAAGTACATCTGCATCAAATATTTTGTTTATTGTAATATCATTTCTTGTATTATTAGATTTGTTCAAAATAAAACAGAATATCAGAAAAACAAAAAAAGACAAAAAACACATTTCATTAGTAATATTCTTCATTCAGGTCACGATAAATACATGTTCTTTATTGTACAAGTGAACAAAAATAGGGCATTTTGGTCACAAATGCATTGTAAAACCATGCTCTTATACTTTGTTGATCAGAAGTTTGAACTGGTCAGACTGGGAACAAACCCAGTCCAGTGGTTACTGCCGCACAAAGGGTGAATCTGAGGTCAGCGGAGATCACTGGATAAAGGTTAACAAATTACTGTGATGCATCACACAAACTTGATTGATGTGGAATGGGGGAGGGGCCAGAGAACAGAGGTTAGGTCGAGATAAGGTAATCTTGGGACAATGCAGTGAGATTTGTTTTACAAGAAAGTAACAACACTGATCTAAAGACGTATTTTTGCTGCATCTGTTTGTTTGTGCATGATTTGAAGAAAAAAAATAACAACTATATACTGTAAGCACATTGAGTTGCCTTGCGTATGAAATGCGCTATACAAATACATTTGCCTTGCCTTATTTGCCACCCCTGAACCAGATGAAACGTAATGTTGTAATGAGCTACCTTTTACTTGTACTTGTGTACAATTTCAATCAAGTGACAATACTTCTATTTGCGCAGGAAATATCACTACTCTTAAAAACTCTGCACTTTCCCTCAACACACAGATGGAAACTAAAGTTCGACCTATATCAAAACAAAATCCAAGTCTACGAGCTTATCTTCAGTATCTGCTGCCAGTTGTCTCTTGAAATGCCAATGGAAACAGCCCATCGCCTCTCACGAACAAAGACAAGGTCCTCACACATCCTTCAACACGTTAAAGGAAAAGGGCGACGGGAGGAACCAAAGTAACAAATGCACTGACAGGACAATTAGGAAAAAAGCAAACCTGCTATCTGAACTAAACGCTTCAGATAGGGCGGGCATGCAGCGCTCTGACGGACCCTCCAGGAACTCGACCACTGGGGCGCCATGAGGGCGTCAGTGTTGATGGATTCATCTGAGGGAGGAGAGTGGGAGACTAGGATGGTGGCAGGAGAAAATATCCAACCCCTTGTTATAGAAAAATGGGGAAAGTCCCAGTTTTCATGTAGAAATGTAAACTAGTGACACCTCTTTTATAGCAAAAGTTTCATTAGTGAGAATGCAGGAGGCATCCTCACTATTGTTATCCATTTTTATATCGTTAACTCGTCCTACACCGATTGTCTGATTTTAAAATTTAAGCTATCAAAAAATTCAGAAAGTTCCCAAGATTTATGCTTGTACTTTTATAATTTGTAACTTTAAACTTTTTGATTTATTGCATTTTTTTTTTCTTTCCCATTCATTTCTGTTGAAAATTTCAGCTTTTTCAACTTTTAAGCCCTTCACCTCCAGCCGTTCTTTAACTAATTTGGACTTTACAGCCTTTAACACGTTTAGCTACTACCTTCAACACACACTTTTTCACCCATTTCAAACTTTTTCAACTATTTCAACCTTTTTCAACCTTAATGCTAATGTTCAGCTATTGCTAGGTGAATGCTAATGCTAGGTTAGTGCTAATGCTAGGTTAATTGTATTATGAGGCTCATGCTAGGCTAATGCTAACACTAGGCTAAACATAAAGCTACGCTAATGTTAATGCTAAGTTTATGCTAATGTTAAGCTAATCCTAGCTAATACTATGTTAATGCTATGCTAATGTTAATTATGTACTAATGCTGACGTTAATGCTAGTGTTATGCTAATGCAGTGCTACGCAGGCCATCACCTGCATCCTCACTTGCATTTCTTTCAGGTAATGCAAATATTCTAGTTACACTCAAGATTATTGTTTGGTGTTCGATTTAGACAATTGATAATAAATAAATAAATCAATGACATGAAACTGGGTTTTTGCAAAATTGCAGGATTTCGGAATAATCTAGATTTCTTTCAACAACTATTTACAACTGAATTATTTGGTATTTTATGCAATGATTCATGTTTTTTTGTCATTTTCACTTTCTCCAGTGGAACAAATTAGATGCTCTGAAGGGCCGGATTTGGCCCCCGGGCCATGAATTTGACACACGTGGGTTCAGTGATTATGTCTGTTTTTGGGTTTTGTCATGATTTTTTGTCACTCAGCGGTTTAGCGGAGAAACAAGCATTGGCTAAAATCTCTCACATTATCTCCCGTTCCTCCACTTATAGAGAGCGTTGAAACAAATGTCTTGGTTTGTATATTTAAATTTTGACCTTTTCTGACTTTCCTACAGTCTCTCTAGCCCTTGGTGGATATTCAAACAATATTATCTTTGCTCTCAAGTGAAAGTGGGTAAACAGTAGCAGTGCAGAGTCATATGACTCTTTAAATAAACCGTATTGTCTGATGATGTTTTAATGGGCGAGTCTCCATCCCATGGGTAGTGACCCTGCTCAGTGTGTCTGAACTATGTACTCTGGGAGGTAATTACCCTGTACATACAACATCGCTATGGTTGCCACAAAAAATGTCCAACTAAACTCTCCTCATGATAGCTAATTTGTTTCTTGTCAAAATGCTAAAATATACTACATTTATTTTTTTCCAGTGCATTCCATTCCAGTTTTCCAAATTTTATAGACATTTAAACCTACAGTTATTGTGGTCCTTCTTTTTTATTTTCATGTTTAGACTCTATTTCCATAGACAAACTATACCTGAGTTAATGACTATTTGCCATTTAACACTTTTGGGTCTCCTCAGCATCATTACTTGGTCCACGAGTGAATGTTGGATAAAAACAAACTAAAAAGTATCCAGAAATGTGTAAAATGCTGCTTTTTTATTTTTTTGTGTTTACATCCTGTCCTGGAAACATCATATATTGTCAGGTGAACATCACATTAAGTTTATATATATATATATATATATATATATATATATATATATATATATATATATATATATACTGTTGTTTTGAACAAAAGAAAACAAAATCAGCCCAGGTTTAAGTTTTTGTGTCTGAATAAATATACAGTATTTACCTATGTTTTGAAGAAATAATATATAATTTTTTCCAATTATGAAGGGTCTGAGAGTATTGATTAAGCTTGCAGGGTTATACCACCAATAAGGTTTAAAACCAGTGTAAAACAACCTTTGGCCAATATATAAGATACAGGTTATTTAATGTATTTCAACATGGTTCTTACCAAGGTTTGTATTGAATGAACCATCCAGTCTTGTGCTAATGTTTAATTTTTTTCCCACCAATTCCCACAAGAAGGCTTAATTCCAGTCAAAACAAAAGTATTCATCACATCCTTTTTTTTTCTTACTTTTTTTTTACCCAAGGCTCCCCAAGAGGAATCCCTGGAGGTTTCCTATAAGGAAGAAATCCTCTTTTCTGCAGGAATAAGAGGAAGACAAACTTAACATAAAAGAAAAAAACAGAGGTTGCTATCAAATTGGAAAAAATGGGTCTGAAAGAGTAAAAATAACCCAACTTAAAATTTGTGGAACTCCCTTTTTTATCCTTCTTTTTAGGATGAAATAAATGGATTTTTGGTTGGGAGAGGAAATGTTTTAAGAAGAGGTAGAAATTCCATCAAATGCTGGATGTGTGCACATCATCAGTAATTCATACCAAAGCTAACCTCAGTCAGACAATATTACATGAGGGCTTTGAGGAAATGGCTAATGAGCAGCTAAGCTCAATCTCCGTCTGGTTCCACAGCACACAGTCGTTGTCTGAAGCTCAATCAGATCCTGGGGAAGTGAAAAGGAAATAAAACATTCATCTTGCAAAATTATATAGAAGTCTTAACACGGGCAAATTTGCTCGCGTGTATTACCATTTGATTAGATTAACTATTCATAAGCAGACGAAACCTATAGTGGAGTTCAACCCTAAACCAGGGGTTCTCAACCTTATGGTCGCGAGACACTGGGAGGGGGTCGCCAGATGCCTTCAAGTAACTAGGAATATTTGAGCAATTTTTTTCTTATTTTTAACCTTTTTCTGAAACTACACCAAACTTGCCATATTTTTGCTCCTTTTAATGCATTTTTGCTACATTACTCCAATTTCTGCCACTTCTCCATCAAATTTCAATGCCTCTTCTGCACATTTTTTCCACTTTCAAGACATTTTCAGCACTTTCAAACCTTTTCCACCATTTGTCCCACCTAATGTTGCATATGTTGACCCATTATTGCCACATTTAACCATATGTCATGCTTATTTTGCCAATTTAACAGCATTCAAGATTTGTCATGCCCGTTATTTGCCAGTTTAAACTAATTGGTTATACTTTTTTCTTCCACTTTTAAGCCCATAATGACACTTTGATCCCTTTTTATCACTTTTTTTGCCCGTTTGTGGTCACTCTAATTTGCAACTGTTAACCCATTTTATTTCTGATTAAAACAAGGATTTACATCTTTAAGATGGCAATATACTATGGTGCAAATAATAATAAACTTTGTGGATAACAGTGGACATTATTCAGATAAATAAATAAAAGTGTTTTTTACCAGATTCCTTACTTGAAAAGAAGTAAATATCTATGTAAAAAAATGACTGCGTAAATGTAAAAAGTACTGATCCAAATATCTACTCAAGTAAAAGTAAAAAGTACAGGCTCTGAAATGTACTCAATAGTACTTTTAAAAGTAAAAAGTATTTCTGTTGCACGATTCACTGGCTGCAAAGCTACTAAATACAGGATAATTTATATGGAATCTACGCTACCAAGTATCTAGTATCCTAATGTACTTCACTATTTAGTCCTTTAGGCATTTGTATTGTACACTTAAGGTTAACACATCACACTTCTGAACATTGTGTGCATCTCTGGTTATGGCATAAGGCTCTTATATCATAACCAGGGGTGCACACAACTATTTTGATCTGGTTCTCAAGGAGCACCAGAGGTTGTTTCTTAGTGACACTCATTTTTTTAATGTCTGAGTCATGAATCAGATATTTTTTTTCTGATAAATGAAAATTCAATACAAACTGGCAGATAAATAAAACCTACAGATAACATCTGACTTCATAAAATGACCCCACAAGTTTCACTATAACATTACTGCTGTTAACAGTACTGGTTACGTTTTTTTGATCATTTTAAAAGTATCAGTACCTACCTAACATGAATAGCAATAATGTCTGCACTGTAAAATGTTAGATACTCAAATGAGCACTGACACACTTGGATGTGCTGCTCATTTTAATATTTTCAGCGCTTCATGTTCTTCTCTGATGTCACCTGGCTTCTACTAATAGCGTTTTTTGTTTCGGTCACTAGCTTAGTAGCGGTGTGCACTGCTCAGAGATGTTTCATTAGATTAGAATAACTTACATATGAAGAGGACACTTGACATGTAATTTTTTTTCTTTTTACAGCAGCAGGTTGAAGTAGTGATTCAATGTTCTTGTCTGTGTTCAACCACCTTCAGGTACAGTGGGGGTCCCCGTCTCTGGAACCTTTATTTCTTAGGTTGCAGGCTGAAAAGGTTGAGAACCACTGCTCTAAACAAGCTGGAGATCAGTTGATATTTTTGATGTTACGATTGTTTCTTCACAGTCCGTTGTCCCATCCAGTGTGAACTTTGTGAGTTTCTCCTTTGACTTTCTCACACCACCTGTCTTCTATTAGGGTTCAAATGACCACGTCTGGACGACTCTTCGTGCATGGGAAGCGGTGCCGTGACGTACTGGATAGTCTCAAAGAATCCACAAGCCGACCCCGAGGAAGCGAACTGATGAAGACGTGAAATAATATCCCAGCAGTGCATGAGGTCAGCAGACCTAACCACCACCACCCCGCGTCCCCTCCCCTCTTTACAAGCAACATGAAAAGAGGTTCGCGCACCGGTCACGAGACAGGGCTGGGTCTCTGTTTCAACAAGGGTTCATCAGTTCAGATAACATAACAGAGGTGAAATGGCTGCTGCAGTGCGGGTCATGTCTAATGTAATTAGATAATATCACGTACATGCACATTGACATTTGCAGACATAAATATTGTTCTGAAATGAGAGGTGTGTCATTGTTGCTGTGGGAAATCTAAGGCCGAAAAAATAAAAGGATGAAAATGTGTAGAGTTTTTTATTCCGATGCCCTCTAGTGGTCACGCATTGGTCTTTATCACCAACAGGGCCTAGGTTGTGTTTGAAATTGCATACTAACGTACTACACATTACAAACTCAATGAGTATATACTGTCTACTACATACTATTAGTATGATGAGGATGGTGACCGCTCCCACTGAGGTATACTTCCAAGTTTCCGACTTGTCAGACTTGAATATACGTTAGTATGCGATTTCAAACACAGTCACAGTAACGTAAGTACTTGTAATCTATTACTTTCACCTTTGTTAATTATTCTGTGTAAAATTTTCAAACAAGCCTAATGTGAAAAAATGCATTGGCAACATACAAAAATTACCTTCATTATCGTGTAAACTTGAATTGAAATGATTCAATTATTTTTCCATATAACTAGTAGACGTTATTTATCCTTTTGTTGGGTTTTTACTGTAATAGATCACCTATTATTAATGCTAATAGAAGGCAAGACTTGACTTATACTAATATTTGTTCTGTCCTTGAATATGAAAATGACCAGGCGCGTCTCATTCGTGTGGGATGCGACACCCGCACTTTCATAAAAACAAAAAACCATCCTCAGTTTTTACAGAGAGATGAATTGTTGAAAACCTGATGGTCCAGTTATATTGATTGAATGGTGATCAAGTCAATCACAGCCAGACATTTGACGATGAAGGCAAACAAAGAGTTAACAGCGATGAGTAAAGTGTAGGTAATTAGTAACAGGTGGCTAAAAATGGTCCAAAAATGGCAAAAACGTGGCAAGAAAACAGTGAAAAGTGACTAAAATGGGGCCAAATCCATTCAAGAGTGGCAAAAAAATAAAATAAAATGTACAAAAAAGAGGAACAGGTGGTATGTAATGGCCAGAGGTATAGCTTACATGAACAAAATTTGGCAAACAATAGTGAAAAAGGGCAAAAATGTGTTATTCATTGGGCAATAGGTAAATTATTTGGATGAAAAGTGGTAAAAAAAATGGTTAAAGAATCGACAAAAAGGGGATAAAAGTGTAAAAATTAAGAAAAAAGAGTATTTACTGGCAAATGAAAGGTAAAACTTGAAAAAACAAAAAAGTGTCAACATTTTTGGAAAAGGTTAAAAAATGGGACAAAGGAAGTTGTCCTTTTAAGGTTTTCTCAGGGAATAATAATTCAAATGAAGACATAAAGATCCACATGTTGGGTATCACTGACTTAATAACAGCTTTATCACAGTTTTAGTAAATTAATTTCCTAAACTAAATTGGGAGTCGACGGTTGCCCTACCCTTAGAACACCCTCACTTTTAAAATCGCTGCTCCACCCCTGGAAACGACTTAAAAATGGTGACTATCGCATCATGTTTTGACTTGTTAAGGTGCCAATTAACTCCAGATGGATGGAAATCACTCGCACGAGAGGTGACATGAGGTGTTTCACCGAGGCTTTGGTGTAGTGCCGTAATGCAAGGTGACGGTAGGGGATTTCAGAAATTGGGAAGGGTGGGGGGGGGTTGGTTGATTCTTCAGCGTATAGCGTGCGATCGGCACACTGCCCTCCTCTTGACTCCTTCATAGGCTTTGTTACAATAACACACTTGCCTTTCACTTCACTCTAACTCTGAACCCCCCCATCCTAAAAGTCTCCCACCCAGCACTAATAACACTGCACTTCTATGAAAAAACAGCAGCGCGGCAAAGAGAAACAACCCCAACGCCTTACAGTTGACAGATAAAAGCTGGAGGGTATTTACTCCAGGCGCCGGCTGCTCTCAGAACTGTTGTTAGCATAGCTGTGGTGACCAAAGATAAGCTTTGATTTTCCTATTATTGTTATTATTATGTAAAACTTAATTAATATCTGGAACCAAAGTCAAAACAGTTATGAGGAAGAGGAGCGACTCAACTACGTAAGAGCATGTTAAGGTTAACAGTGCCATCTACAGTAGGGAGAAAAGTGCTCCATCATCAGCTTTAATAGATGCACAGAGACATGGACGTGAACCACTGCTCACTTTACAATATTAGAGAAAAAAAAACTGATTTCAATAGATTTACTTTTTTAAATATTGACAAAATCTTCAGAATTTTTTCTATCCATGAAGAACAGGAATGGGCCACTCTATCACAGCGGGGGCCACAAAGCTGTGATTGTATCTGATCCAAGGGCCACGTGATCAACATTCATGTCAGCATTAGCACAGGGGAAACGTTTTTAGACATTTTGTGTTTTTTTGGAGCTGGAAATGTTCAAACTGGGAGAATTACAATTTAAAATTATGTATTTTAATGAATTAAAACAATACACTCAATAATAATGAGCAAATAAAGGAACAGTCTTACATTACACAGCTTCAATTAGATCAGTGGTTCCCAACCTTTTTTCGGGGTCGTGACCCCATTTTGATAGCGTAAACTTCTGGCGACCCCAGAGACAATTTCTTCTTCTTCTTCTTCTTCTTCTTCTTCTTCTTCTTCTTCTTCTTCTTCTTCTTCTTCTTCTTCTTCTTCTTCTTCTTCTTCTTCTTCTTCTTCTTCTTCTTCTTCTTCTTCTTCTTCTTCTTCTTCAATAATAATAATAATAATAATAATAAATATAATAATAATTTTTAAAAAATAGAAATATTTTTTTTTTTTTTTTTTTTTTTTTTCCAATTCCGAGACATTTCAGGCAACCCCATTTTAATTCCAGGTGACCCCACATGGGGTCACGACCCCAAAGTTGAAAAGCAATTACATCATCTAATATATTTCTAATGAGTGTTGGTTGAACTGCAGGAATGCAAAAAACAACTGAATCAAAACTACAGCTATTTTATTTTAATAACTTTCTATATTTTTGTTGTCATTTTGTGTAATTTTGTTAACAGTTTGTCTGTCTTTGGAGTAATTCTGTAATGTTCTGTTGTTGTATATGTGTTTTTCTAGTCATTTTAGGTTTTATGAGCCATTTTGTGTATTTTAGATTTTTCTTTGTGAATTTTGCTAAAACTAAAAAAAGCAACTAAATCAAATCTACAGCAAGATCTGACTATTGTATTTTAGTTTAATAACGTGCAGGCACATTTAAATATTTTAGAAAAAATATGTATTCATTTTAAGCTGTAGATCAATTATTTTGCCCCCCTACAAACATTAATAAATGTAATTTTAATGTAGAAATTGTGTTGTGGTTTTTTTTACTGCATGCGTTCAGATTTTCATCAGGGATAAAAATAAATAAAAACAACCTTGTTTCCCATATGATACATCTGTTGTTATATCAGTCAAGAACACAAGTTAAACCAATTCCAATAAAATGCTACAATAAGACACTGAATAAACGTCCATGTGTCTCAGACTTGCTTTCTCATTACCTTCCTCGTCAAAAAGGACATAATCAAAAAAATGTTTACCAATGTAATCATTTAAGCAGGAGTAAGGCTCACTGAGTGACATAAACGAATTCACAGCTGACTAATTTAGCACATCAATGTCAGCGAATATATGCGGGGATTCAGAGATTTACCCCTCGTGCTTTAACAAAAGAGCGAAGGGGGGGAAAAAAACGAGACTGAAGACGAACCATTACTGTTTATCCTCAGCCTTATCGCTATTGGCGATGGGCTTGTAAATATTATCCCATTCTCCTTAATCCACTGCGCGACGATGAGCTCACCCACTTACCGGAAGCTCCGACATTTACCTCGGGATTTGCCGAGGCTTCAGCTAGAGTGGCCGTGAGAGAGGACGTGCTAATCTACAAGGCAGATTTAGGATTAGTGCGGTGAGCCAGGTGACCCAGGGGCCTGGGATCTTATTGGCCACAGAAGACGCAGCAGGGCCTGTGGTCCATCGTAGGGAGTGATTGACGGAAAGGAAATAAGCAAAGGCGAGTATAGTAGTGACGAGAGGCAGGAAGGGGTGGTGGTTCTAAAACTCTCTTGATTTCACCCTCGGCTTCTTTTTTTTCTGCTGCCCTTTCATTCTCTTTTCATTCATTCCACACTTTCCCTCTCAAGGAGCCTTGATGAGAATTCCACTAATCAGCTGAGGATTAATGTGGGACTCAGACAACACTACATCTAATTCCCTCCTTCACAACCACAGAGCGGTGAGAAGAGCGAGGGCCTCACGCAGAACAACCACGAGCACCTTCGCACATTCTCCACTTTAACATCTCCACCAGCAGAAGAGGGTTGAAGAAAATCCTGCGTTATTGTTATTGCTGTACTGCATGAAAATGTATAACATTTTCATTCACGGACAAACAAAGTGTTGCCTTCAAACTTGAGTCACACATTGAGTTTACACCGATTTTGTAACAAAAAGCGGTGACACTGGCCACGGTCACATGATGTTTTTTTTAACTCGGATTTATTTATTCTGAATTAAATCACTCAGAATTAAAGTGTTCTGCTTCATGTTTACATGGAAATGGTAATTCCCGAACGAGGTTTACATGGAAAACTGGTTAATTCCACTTTAGATAATTCTGCTTTAGGTCTGGAGGTTGGGAAGGCTCTCATTGGACAGAGGGAGAACGTGACGAATCACGTCTATCAGGAAAAACACACAACAAACCTTTTATTGTCAGCTATAACACAGACGACCACACATGAGAACTGTTTTCACCTTTATTTTGATTGTAGTTTTGAAGCAGCAGCTCAACAAAAACACTCGGTTTCAGTTTGGACCGCGGAGCGGAAGGAGATAAACACCGGTAAAAAAAAAAACAGTAAAACTCTGGAAAACAGTCACCAGAAATAAATATTTGCTCCCTGTTAAAGATAGTAGCTCTAACAACAGGTAAAATGATAAACTAGTGATATTACAGCCTGTGAATGCAGTACAGGGACGCATTTACTCCGCCTCTGGGTCCTAGTGCCACCCGTCCGGTGAAGCCTGTTCCGTTTACCGTGTTCACTGATGTCCGTGTGTGTTTAATAAGTCTGTGTGTGTCTGTGTGAAAGTCTGCATGTTTATGCCTCTGTCCATCCAGTCTTTTCATTATATTTAATAAGGCTCTTATTAAATATTCTAGGCTGGAGTCTGGGCCACCGCCATCTTGGATTATTTCGTCGCAGAAAGTCGCACAAACGCAAAACGACAAGAATTAACTTAATGCGGAATCAGGCAAGTGAAGTGTTTACAAAAATTCGGAATTATCTCATTCGGAATTAAAAACTGAGTAAACCAGCAACTAATTCGGAATTAACTTTAATTCGGAATTAAATTAGCATTAGAAATTATGTGTTTACAAGGTCAGGTCAAAGAGGAATTCATTTTTATTCTGTTTTAAAGATCAATTAAAGCTCCCATATAAACATGGCCGCACATACATTACACTATCATTATCTGAAAAAGGCATTTTGAAGGCTGTCATTAGGTGTGTTTTGCTAGATTATGACACTTTTTGCTAAATTATGACATCTTTGGAGCTATGTTGGCATTTTTTGGGTTAGGTGGATGGATTTAGTGGGAGTAACTTTTTCGGCTCAAGTGCCCCCCTTTCTCCTATTCCTGAATTCAACTAACCCCTTTATCTGACTATAATATTTTGCCTAGAAAACTATTTAAAAACAACTATTGAACATAATGACAGAATGAACGAGTGATAACAGAATGTCATTTTGTAAATAATGGAAAGAGACCATATATAGTACAGAGTTTTCCAAACTTTTTTGGATCGGGACCCCAGTTCAATATCAAGATTTTTTGGTGACCCCAGAGACATTTTTTTTTCTCAAATGTATTATTTTTACTGCATTTTAGCTGAACTAGATTTATGTTTCAATAAGTGACATTATAGAAATAGTTGTTTATGATTTTATGTGTTGTTTTAACTTTAAAAAAAAAAAAAAAAAAAAAGAATAAATTAAAAATTACAAAAATCTATTTACATTTTTCCAAAATTTCAGACAACCCTATTTAAACTCTAGGTAACCCCACATGGGGTCCCGACCCCAAGGTTGAAAAAAACTGATTTAGTGGCTCCTCATCTCACGCCTGGGGTGGGACCAAGACTGACACTTTATTTGTTAATTTTCCACTTTCTCTCTCTCTCCAGTACCCCCTGTAGTACCATCATGTACCCCCACTTGAAAAACGCTTGGTTAGGGTAACACATTTTTTTATTTTTGATTTGGGGAGATTTTGTTGAATAATTTGAAAAAAATTGCAGGATTTTCTTTCAACAACAATTTAAAAATGAATTATTTGGTATTTTATACCTCAGGTGTGTAGTATATGTTTTTAGAGAAATGGTCCGAAACTTTTGAGACTTTAGGTTGGTTCTTCTTCTGTTGAGCAATTCTTGTGCTGTTGTCAGCTATATAATTTATGTTACTAATCATTTTTGCATTATTGTATATGTTACAAAATGTGTTATAAAGTATGGAAGGCATCAAAAATATCTAAGCCAGGGATTTTTAGCTGGTCTCAACTGGGATCCACATTTTGCCACGGTCATTAAATCACGACCCACTTTTTTTTTCAGAAAATAGCTCTTGAAAATACACATACTGTATATAGTATTTATTAAATAATAATAAATCTATATATTTTCCTGTGCAACATATAATTCACAGCATGGCTGTCAAAAGAAAAACAATATTTCAAAATAAAAGACAACATTAACATGAGAGTAATTAAGTATTTATTTATTTTTGACCAGATATCCGCGACTCACCCAGTACAGGTCTGCGACCCACTTTTGGGTCCCGACCCAACAGTTGAGAATTGCTGATCTAAGCAATAAGTGATACTTAAATGTCCTTTGATTTATTTATTTTAAACCTATTTTCATTTATTTTGGAGAGATTTTGTGGAATAATTTGAGAAAAATTGCAGGATATTCTTTCAACAACAATGTAAAAATTAATTATTTGGTCATTTACAAAATGATACATGTATTCCCTGTCATTTTCACTTTCTCCTGCGGGCCGAATCGGATGCCGGGAAGGGCCAAATTTGGCCCACGGGCCTTGAGTTTGACAAGTGCATTATAGTAATCAGCAGTATTAATGAGTTGGCAACCTAATAGTTCATCTTTAATGCTGCGTAAGTATTTGAATGGTGTGTCAGTCCCACAAAAGCTTAAAAATAACCCCAGTTAATGGTTCATAAGCTAGACAATAAAGTACATGGTCACAGTGTTCTGGATGATTTTGGTCTCAACAATGAGGAGCTTGTTTTGACAGAATAACTTTTATTGCATCTCTTCTCTTGAATATGAAATTAACGTTAAATAACCACACTTAAATTTTCCAAATACAACTATGGATATTAGGGTTGGGACGATGCACTGAGTTTACATACAATGGACAATAATTGTCTCACGATAACCATTCGATATATTTGAAAAAAAAAAAATGAACAAAAAATACTACAGTTGGGAAAATAACCATGCGTTTATTTTACTTTAACTTATGTACTTACATACCTACCAATAGTATCTAATAGGGATCGTATGATACACAATACAATATGCAATAATAATTATAATAATAGGCTTGTGACAACGACACCATATTTTTGAGAGTAAAAAACAAAGGAAGAAGGAAAAATAACCATGCTTTTTTTATTTGTCTTTAATTCTGGATGTACTTACTTGTCATATGATGCATTGTCCCACTTATATTAACTATAGATCGCTGATCAGTGGGTGATGTTTTGTCAATCTGAATTAGGACATAATGATATAAGTTTGATTTTTGTGTAAATAGGTCATGTATTATTATTATTATTATTATTATTATTATTATTATTATTATTATTATTATTATTATTATTATTATTATTATTATTATCATTATCAAGTCATGACAGGCCACCCAAAAACTCAAGTACTGATGAGACGATCTGAACATTAAAAGTGTGTATCTTTAGACCCCACAAGGTGAAACATGAGGTACATTTTAATGTTTGTATTTATTGATATTAAAATGCATCACTAGCAGCATTAAAAACAGTGTGTTGAGTGCAGTGCACACTTCCTGCTCGTAGATCTGAGGTATCAAGGGTAAGTGGTTTGCATCTTCATTCTGGTTAAGTATATTTTGGCAGGTTTCCCGTCATATCTCAGAGACAGGTTTGGGCTTTCCAGCCTCCCACACTTTTTTTTTTTTTTTTTTTGCTGTAATGAAGGAGCTGCCTTACCCAAACAAACAGGCTCTCTGGAGATGTACCTCAACTACCTCCTTAATCCAGGAAGTCTCTCTTATCTCCCCACAAATGGCCCCGGAGCAGACTGCACATCACTACGGTGGTGTCATTTATCAGCTTTACTCCACAGCAATGAGGAGCAGGTAGAAGTCTCTCACATTCAGAGGTTGAGAAGCAACACACACACACACACACACACACACACACACACACACACACACACATATATATACATACTGTAGTGGTGAGGATTGAAGCTCCAACATCAGTCTTGCAGAGATGACATGTGGGTATTTGTAAGGATGCTGGACCTCCATGGAATAATGTGTTTTTATGTGTTTTTTTATTGACAATGTTACAACTGTTGTCTTAGTTAAGTCCCCTCTAGTGTTGTGGTGTAGTTTTATTAGTCACAGAGGATTTTAAGCTTATTTGACCTATAATAAGTAATATATATATATATATATATATATATATATATATATATATATATATATATATATATATATATATATATATATAAAAGATATATTAATATTATTTGACAATTTTAATTTATTCATCAAATATATAATATACAATCCTTTGTCCTAATAGTGTTTTTGAACCATGGGGTCCCCATGTGGGGTCACCTGAAATGTCTAATAGTAATAAAATGTAAAAAGTAAAAAATGCCATGTAAAATGGTAAAAAAAAAACATAATTCAAGGATCATTAAGTGGATGAACATGTTCATGACAAAATAACATCCCCAAGTTCCCCGTTAAGCCCTTAAAGAATAAACTAATCATAGTATAACAGATTAAAAAAAATAGAGAAACACCAGTAATATAAATAGAATATATACAAAATAATACAAATATACAATGATAAACAAATATGTGACAATAATATCACATAAATAGTTAGAGTGCAGGAAGGGGCAGAAAGCTCAAAGAGCTTAAATAATTTAGTTCAAATAAAAAGCAGCATGAATATACCTGAGCTGGTGCATAATATCACTTTGTATAACAAAACATACAATACACTGCCCATGAGCATCTTTTGTCAAACTTAAATTTACACACACATTTATATACAGCACAAAATGTATATGAGGTCAGAAATGATTCAGGCCTTGTCCTAGAAAGTCCTTTTTTTTTGCACAAAGGTGTTGACAGTAATAAATTAGGGCTAAAGTCATGGGGGAGTGAGGACAGTCGGCAGGGAAAGAAATTCATTTGCGGAGGAGTCATGACACTCGGCGCCACTCATTAGACATTTAAAAAAAAGAGCAAAAAACCAACCAATGCACTCCCACTGACAAGAAGACTGGATCATGTCATACACAGAGCTGTCATAAGAGCAATAATGACATTTAAAGAAAAAAACATATACATATGTATTCTTCATTTGTTTTTTTACTTTTTAAATTAGTTCAACCAATTGCATAGGCTCAGTAGGTTCAATTTGCGATTTTAGCACATCGCATTTAGATATTGTATTTTATGGTGGCTGGGAAGTGCAAAACACAAATACAAATACCACACCAAAACAACAAAACACTTTTACAAATGCCACAACAAATTTTGAAAACAAATATTCTTGCTCATCAAAAAAGAAAAAAAAAATAGAAATAGCAGAACACTGAAACAGATTTACAATGGCGCGTTGTAAGTGTAAAAGTGTTTCCATTTTTGTTAATTTATTTGTGAACTTTTGTAAGTGCTTTGCTATTTGTATTTATTTATTTATTTATTTATTTATTTATAATTATGTATATTTGTTTTCAAAACTGTAAATTTGTTGTGGCATTTGTAAATGTGTTTTGCACTTCTCAGCCACCGTAGTATTTTTTTTTTTTTTTTTTTTTTAATTATTATCAAATCAATATTTCAAAAAATTCTGGGAAAAAAAATGTTTTTATTAAATTAGCCAATTAAATAGTAAATTATGACAAGTATAAAAATAATAAAAATTTTAATTTCTGTAAAATGTACATTAATTTTATATTTATGAATTGAACTAAATAGATATACAGTATGCTATTAACACAATACGCATATCTTACTGATAATTTGAACTTTGTTACATTACAAATTTTTATGTTATGTTTTATGTTAAATTATTAAAAAATTTATTAATTGTTTTGTTTCTGATTCATCCATTTAAAAAAACACTTTAGAATTGTACTTACAATAAATAATGAAGATATACATTTAGACAGTATTTAAAAAAATTATTGTCAAAAGTACATATTTTATCAGAATCAGAAAATACTTTATTAAACCCTGAGGGGAAAATAGAGTAGCATATTAAAAACAACACTAATAATAATAATTATACACACGTGCAGAAAAAGGAGCAATACGAGGCAGAGAAAATGTGCAAGTGAAAGGTAAGGTGCCAAATAATAAAAAATAATAATCACGAATACAAATAAATAAAGTATTTATACATATGTAAACACATTTTTTAGGTCCAAGGGAAGGCCAGCTGTGGTGAAAAAAAAATCTGATTATTTTAACCTTTTATTGTTCAGGAGGACGACAGTTTTGGGGACAAAGGTCGCCCTTCTTCTCTTGGTCTAAATTATTATTGTACAAATATCCAACTTTAACTAGTAATTTTTTTGTTGAATATTTTGATAACTATTTGATAACTATTTTTTTTTTTAAAAAAAATTCAATTTCAGTTTCAGCTGCAACATCACTCTGTGTTAATATGTCTATGTGTTAAATAGCCGAGAAGTTTCCCGTTACCATCAGTCGGTCTGCAGCGGGTTCTGAGCCCCTCGCTAAGAGCTTTCATCCAACAGTCACTGATTGCTAATGCTCATCTGTACATTTTCCCCAAGTACAGTTCTTATAAAGAGCTAAGACCATAAGACTGTGTTTGCGAGTTTAGTGTCTATGCCAACAAGGCAACAAGGAGCTGGAGAGAATTGGAAACCCAAAGCGAAGCCAGTTCAGAAAGCTGAAAACAGCTGTGTTTTTACAACCGCTGAAACACAACGCTGGAAAGGAGGGTTGGGTTTATTCCTCCATCAGCTACCCATACTGCACCTGCCATTTCCATCACACCCATGTGGTCACAAAAGGAGCAGTATATCTGTCAACAGGATCAAGTCCTCAATAGACCCTGCAAGCCACTCAATCCTTCCAGACACCCCCTCCAAAGACCTGAACAAAGCTCCAAACCCCCTCAAATCTGCTCATCTCAGCGCTATTCATTCTGGATAGAACAGATATCCTCCTGTTTTTACTACCATCATTTCTTCTCACGTCCAAACAGTTCAGGTTTCCAGTGGACGTGGAAATACAGAATCAAAACCAGAATCAGAAACCTTTTATTTGTCATTGCACAAGAGGCAAGGCAAGGTATAGCGCATCTCATACACAAGGCAACTCAATGGGCTTTACATGATCAAAAAGTGCAACGAAAAACATTCAACAGCAGAAAATCAATCAGAACATTAAAATCAGCAGCAAAATCACATGAAATCATCAGTACAAACATTTAAAATCATCAACAAACAAGATGACCAAAAATCTCCCTCTCAATCATATGCAGTAAAAAGAGTTCCTTTAACATTGATTGAAAAATGTTCACATGTGATGCTGACATCAGCTCTGCTGGTAGTTTGTTCCACTTCTTTGCAGCATAACAATTAAAAGCAGCATCACCATGTTTACTGTGAACTCTGGGCTCCACTATCTGACCTGTGTCCATAGATCTGAGAGACCTGCTGGGTTCATACCTGACTAACATCTCACTGATGTATTCTGGACCAAACCCATTCACACATTTATAACCAGCAGCAGAACTTTAAAGTCTATTCTGAGGCTGACTGGGAGCCAGTGTAAAGACTTTAAAACTGGAGTAATGTGCTCTGACCTCTTTTTTCTGGTTAAGACCCGAGCTGCAGCGTTCTGAACCACCTGTAGCTGTTTGATGCTCTTTTGGGGGATTCCTGTCAGAAGACCATTACAATAGTCCAGCCTGCTGGAGATAAAAGCATGGACCAGTTTCTCCTGATCTTTCTGAACCATTAAACCTTTCACTCTGGAGATGTTCTTTAGGTGGTAGAAGCTGTTTTGTGATAGATTTGATCTGACAGCTGAATGTCAGATCAGAGTCAATCAGAACACCAAGGTTTTTGACTTGGTCTTTAGCTTTTAAAGATCAAGACTCACAATACTTGCTGACAGCAGTCCTCTTTTCCTTGTTACCAAATTCATTCACCTCCATCTTGTCATGATTTAGTTGAAGGAAGTTTTCACTCATCCAGCAGTTTACTTTTTCTAAGCAGTCACACGACACCTCAATGGGACCATAGTCATCTGGGTTCAGTGATAGATATAGTTGTGTGTCATCTGCGTAGCTCTGATAATCAACCTTACAGTTCTGCAAAATTTGTCCTAAAGGAAACATATAAAGGCTAAACAGAAGGGATCCAAGAACAGAGCCCTGAGGAACCCCACAGGACATTGGTAATCTGTCAGATTCAAAGTTTCCAATGCTTACAAAAGAACTTCGCTCCTTCAAGTATGACTTAAACCATTGCATTACTTTTCCATTTAGTCCAACCCATGTTTGCAATTTTTTTTGTTTTTTTTTAAACAACTCTCATAAACAGTGCAAGAAAATGTAAAAAGTAAAAAACAGCTCAGTTAAAAGTACTCAAAGTAAAAGATACTAGTTGCTTTTTTCGTTGAAAAAATCCAAAAAAGTAGAAAGCTCTTAGATAAAGTTCCAGTAGTTAAATTTAAAGTCCTTGGTCTTAAACCAGTAATAATAATAATTGACAGAGGTGTAAAGAGTACTGATATATCCTATTGAAGTGGAAGTACTATTACTTGACTGAAATTGTACTGAAGTACAATTACAAGTAAGTCATACATAAAAGTCAAGTAGAAGTGAAAAGTATAGCTCAATTGAATAGTACTAAAAATAAAAGTTACGAGTTACTTTCAACCCCCACATTTATTTTTAGTAATTAATCTTGCCACGGTTCCATTGCATACAGTATCATCTCATGTATAAAGTTAATAAGGAAGAGACCAAATCTGTCACAATTGGAATTTAATTTATTCTATGAAATAAAAGGTTTGCAAAATGTACAAATATTAAAAAAAAATAAATAAGAATAACACCAATCAATTCTTTTCAAGATGAAAAAACAATAATAATATGAGGCTAAATAGCTAATTTTATGAACTTTAAAAACAGTGCCATGTGGGTAACAACAGCAACCTGAACCCAAGAAAGACTACTATTATGTTCAATGAGAGCATGAAACGGAAATAAAAAATAATCACAAAAAATTACAATTTACTCAGGAACGAGTGTTGAGATGTAACAAATTTACTTATTTTAAAATGTCTCATTCATTCCTTCTAGAGAAAATTCACAAACAAGCACGGTTGGGTTCAATTATAATTGTGATCACGTAATTGATAATTATTTACAATTATGACCGAAGTTGAAATGTTGTTGTAATTTTAAAAATATGTTGCTGCTGTAATTGTAATTAAATTGTATTTGAGATTTGATAAAGGACTTTGTTATTGTAATTGCCATGAAAATTCTAAAAAAAAAAAAAAAAAACAATTTAATGTAATGCTAAACTGGGGAACCATGTTACAGTTCTATGTACAGCTCTACACATATGTAGTTAAGAATTATTAAGTTATGTTCCATGTCGAGCTTTCACACAGTTTACCTTTTAAAAAAATTAAATTGTCTCAAAAAAAAGGCTCAGATGTCCACACCAAAAATATTAAAACCTATATTTTCATTGATTATGAAGCAAAACAAGATAACCAATAATTATAAAATAAATTAGATGAGAGATAATTATTTTTAGTGTTTTTTTACAGCTGATTTAGGACCTGTTGTCATAAGAGATGCTAACAGAGGAAGGTTAATTTGTATTAGGTTATTTATTTCAGGCTCAGTAATTGGGGTCAATTGTAATTTAACTTTAGTAACTGAGAATGTAATTGACTGTCTGAGGACAAAAAAATAATCGAAATTTAATTGTAATTAGAAGAAGTAGCTGGTCACTGTAATCGTAATTGAATTGAATTGAAAACGTAATTGTAACTGAAAAATGTAGTTGACCTCAACCCTGTAAACAAGTGTGACCCAATCTTTTTTTATACCTAAAAGTTAAAATAAAACCAATTCACCTGGAAGAAAAACAAAAATTCCCTTGTATAAAGAAGCTTGTCATTGTGGCTTAGTTGTGGATTTCTACGAGAGCACAGAACAGTGGAGGTCTTTAGCGATCTCGCGATCCAACTCAAGTGTCAGAGAAGGGGTGAGCTACCAACAATCAAGACGAAGGAAAACCGAGAAGAGCAGGTCGACCCACTGTGGATTAGGAAGGGGTCACAGTGAATCAGCTGGGTCTTCCTCTCCCACAGAGGAAAGAAAACAAATATTAATCACCTCCAGCACTTCACACACAATAGGCTGTGAGACAGGAGGGCAAACAGAGAAGAAAACACAGGCATCAGAAGCTAATGAAAAGCCCCCTTTTAGGTCCTCTGCCAATGCGGGGTTTGCAGCTCTCAGATCATCTTAAAGTGGGAATCTGTGGAGGCAAAGTCAAATGCACCCCTTCATAAAAGGGATAATGAATGCAGACATGATAAATTAGCATGAAGTGCATGTTTGTGTTTTTAGTTTTTCGTTGTGATTGTTGAGAGAAAAAAGAAACAAGCAGGACTGGTTCAAAATCTCAACAATTAATAATAATTTGCCAACATTTTACACTTTAGCACTTTAGCATTATTGACGTTGAGCATAAATCGTTGTTCTTTTGATTTCCTCTGGTGAAAGTAATGGATTACAAATACTTATGTTACTGTAATTGAGTTGCTTTTATGGGTACTTGTACTTTTTTGAGTATATTTCTAAATCAGCCATTTTACATTTATTTAAGTATGTTTTAAAAGTAATTTGTTACATTTCTACATCCAACCTTTACTGTGTAAATTATATATTTTTAGTTTTAAAATGATCAATGAACATTGTGAAACTACACAAAATCAAGTGCATCACATCATAGCTGACCAATCAGATTAAACGTAATGCACAGGGCCAAAACATCATTGAATGCTGGTTATTTCAGCCTGAGAATTATTTTATTTCTAAGTACAAATGTACGTAAATAAATTCATTTATTTAATTGCAATAACAAAACATGCATTGCTGTCTTAAAAAGGTTGCAGTTCTTGTAGTGTTGACCTTTGACAGCATGTGCAGACAAGAGAAAAGAAATATACTGTAACAAAATAACACCAAAGAAAGAAAGAAAGAAAGAAAGAAAGAAAGAAAGAAAGAAAGAAAGAAAGAAAGAAAGAAAGAATGAAAGAAAGAGAAAAGAACATGTACATAAATAAGTTATAGATAATTAAATAAGGATTACAAAAATTTTAATTATAGTTAAATTAAAGTTCCAATCGCGCAATATTTGGTCTCTTCATTTTTAACTTTATACATGAGATGTTTACTGTATGCGCGAGAACAACTGCAACATTTATTACCAAAGTGGAGGATGAAAGTAAGTAGTAACTTTACTTTGAATACAAGTTCATTGAGCTACTTTTTACTTGTACTTGAGAACAACTTCAAACAAGTAACAGTACATCTACTTGAGTAAGAGATGTATAAGTACTCTTTACTCCTCTGGCAATTATTACCATTACTGGTTTAAGACCAGAGGTGAACGTAATGGAGTATATTTCTAAACCAGCAATTTGACTTGTACTTAAGTACCTTTTAAAAGAAGTAAATTAATTAGTTACATTTCTAGATCCAACTGATACTGAGTAAATTATCAGTTTTTTTGTTTTAAATAAATTATCAACGAACATTGTGAAACTACAAAAAATGAAATGACCAGACAACAATCATGTACAATTTTAATCAACTGACAGTACTTCTACTTGAGTAAGAGATATCAGTACCCTTTACTCCTCTGGCAATTATTACCATTACTGGTTTAAAACCAAATCATTCAAATATATCTACTGCCTGTTTTTGCTACGTTCAAGAACGAAAGACGGAAATTTGCTTTCTACTTTTCTCAATTTTTTTGTTTTTTAAACAAATGTCGTTGGACCGCTCTCCTTTCCATAAATAAATGAATAAATGATGGATATAGAGCATGCTGTATGGAGAAGGTGACTGGAATGTGTCTTTGTTTACTCTGTTCCCACTTGGCAACGCGCTCCTCTTTCCTCCCACACTCGCCCCTCCATTTTTCCCCTGATCCTTCGTCCATGAGGCATCTCACGAGTGGCGCCGACGAACCCCACCTGGCATCCTGGTTGCCGATGCCATCTGGTTGCGGCCGAGAGCTCACCATCGGGCCCACAGTCAGTCAGTCAGTCAGTCAGTCAGTCAGTGTTCAACGGTGCCAGTGTGCTGTTCTTTAATGAGCACATATGAACAAACATTCGACTGCCAGGTGGCGTTGCAGCCACGCCACGCGGGCCAGGCAAGGGTTCTGGCATTGCCGTTCAAACCCGGGGGCATCAAAGGGAGGGCCTTGGATTTCCAAAGTAACTAAGACATAATCCACCCCCTTATTGGTCCCATTCATATTGAAATACATGATCAGAGGGGCTGCGGTGGCTCTAATCTTGCCAATGAGCGGTCCGGCACAGCTGCAGGGATAAAGTCAAAGTATGAGGCCACCAGTATATTAGAAAAACCCAGGCCCTGCTGATTGGATTAGGGGGAGATGAGGGTTGGGGTGAGGAAATGTCATCTCACGGCGTTATGTGCGGCGTGGTGGTCTCGGTGTCAGTGACCAAGGATCAGGAGGTTGGGCAGACACACTTTGTCCCAGGGTTAGATGACCCCCACAAAGGAGAAATCAGAGGGGGGTGGAAGTGAAGAATAGAGACAACAAAATGAGTAGTCAAGGAAAAAGCCGAGAGTGGAGAGTCGGGCCTTGATGGCACCTTGTATCCTCCCAGCGTGAGATGGTCTGGTGTTAAGACGTAGCGTAGCACAGTGGTTTCAAGGAGGCAAAGAAGAAGAAGAAGAAGAAGAAGAAGAGAGAGAGGGGGGGTGGTTGGGGGGCTGTGGGGGGACGGGACTAAACCGGGCATTAGCTGTGGACTTAAAAGTTTGTTCTGGTTCTTCTGGTAGGAAGAGCCGCCCCGTTTAAGTGTGATTGAGCGTGGCTTAGATGGGATCAATGGTTATCCTCTCAACTGTTTAGTTTTGACGTTTCTTTTTCATATTTACTGTGAGAGGAAGTGAAGAAGACATTTTGGTTTTTTTTTTACAAAGCGGGAGCCAAACATTTCCATAGTTGTGTTTGTGTGGCATTGACAAATTGATTAATTCATTCCAGTAATTGGGTTAATTTTATTTGTACTTCTACTTTATTGAGTATATTTCTATACCAGTCATTTCACTTGTAAAAGAAATAAAGTAATTTATTACATTTCTACATCCAACAGTTACTGAGAAAATTGTATTTTTTGTTTTGTTTTAAAATAATCAACAGACTTTGTGAAACTACAAAAAATGAAATGACCAGACAACATTCAAATGCATCACATCATAGCCGACTAATCAGAATAAACATAATGCACAATGCCAAAACAGCATTGAATGTCGGTTATTTTTTTTCTCTTTTTAGAGTTCATGAATCTAGCTATTAGAGCCTGGTCGTTTTTTTTTTTTGTTTTTTTTTTTTTTTTTTTTTTTTTTTTTTTCTTTCAAAGAATTGTACATTTTGACAAACCTTTTATTTTATACAGATGGCTTTGAAGAAAATGAATTAAGTTCCAATTGTGCAAGATTTGGTTTCTTCCTTTTTACTGTATGCAAGGGAACCGTGACAAGATTTATTACCAAGAATAAAGTACTTTTTACTTGTACTTGAGTATTTTGTGTACGACTTACTTGAACTTCAGTACAATGTCAGTCAAGTAACAGTACTTCTACCTGAGATCTGAAATCAGGCATATTGCAGTCCTTTGTGGATGACATATGGAGTGTCAGTGATATTTTATTTGTACTTTGTTGTTTCCGATCTTGACATCCTTGAGTGATGTGGTCATCAGTGGGTTTTTTGTTTGTTTGTTTAGACGCTGTTATTTGCTCTGGGTGATTAGAGCGATTCTCTTCTCCAGACTCTGCATCGAGAGCCAGCTTAAAAAACGCCGGCATGACGGTGGATTTCTGGCTCATTGTACACCTGGCCATGATATTTACATGGGATTGACATTTCAGCCCCGACGCTTGGATTACGTCACAGGAAAAAGACTTGATGCTTTGTGTTTTCCCTGTGAAGATCTAACTTAGAATTTCTGTTGTAAAACCCCAACATGGTACTTATTCATTATAAAGAATAGCACTATTACTTTTTTTATTTGATTTGATTCAATGTATTTATTTTTGAAAAAAACAAAAACAATGCATATAAAAAAGGAATGTCAGAAAACAAGTTAATTTTTTTAAAACAAGTCAAAAACAAAAAAATAAGAAGATTTCAATAAAACATTTAAGCATTTTTTAATCCCTCTTATAATTTATCTATGAGCTACTTATATATACATACACATATATGTACCCATATTTATATACATGTATGTGTAGGTGTATAATACAGCTATACATACATCTATATACATAAACATTGTGTACTTATAAATAATAAAAATGGTGAGGACTTAACTTATATTGTACCTCAAACATGGTACGTGTTCATCTTAAAAAAATTGCATTTTTTAAAAAAAAATTTCATTTGATTTGATTTCTTTATTTTTGAACATGTAAAAACAAAAAACAATGCATATAAAGTAAAAGGAATGTCAACAAAACACGATAATTTCCAAAACAAGTCAAAAACACTTTCAACAAATCATTTACATGTTCAAAAAAGGAGTAGAAAGAAGTGTGATTTATTTTTATAAACAGTATATCTATGAGCTACTCACCTATACATACATATATATGTATGCATGTATGTACAATATATATATATTGCATTTATATGCATAAACAATGTACATACAGTAATATTATATACAAGTTATAATTATGATGTAAGCTACTTATAGCTATACTTATATATATGAACACAATAAAAAATTATTAATTATATTAATAAAGGTGGAGACTTAACTTATCTTACACATAGAACCAAATTCCTATACATTGCTTTACCATTATATTATATTATATTATATTATATTATATTATATTATATTATATTATATTATATTATATTATATTATATTATATTATATTATATTATATTATATTATATTTATTATACAATAATAGAATGGAATGTGAATATTTAGATTTCACAGATGGCCATTGCACAACCACATACACAGTTCTGCTCATCTTTATTCATTCTTTGGAGTTGGGCAAAAAAAACAGACTTCTGTGAAATCCATTAGCAAATTTAAGCAGCTTCACTGAGAAAATGCCTTTCTTTTCTTTTTTTTTCTTTCTCCCCCAAAGTGCCAAACACATTCCTTACGTAACACGCCGGGGGATAAAGTGTTTTCTGACAGAGATAGCACAAATAGTAGCTTTTGATTAAGCTACATTACATTTTTAGGAATTAGATCCAGTTACTTTTCAAACATACACTTGGAAGTCAAAAGTAACATCCCCTAAAACTGTCATAGACAATGACATGATCCTTCTGTAAGTAGTTCCTCAGCTCTATATAGACACGTCTTAATTCAGATAAATAAGAATATGTGTGCAGTCGGGAAAAAAAACATCAATCATGATGCTGCCACCACCATGCCGACATCATTGTAGCTCATTGTATCTCCATTTATTCATTCATCCATGTCCTTGGAGAACTTGTTGAATGTTTAATGCAGTGTCTCCTAAAATATCTACTAATAATTTCATATATATAATTTTGTTTAAACAACTCTATTCTATATTATCACTTTCTCAAATATAAACATAAAATATAATAATATAATATACAATATATATAATGTAAAAAATATATAAATAAAATATAATACATAATGCTTAGATAACTTGTTAAATGTTTAATGCAGTGTTATTCAACCAGTAATTGTAACTGATCTTATTTTTCAAATTATTATTCTTTTCAAAATTAAAACACAACACACAATATTAAACAACTGTCTGTATTCAATATTTTCACTTTCAAAAAAATAAATCTAAAATATAATAATAATAATATAAAAATTATATATATATATAATGTAAAAAATTATAATTAAAATATAATGAATATACATATAATAAATAACAATATAATAAATAATAATTTTTTACTGTAATTTATTTTGAATACAGAAAAAGCTTCCATAGTATGTGTACATGCATGTTTCCATTTGTAGCCTACATGGCTAATATACAAAAAATTTATTAACATTAAGACTGTAGATAAACATAAATACACTAATATAATATTATAATATAATGTAAAAAAAATTATAAATAAATATATAAAATCACTAATCATGGCTACTCTACAACACATTAAAACAAACATCATCAAAAACCTAATCCAGAAGGAAAAATAAAGTCTTAATTTGTGATTAAAATGGGGACAAGATCCAAAAAAGGTTGTGAACCACCATTTAATACCACGTCCTCCTCAACCTCAACACACGGGTGCTACACACCCGCCTGGTCCACGGTGTCACATGATCTTTGTCAGAGAGCCGTTAGGGTCATTGCAATCAAAAACAAATGGCAGCTTTGGTCCCAGTGGGAGAAGTGAGCTATAGCTCAACAACGCTATTGTTCCTCAGAGGGATCTACAGTTGATTAAGTGTCCTGGTGAGTGAAGGAAGCCGTTCCCAAACAAATACTGACCATGTCCCAAAGCTGCAATAGGTGTCAGAACTCATTATCCCTCTCCATCATTATATCAGCAGTTTGAAAGCATGTATGAGTTTAGCACGAGCACATGATCCATATATAGGAATTATTTTTATTTCAGAATAAAATCTAACATACACTGAACTACACTACAAACGCAACATTTTTGTTTTTGCTCCCATTTTTCACGAGCTGAACTCAAAAATGTAAAACATTTCTTAGACACAATACCTATTTCTCACAAATATTGTGACAGTATATATACAGTATATATAGACATTATCATAGTGCTATTGTTGATATACAGGCATAACTTCCTTTCTGAATAATTGTAATTATCAAAACGACTAATTTCCAATGGCAGTACTTTATTTAATAATTTAGTAAATTACACCAGAGATCAAATTATCTGTTTTGTTCTAACCCAGGACTCTTATTGTGAAAAGCAAAAAGTGATGTTCTGTGTATGTGACAATAAAGAGTTAACTCCTAAATGTTTATGTTGATCTTCTTCTTCTTCTTCTCAAACTCAAACACTGTTAAACTACATTGCTGACGCTGCAAAATTAGCGATATGGAAATTATTCGTGTCTTAAAAGTTTTACTCAAAGCAAGAATAATGGTTGAGCATAATTACTATAAAATGATGAATGACGTCCACACTTTCTGTGGAGTTTGGGCTGTGCAGGGAGTTTTATGCTCTACAGGTGAAGCTGCTGAGCTTATACTGAACTTTTGATGTAAAAGGTTAAGTTAAGTAATGTTGATGTGTGTTTATGAAGGTATGTAATTAACTGAAGTGGTCAAACAAAAGTTTGTTATATCTTTTTCTTCTTCTTTTATCCCATTTATCACACAGGAAGTGTCAAACAAAATAAAGAAGCAGTGATCTAAGAATGAAGGTGAAAATGCTGTTGCTATAAATATGTTCTGTCGTTGCCCTAAAGACGGCTTCGTGTAATATCCTTCTTAACATTGAAGGGGCTTTAGTTGACACCCTCCTACTTGGGGCTAATAGTGGACACCACTATGCCAATTTGTCACAGCGTTCCTCTCAGAGCATTTGTATCAGCTGTGTCTTTTACCTTTCGTCAAGGGCCAACAGCTCCTTTTTTCTTCTTCTCCTTGGTTCTGCTTTTATCAAAACGTTCCTCCCAGGGTGACGTGCCCTCTTTGAAGCACATCAGGGATCCCCGGAGTCATTTATCTCCGTCTTTGCACCGTTTGAGATGAGTAGTGTCCCATTTTACTCGTGATTCTTCAATCAACAGCGGAGTGCATATGGCTATGTGGCTGTGGCAGGGACACTTGTACAGTATATTCTTACATGTGGAAATAGATTTGAGAGATTGAGTGAGGAGGTGTTGAATTTGTCTGTGTAGTCAGCGCACACACACACACACACACACACACACACATAACTGTAACGCAGTATTTACAATGCTGCCTCGAAATAGCCATGATATCATGTGGCAGTGAAGTTGATGATTGAAATAATGGTGATAATGACCCTTTTTCATGGGATGTTATATGATTATGTGGCACAATTGTCCATGTCATGGCAGAGGTTGCAGTTATCAAGCGGATTTTGAAAGTAATCCCAAACTCTTATTGTTAAAGAGTATTAGGCAGAGTTAAGTCATTATATTTATTCTTTTTAAAAGCCTCAGTTTTACTTAAACACTGTGTTCGAAATAGAATACTGACATACTATACACTACACTAGAGATGGGCAACTTCTATCAGAACGGGAAATGTGATTGTCTGATCTGAGGGCCTTATTATCAACATTCGTGTTTATATTTAGAATAAAAAACAATTTATTAATAGAGGGTTTTCACCTTTTTTGCGTTCTGGGCAGTAACCCAGATGCACGGCCATATTGGAGGCATTCAGAGGTTAACAGTGCTTGGGATAAATGTCCGAAACCACAGAAAAGCTCCTCAAAATGCGTTACTGATGCAAAGACATACAGGGAAGGACTTGATCTGCAGGAAAGAGCACAATATTTGAAAAAGTTACGGTTTATTGGTGCAGATCCATATGAGTTGGATCCCACGTCTTGGAACAATGTCGACCCTGAGAATTTGTTGCGTATCCTGATAACGTCAACTACCTGGTTTTAACCCTAACCCAATGTGGGTTAATCCTTTCAATAAAGGTCAGACCTTTTATCTGGAATACACTGAGAAATACAGCACATTTTAGCTCTACATTTTAAGAACTAATAATAATAATGCATCAATTTTATATAGAGCTTTTTTGGACATTCAAAGTCGCTTTACAGAATTAAGGGATTATTCTTTCACTCCACACTTAGTGGTGGTAAACTACTATTGTAGCCACAGCTGCCCTGGGGCAGACTGATGGAGGTGAGGCTGCCAAAGTGCGCCATCGGCCCCTCCGACCACCACCAACACTCACTCACACACTACATTCTTGCACAATACATGTATTTGTATTGAACCGTTTCGGTACAGGACGTTGGGTTCGGGTACAGGGTTGTGCACGTTTGAGTTCCCGGAACGTGGTTATTTCCACCTGCAGCTACATCTGAAACCCGTGTAAGTCATGGCTAACGCTAGACCAGAGCTGGAGGACCCTCCCCTGTCGCTAAAGTCTCCTGCTTGGGAACACTTCGGCTTCCAGGTGAAATACTGCGACGGAAAAAAACAAGTGGATAAAACGAGGGCAGTGTTCAGCTGAGATCGGGTATGTTTCCGGGAACATGACGAACATGCTAACTCACTTGAAACGGCACCACCCGAGTGCGAAAATCACGATGACAAGAAAGAAAACGTCCTTAGTGCAAACGCAGCTGACTTCGACATTCAAGCAGCCTCTGCCTAGTAATTCAGATCTGGTCAAAGCTTTAACAACTGCCATCAGAGTCTATTTAGCAGCGGATAAAAGCTGTTAACAAACTTTTTTTAATATTATTTAATGTATTTTTTCTTTGAGAATATTATTAACAGGCAGCACTTTACATGTATTGTATTTTTTAACTTTATTTTCATATTCTGTAAAATGTTAAATACATTGTTGGTTTTCTAAAGTTTCGAATAAAAAACAAGCAAATTTATGTTTTGCATTTTGTTCCATATTGTACCCAAAATGAACCGAACCGTGACCTCAAAACTGAGGTACGTATCGAACCGAGATTTCTGTGTATCGTTACACCCGTATTAAGAACTGTGTTGCTACTGTTTCAGGCTATTAAATGTGATTTTATTAAGTCAATAATATCACAGCTTGGTATGAATGATAATATCATCATCATACGAAGAAAATTAGTTAAGAGCCACAAGCTCCTCCTTTCCTCTGATGACTTTTGACATTTTTCTCCCTGATTTGTTATCATTTTTGTCAGTCTACGAAACTCCAAATGTTTTTCACGGTCTGACGGATTGGTACAGCCAAAAACACGGCAATAATTCACCATTTCCTTTTGTTCGATGTTTGGTATCTGCTTTGTTTACTTTCTGAGTACCTCCAATATGGCGACTTCCGGTTTGATGACGTGCCGTGAAAACCTTCTATACAGGAAATAACAACTGGCAGTTGGCAGTCGAAACACGTCAGGAGATCAAAGTCAATTTCAAATTAAATTTCCTGAAAAAAGTCTTTTAGAATAAATGAAACATGGACATATTATTTTGAAAAAAGAACAAAATGAACTTTTGATGAGTAGACGTTGACCTACAAAGAATATTAATGTTATTATGTTTGTGATAAATTGCTGTCGTGTTCATACCAAAAAGATCAATGTTTTGACATGTTTTTATTTATTTATCATTGTGGCATATTTACAAATTTGTGTAAATTGTGTTTGTCCGTTCGCAAGTCCAAGCTTTATAACAAGTGCAAAGAACATGCTGGAATTCATAAGTTACAATTACAAAATGCATTTGTGCACATTTTTATAGTTTAAGTGAGTTTCTTTATTTGTTGACCTAAATGTTAAAGCAAAGATGTGAAACTTCTTTCACAGCGGGGGCCACAAAAATGTAAATATAAATGATAAGTATGTATGACGATGTGGGAAAAATTATCAACTTTGCATGAATACAGGCAACAACAAAGGGTTTGTGTGTTTTTGTTGTTGTTTTGTGCATTTTTGTTATCGTTCAAATGTCCATGGCTGGGTTGGGGTCATTCTAATTTAAAAATGATTTTGCCATTGCAATCTTAATTTAATTGCAATTGTAGTTTAATTTACTGACTTTGTAATTGTATTTGGCAGATAGGGGGTTAGTGGGTTAGAGTTAGGATATAAAATAAGTTATTTAAATAGGGACAATACAAAGAGTGACAATACTGTACTGATGTTTTGTACAAAGAGTTTATAGCGATTGCTAAATTCCATCTCTTGTCCTTATTTGGGCTTTTACACAAAAACAATTATAATCAATGCACTGAAAAGTAAATGTAAAGATGCTACAACTATAACATACAAGCACAAAAGCACAATCACCACAATAGGTCTATAAATGATAAGCATACACGGTACACCAAAATACAGTACATACCATATTAAATCATGAATAAAGCACTTTGGTCCCATGTGGGCTGTTTTTGAGCGCTATGAGAATAAAAGTGAGTAAAATTGTAACTGAACTTTAGTAATTAAGAAAATAATTGTTAATTATATGTAATTAATTATAATTTCATTGTAATGACAGCCACTGTGATCGTAATTAATTTGTAACTAAATACAGATCATTGAAAACATAATTGAAAAATGTAACTGACCCCAACCCTGGTTCATGGAGTCATTTGGTGTGATTCTGTTGTTGTTGTTGTTGTTGTTGTATTTATACTTTATCATCTTATGTGTTTTTGGAGAGTCATTTTTGTGCGTTTTCTTTTAGGGGCCACACAAAATTAGATTCATGGCCCCCACGTCACCAATTAACAATATCTGTGTTAAACCATTGTCGTTCTAAAATAAAAACTGACCTGCAAGTGCAAGTCCATGAATCTAATTGTAAATGGTAATTTTTTCACGTATCAAATATTCACTGTACAGCTTGATGTTTTTATTTCTTTGACTTTAAAACAAATAGAATAAAGAGTTGTGTATGTTTTATATATTCAGGGTTTGCCACTTGACAGCTTGTCGTTGGCCTACTTGGCGACGTAAGCGCGGTGCTTATGTGACTCAGATGGCAGTTCTTTGGTGATGAAGACGGTAATCTCTCCTGCTTTACCTGAAATAAATTGGAAACACATTCTTCCAACTCCATCTGCTGCTTTACTAATGATGGGGAGTGGAGGGGGGAATCATAAGAAACAGATTATTTAATTTACTAGTTTGTCCATAATAAACATGACACTAACATTAATAGCTTTGCTTTAAGGTAACAAAAAACTTGGGTGTTACACATAGGCATGCGCGTCTTACCCGTGGGGGATGCGACACCCGCACTTTCATAAAAATCAAAAATATATATATATATATATATTTTCAGAGGGATTAATTGTAGAAAACGTATTGGTCCAGTTAGATTGATTGAATGGTGATCAAGCCAATCACAGCCAGACATTTGACGAAGCCAGCATTCTCAGAAGGTAAACAAGAGTTTACAGCATTGAGTAAAGTATAAAAAATGAGTAACGGGTGGCAAAAAATGGTTCAAAAGTGGCAAAAACTTGGCAAGAAAAGAGTAAGAAATGACTAAAATGGGCCAAAACATGTCATGAGTATCAAAAAAATTTGACAAAAAAGAGGAAACAGGTGGAATGTAATGGAAAAAGATAGCTTAAATCAGGAAACCATCGCAAACAATAGTGAAAAAGGGGGAAAAAATTAGGCAAAAAGTAGTGAAAAAAGAAAACAAGTTTTATTTATTGGACAAATGGTCACTTATATGGATGAAAAGTGGCAAAAAATGGTTAATGAATCAAGAATTGGATAAAAGTGTCCAAAAAAAATTTGCAAAAATGGACAAAAATTAGGAAAAAAGGGACATTTATTGGCAAAAGGAACCTAAAATCTGAAAAAACTTAAAAGTGTCAAATTTTTTTGGAAAAGGGGCAAAAATAGGACAAAGGAAGTTGTAAAATGGCCAAAGAAAAATGTAAAAAGGGGTTAAAAAGTTTCCCACTTTTTAGGTCTTCTGGGGAATCATAATGAAAATTAAAACAAACAGCATGTTGATTATCACTGTTCATGGTGTCAGTAAATTAATTTAATAAACTAAATTAAGTCGACGGTTGCCCTAGCCTTAGAACACCCTCACTCTTAAAATCGCTGATCCACCCCTGCACTGAGGACAGTGAGGCCTCCTCCTCACATGGTGCAAGAATGTCTCCTGTAAAGACCGTCAGAGATTTATTGGGGCTTCCTTGCACCTTTGGCTTTTAGCCGTAAAAGTTTATGACATGTTCTCCACACTACTTTAAGCACATCTTCCCCCAGTCACTAGATACATAATTCAACCTGAGGTCATCACTCAGTTACTACACAGCTTGATATCAGCGTGCACTGAATTGCCAAAGCACATGTATCACAGCTGATATTCAATGGTGGGTTTTACAGAAGAAGCCAAATGTCTCTGCAGGTTAGCTACAAAGATTCAAATTTACAGTGGATCAAAGCAACTTTAATAACTGTCTTGTTATTTGTAATGCATTTTTAAGCCATTCATCTGCTTTACTCTAAGTTCACAGTATAAAATACTTAATACCATTGTTGCTTTATTTGATTATTAAACCATGTGTGTATTTGTTTGGGATTATATTTTTTCACAAAGTCTTTAAAACCTATACTGTTTAACCATCCTATCAACCTTGGGGTCAATTTGGGGTGCACATTCATGAATGTGCACCCCAAATTAAAAACATATTTGGATGAAAGGTTTTCAAGATACACTAACTTTAAAACTGAAAGTTTAACCTGATGGTGGCGCTGCAGGAAAGGTCATATAATCACCACAACCACTGTTGTCAGTAAATTTTAGAAGAATTGGGTGAAAAATTAATTAATTAATTATAATTAAAAAAATTTACCTGATGGTGGAGATAGAGAACAGGTCAATGTTTCATTCTCAAGGGGTTATTTATGTATTTTGGGGAATATGTTAAGGTTTCATTAATTCAGACAAATGTTTTTCAGCAAATTTACTTCAGTGTTCTTACATTTTTCCAACGTCAACTGCCAGTTTTCTTCAGAGGCGTCTGCTGATCGCTTTGATGTTTCCTTGACTTCCACGTAACCATTCCAGCAAGTTATTTTTGTCTTCTTGAATGATATATTTAGGTTTCAATTATTCATATAACTCATTTTCAGGAAATTTACTTTGATCTCCTGACATGTTTTGACTGTCAACTGCCAGTCTTCTTCAGAGCTGTCTGCTGATCGCTTTGATGATTCCCTGACTTCCACGTATTAATTTCTTTAGGCTCTTTTTGTATTTAATTTTGAACAATATGTTAATGATTTAATTATTTAGACAAACAATTTTAAGGAAATTTACTAATGTTCTGACGTGTTTCTATTGTCAACTGACAGGCTTCTTCAGAGGTGTCTGCTGATTGCATTGATGTTATCTTGACTTCCGCGTAATAATTCCAGCAAGTTCTTCTTGTCTTCTTTTTTGTACAATATGTTAATGTTTCATTTATTCAAACAAACGTTTTTCAAGAAATGATCTCCGAACATATTTCGACTGACAACTACGTCTTCTTCAACGGCGCCTGCTGATTGCTTTGATGTTTCCATGACTTACAGTTAATAATTCCATTTTTGCTCTTTTTGTCTTCTTTTTTGAACATGTTAATGTTTTATTTATTCAGACAAACAATTTTGAGGAAATTTACTTCAATACTCTAACGTGTTTCCACTGTCAACTGCCAGGCTTCTTCAGTGGGGTCTGCTGATTGTTTTGATGTTTCCTTGACTTTTGCATAATAATTCCAGCAAGTTCTTTTTTTGTCTTCTTTTTTGAATAATATGTTATGGTTTCATTTATTCAACGGTTTTTCAGGAAATTTTACTTCAAAGTTCTGACGTGTTTCCATTGTCAACTGCCAGGCTTCTTCGGAGGCGTCTGCCGATCGCTTTGATGTTTTTGAATAATATGTTAAGGCTCCCTTAAAAGAAGTCAAAAATAACTTTATGGGTGTTTTTATAGCAGCCCAGTACCCGTGTGTTTCCTTAGATCTCATTCTAAGCTGTAAGAGCTTCAGACGTCTGAGTATCAATCACTAAATCTATGTTTAGTTAATTAGGCAAACAGAATGTCGGATGGGAGGCAACGCTATGGCAAAACGCATAAGGGACTCACATGGGAAATAATTGTTTTAAAATTATTGAGTTGTATTTTTATTTTTTCTAAGTGGAGTGAAGAGGGGATTTTAGGGATTGCATTTAAAACCGAGAAACTATCTAAATGAAAAAAGAAGAAGATTTGGAGAGGAAAGCAGTTTTACTGAGTGAATGTTTGTGCAATACGTCATCAAATAAATATTATTAATAGAGGACATTCAAATAAAACTGTATGTATTTGTAAAACAAACATAAATCCAGTATAATATTTGGCTTACATTAATTATTAAATGATTGGCAAAATAGAAATGTAGTATTAAACTGTTGTGACACCAGTTTTTGGTATTTAAAATTTTGTAACATTACTCAACCAAGAACTAAATAAATGAATGAGTGAATTAATAAATAAAGGTGATTATTGATGAAAAAGTAATATATATATATATATAAACTACTAGTATTGCACTTTGTCTGTGGGCCCAGAAACAATGATGTATTTGTGGATTTGTAAAGGACTTCTTTGTGTCGTAAAGGTTTCGATGCCACATTGCGCCCCCTCGTGGACAAATAGTTCTACTGCGTCCAAAGTGCGTCCAAAAATGCATTAATTTCTGTTCTACGTACATAAATATGCTTTTTTATGGGGTTGAATAACACTTTGCACGTCTACGATATCAGTCCCAACAGGATCTTTACTTTTATTTTATTGATTTTGTTGATCAATTTCTATTTAATTAAGGGAAATATTATGTAGAGTAAGAATTTTCTGGGGTTTTTTCAACTGTTTCACATTAAAAATATTTGCAATCATGTGACTTAAGCACTGGGAAAACTGCAGCCACTGCAAATATTGTTAAGTTTCATTTACACAATTTTACTTTTTTTCCTGCGAGCCAAAGTGGATGCTCCAAAGGGTCGGATTTGGCCCCCAGGCCATGAGTTTGACACATGTGGTTAAAACATATCATTGACCTGATAGACAGAGAAATTAAGATTAATCTTCACTCAAAAAACACAGAGAACTTCAAACTAAACTGTGTCCTGCTTTAAACTTCACTATGAAATGTTTTAGAGTTTTCACACAATTAGGCAGGTTCAAACCTGTCTAAATTAAAATTAAATCAATAAATAAACATGAAAAATAAAAAAGGGAAAATTGAAAATGAAACACAAATAAAGAAATATAAGTGGGAAAAAAATGTAAAACTTAAAATATAAATACATCGTTAAATAAATGAATGCAAAAAAATGTGAATACAGATTGATGAATAAAAGTGGAAACAAAAAAGAAAATATTTAGATTGATTTTTGTTTTATCTTGTAATTGTTGTAATTCTTGCTTTGTTTTATTCTTGTATTTATTTACTTTTAATTTATTTATTTAAATATCCACTGTTATCCAGGAAGTTTATTATTATTTGCACCATAGTATACAGTAATCTCAAAGATGTAAATCCTGGTTTTAATCAGAAATAAAAATGAGTTAAAAGTGACCAAAAATGGTGGAAAAAGTGGTGAAATTGGTTAAAAGTTGCAAATTAAAGTGGCCAAAAGTGGACATAAAAAGTGGTTAAAAAGGGTTCAAAGTGTCAATATTGGCCTTAAAGTGACAGAAAAAAGTAGGAACATTTAGTTTAAACTGGCACATACTGGAGATTACAAATGTGAATGTGTTTAATTGACAGAAATAAGCATGAAATATGATGAAAAGAGGTTAAATGTGACAATAATGGGTCAACACATGCTATATTAGGTCTGAAAAGTGGTCGATAGGGTTTATAAGTGCTGAAAATGTTCTGAAAGTGGAAAAAATATGCAGAAAATGCATTGAAATTTGATGGAGAAGTGGCAGGAATGGGTCCCCACCCCAAGATTGAGAATCTCCGTTGCTGCTTAATAACATACTGACAAAAATGACAAAGCAGGATATTTGTAAGATCTACAAACATGTTGCTGGCAGACTTTGTCGTATTAAATAAGTTTAACCTAAGGCTTCAAACAATATCTTTTCTGATGGCTGTGGGTGTTCCAGGGGCCCCTCAGCAGTGCCCCAACCTGTCCAGGCAGGACGGAGCTTCAGGGTGGGTAAATCTGCCTCCTGTACCCTTGGGATGGAGGATTACCCAGGGCCATTTTAGCTGTTTCCAAACAGGTGAGGGAGCCAGGTTAGACAAGACAGACCTTGTCGTGGTGTCCGGGGCTTAAAGGATAGGACTTTAAAGCAGCCGTGTGGGTGTTCCGGCTGCTTTCTCGCCCTCTTTTCTCTGGCTGTTTGTTTGTCAGTCATTAAACACAGAGCATCTTGTGTGGGTCGAGGTTCCTAATCTAACAGGGGTGGTAATTATAGGGGCGGTGGATGAAAGCTAATTAAGAGTAAAAACACCACGGTTGGTGGAAGTTGGAGGTGTTTCTTTAATAACACAAGTCATGGGATAGATCAGGGGTCACCAGGGGTGGATCAGCGGTTTTAAAACTGAGGGTGTTCTAAGGGAAGGGCAATTTAGTTTATTAAATTAATTACTCAATAATACTCAACTCTTTATGGCTTAATTAGGGCCCGAGCACAACGGTGCGTAGGACCCTATTGTAATGCACCTACCTTTTATTGTTAATAGTACAGTGCCCGTCGGAAGTATGTATTCATATAGTGGGAGCTTAAGTAGAGTTGTCAATTATGGGCATAATAATAACAACATACTCTGTAGCATTATAAAGGGGTCTATGAGACATGTGCATGATGAATGCATTGTTGTTTTTTTTTACTCATTTTTATTTTATTTTTCATCTGGTGTAATTTTCTGTAATGTATGTTTATGTGTATTTTTGTATCTTTCTGCTGTCTTTTGTGCATTTTTTGTATAATTATTGTTCTTTGTTGTACTGTTATTCTGGAGTCATTTTATGTATTTTTGGTGTAGTTCTGTGCATTTCTGTTGTCATTTTAGTGTATTTTTTTGTATAAATATTTAGTTCAGTGTATTTTGAGTCATTTTCATATTTTTGTTGTTGTTTGGTGTATTTTTCTGTAATATATGTTTTTTGGAGTCATTTTGTGTGTTTTTGGAACCTTTTGTATATTTTTTTGCATTTCTGTTTTGTGTGCTTCCTGTATTGATATTGTTTAGTTTTTTGTTTTATGTCATTTGTGCATTTTTTTGTATAATTATTGTTTTTTGTTGCATTTACAGGGTGATTCTGGAGTAAATTTGTATCTTTTTTTAGTGTAGTTTTTTGCATTTCTGTTGTCTTTTGAGTAATTTTTGTATAAATATTTAGTTTTGTGTGTTTTGAGTCATTTTCATATTTGTGTTGTCGTTTAGTGTGTGTGTGTGTGTGGGGGGGGGGGGGGGGGGGGGGGGGGGGGGGGGGACTGAGACTGATGACATCATCACTGTGGAAATTGTGCAAAAATCTATCATAATAATGTGGTGTTTTTTAAAGATCAGTTTCTATATAATTTGTATTGATAATTTACATTTAATAATGTATTTAATATATCTAGTTTCCTTCAACCTTTATTTACATTAGATGCAAGCAAGAATTTTATCTGAAATTGAAATTAATAATAACATTGAGCCAATGTTTTATTTAGGTTAATTTCTAAATAATTACTTTGCCTTAATGACAGAAAACAGTTGGGAGGAATTTTAAAAATAGGATTAAAATGAAGTCATTATTAGATGTGAATGATTAAAAAATCTGATTTACCAGGCTTCAAACTCACAAAGATAAATTCAGATGTCAGATACATATAGTCAGAGCCTTAGTAGAGTTAAAAATTGCTGCACTTGACACATTTTTGTATTAAAATAACTCTCCCTAAATGTTAATTATCACTGACACATGGAGACGAATGTGTTCAAGTATCACACGTGTTTAGATGTTGATGTTTTTCCTAAAAAAAATTAAATTAAAAAATTAAATTAAAAAATTAAATTAAAAAAATTAATAATAATAATAATAATAATAATAATAATAATAATAATAATAATAATAATAATAATAATAATAATGGTTTAGATTGATATAGCGCTTTTTTCAATGACACTCAAAGGGCGTACAGAAACACACCAATCACTCACATCAGTCATACCAGTAGTGGTAAGCTACAATGTAGCCACAGCTGCCCTGGGGCAGACTGACAGAACTGTGGCTGCCATTTTCGTGCCTACGGCCCCTCTGACCTAATCTTGCCTGTAAGATGGATTCTCCTGGTGTTCACAAACACCAGAATCCATCTTGCACTGTTCCCGCCTTTGCCTTTCGAATCCGAACTGAAACGGTTAGAACCAATCACGAGGTAGTGTTGTAGTTTAGGGCGGGATATCCGAGTGTAACGAAGGCAGAAGCGCCGAAGCAAAACTTACGCATGCACAGAGAGGAACTAGCTGGGCTACCGCTATTAGCATAGCTCTGAATCAAAATAGAAAGCAGGAGGATGGTTAACGTGCCCTTAATGCACATACTCGTGTTGCAAAAAAAGCAAAAGTCACTCAACGACATAATGACCACAGCATTACTATCCCAAAAGAAAGTTTTCACCAGCGGAGCCTTGTTGTTGTTGTAGCAGCGTCTCTGATGACATCATCATTCATTACCATATGATTGGCTAAAACAAATCATGGTGGACAGGCGCTTCGCCCAATCAGCTTCGAGCATTCTATTCATGTCTCTCCCTGGTTCCGAAAGGATTCACCAGACACAGACCCAGATCGATGTGGAGAAATTGAGTTAGAGGGAGGGGCTACACATCAATCTGGTTCTTACCAGGTTACCTATAACCACCACCAGCATTCATGCACAAATCATACCCCTTCATACGAGGCAATGTGGGTAAAGTGCCTTGCCCAAGGACACAACGACAATGACTTGGATAGAGCGGGATTCGAAACCCCAATACTTCGGTTATTGGACGGCGCAGTCTACCACTGAGCCACGGTTAAAAAATAATTGTTAAATTGTAAGTAGATGCTTTGGTTAGTTAGTGGCTAGTAAAATAGGAACATGATGATTCCCAGTGAAATGTTTCAGAAGTGGTCATTTGAAAATGAAACAATGGCATAAATTAAAGAGAAATAAAGAGTTGCATGTTGAAACTTAAGTATTTTCCAACATTTTAAGTAGATGCAAAGTCATTGTTCTTTCTCTTTCCCTCTAATTAAAGTAAAACTGGGAAAATGTACTATTGTATTATGTAGTATTTGAAGTAGCTCGAAGTTTCAGAAAGGTTGGTGACCCCTGGGATAGATTATACATTATACATTATCCTGTGGGCGTGCTAAAAGTTCCCAAAGAGAACTTGTATTGGATCCACTGATTGATCCAGTGTGGAGCTATAGGGACTTTGTGTGCCTTAATAAAGTCTTGATTACTTGAAAGCATTGTTTATTTTTTTGGTGTCAGCTCAAAGTTTAAACCCTTTGACGTTGCGGCTTTGCCTCAAAGCCTCACATATCCGCTGAATATCCAACTTAGATCAGATCATTGACCTTCCCTTTCATTAATGTCTTTGATGACCTGATTTGAACCCTGATAATGACGTAAACAGTGTTCATTTTGTAGATTAAAGATTTTCGTCATAGTTTTTTTGTCAAATACATGTTTTTAGGTGACAAGAACTAGACTATGATGAACTAAAAAAACTAAACTGGGTCATTCCATGTCTTTTCAACAAATGGCCCAGCACTTTGGTCAAATAAATTCAGAAATGTTTACCAGTTGTTCTGAATTAAAGGCAAGGCAGATTTATTTTTATATGGCATTTCATACACAAGGCAACTAAATGTGCTTTACATGATCAAAAATGCAACAGACAACAGCTTAAAATCAATAAGAACATTAAAGTAGGCCACGAAACATTTAAAATCATCAGTAAAACATTTAAAATCATCAACAAACACATTACATCAACAACATGATCAAAAATATCCCTCTCAATCATATGCAGTAGATAAAAAAGTGCCTTTAACTTTGATTTAAAAATGTTCACGTGATGCTGACTTCAGCTCTGCTGGCAGTTTGTTCCACTTCTTTGCAGCATAACAACTAAAAGCAGCATCAACATGTTTACTGTGAACTCTGGGCTCCACTATCTGACCTGTGTCCATAGATCTGAGAGACTTGCTGGGTTCATACCTGACTAACATCTTACTCATTAAAGTCAACTTGTCTTTTTAAGTAAAGTTATTTACAGTTCATTACCCTTAGTTTTAAAATTAACTTGTTTATTTACAGTAAAGTCAGCAATTTTTTTAAAGTAAATTCAGCTCATCATTCGTTACAGTGTATTACACACTAGGACATTTTCAGCGCTTCTCCAAAACAATTTGCAAAAGAAGCAAAACTGTAAGTCTGAAAAAAATATGTGAGGAATATCTCTTGCATTTCAGTGCAAAGCCTGCATGGATTCCTCCTAAAGCGCTTTAAATAATAGACAAAGAATAATTTTGACGATTAACAAGCTAAACACAAGCCAATCTGCTGCTTTTTGTTGCAACAACTCTTTATAAAAGTCCTCTGTGTGTTCGCAGCGACAAACAAATGTTTTTAAAAAGATTTGATAGCATTATCTTTGAAGTGTTTGCTACGCGGCCATGGTTGACGTGCACATCCCCACCTAGAGGAACTGCTTGTTCTTACAGCCTGAGTCAACAGCAAATCAATTTCAAAAGGGATATCAGGCTTTGTGGGTCACTACAAAAAGAAAACGCTGCATCCTGGACGTCTCAATGATGAACACAACATCCCTTCCCAATTATCGCCGACTGTCACTGATATTCATATCAGGGGGCCGGATTTTTTCCCCCCACAGTTTGCTCAGAGAACATCCCGTTCAAGCAAATGTGTTTGCTCACACTCTCAAGACATGTGAGCCGAGGAGTGATCCCACGTCAAACGAGGGAAAAAAAACTGTTTAATAGGATGCACGCACGCTGGCACACAGTCATTCACACACACACACACACACACATTCTTGATGATCTCAAACACAAGCCTGGGAATCAGTGAGCACACACTCATACAGAAAAGTGCACGAAATGATTAATCAGTTATCTGTGCATGCACGCTGAATGATCAATGAAGGTACAGTGCAGGTTTTTGCATTAATTTCTAACTCGGGGAGTATGGAGATGTGTCCTGTTGTGTTGTGGGACAGGGGGAAGGCTATAGATTAGTCCTGTGCCAAGGGAGTCTAATGCAATTACTGCTGTTTGCTTACACCATGTGTCCTCTTCCGTCTGCGCACTGCGCCCGCCACCATCCTCCTTTTCAGCTCTGGTGTTTGTTTTCAGTATTTACGCCTCCTCCTCCTCCTCCTCCACTTCTTCTTCTTCTCATTTCTCCACCACCTCCTCCTCGTTTGCGCCAGCTTTCAATATCACTAATTAAAGTAAACCAATAAGGTTGGGGGGGGGGTAGAAAATACGATGTGTTTGAAGACTTCACACACACCCCTCCCCAAAAGTCAAAAGAGACACAGTGGGGGCTGTTTTCAGTGTGTGTTGTGCAAAATATACATTATTTATAATACCAAAAAAAGAGGGGACCACATCGGGAGAAAAGAAGGTTTGTTTAAGAGATTAATGGTGGCCTGCTTATTAGCTTTAGCGCTCATTCCCCAGTCATTTGCCTGTGCTCCCATGCCATCCACAAAGTATCCAGATTACTAATTAAACCCCTTTTTATAGTTTGGCTTTCCCATATCATTGGATGGATGGATAAATGATGGAAGATGGATGGATGGAAAACTAAAGTTTTAACAGCAGAAGAAGGCAGTCCAGTCCAATGTACTACTACTTCCTGATTATGGGTGCTACATCCTGTTGGATAAATACATTAAATGCAAAGAAGAATTCATCCATCATCGGCTGGATGAATGGATGGATGGATGGATGGATGGATGGAAAATTAAAGTTTTAACAGCAGAAGAAGCCAGTCGAGTCCAATTAATTACTACTTCCTGATTATAGGTGCAACATCCTGTTGAATTTAAATTCATTCCATTTAAATGAAAAAAAGAATTTAACCATCGTTGAATGGATGGATAATTGGATGGATGGATAGATGGATGGATGGAGTGAAATTTTGATGAAATGTATAATAATAATAATAATAAGAAGAAGAAGATAAAAACTAAAATTTTAACAACAGAAGAAACCAGTTTAGTCTCCACCTTATTATTACTACTTCCTGATTATAGGTGCAACATCCTGTTGGATAAAGACATTAAATACAAAGAAAATGCATTAATTTGGTTAAATATATGGCTCAACCCTCCTATTTAACTTACACACTTGAGGGTAATTCCATGTCATTTCAACACATTTTCAGGAAATCCCACGCACTTTGGTCTCCAAAAAATCTGATTCTGATTTTTGAATTTTTTACCAATTGTTCCTTAATAATTGACACACTGTACATTTTTAGTTTGATCCGATGAATACTTTTTGAGATATGGCCAATTTAGTGAGGGGGGTATGTGTCGATTTTTGAGCAGAGACACAGAGGAATGCTCCAATATCCTCATGTAAAGGATTTTCAATAGAGTTCTGAAATAACCCAAAGTTAGGGTTCAAAATAAAATAAAATAAAATTGTGTTTTATACCCCAAGAAAGAGTCACTTTTATACAATCAATTCAAACAGAGATCAGTTTTCCTATATTCTCACATGCAGTTATGGGCCAATGAAAATAGTAAAAAAAAAATTTGGGGGGGATTTCAAGAAACTAGAATCAATACATATATGTGACTAATCATTAGTGATGTGAACAGTCTATGTACATAGCTCAAAGCTGATCCAATCACAGCGAGCTGAGGCATATGCTAAGGTGTTTACTGAAGACCCAAACATGTTCCTGCACAAACCCCGACAAACTTTATTCCAATTTTGAGGGACTAGCCAAGAATTATTCCTCAATTTTGACGTAAATTGCTCTGCGCAGTTTCTCTGTAATTATGATTGGTCTCACGCTGCAATCTCCACCCCTGTCACAGGAGCGCACACACATAGCCAGGCTGAAATCACCTGTCTTCAGTGAACGTGCTTCATAGTACAGGGGTTCTCTGACAGAGAATGTGAGATATCCCAGATATACTTATCCAGCTTTGTAGTACAGGCCCTACATGTTTACATTTGCACTTGTATTTTATAAAACAAAAAACACATGGCACACAACATGAACATGACACAGATTCTGTAATATTTAGAGCTCATGTTTAAAAAATCCGTATTAAGATGTAAGTGTTTTCTAGATGCTGAACGTATATTTTTTTATAGATTTAACAAGTTGCTAGGACTGCTGTTGTTCATAATATGTGTAACTAATGAGTCTCAAAGTGATTACTGCCTGTGAAGCAACTTCCTAAGGGTTTAACCAAAGTGGCTGAGTAATATCAAACTCACTCTCATTTCTTCTCCAACTGTGGGACGACTGAGGCTGAGTAATGAGGCCCTGCATCTAGAATGAATCACGTTAGCTTTCTTTCCTCTTTCACCACAATTACCAGCCAGAGAAGTGTGTGTGGGCTGTGTTCAGACAGGAGTGTGTGTCTTGGGTTTGGCTCAGGCCTTCAGTGGAATGGCTCCGAGCCAAAGGGACGATAGTTTGTGAGCTTTGTTTAGGGGACAACAGTTTGTTGTGAGAATATAAGGAAAAAACTTTTTTTTTTAAAAATGGAGCGATGCACTTTGCTTCGACTACAAGGTTTCTGTTATTCACCACAGGGACATTTATTTGTTGTTGTTTTTTGTCCTACCGCAACCTTGAAGTCCATTTGAAGCATCATTAATTCATAGAGCAGAAAGTAATGCAGTGTGCTAAGTTAAAAAGCAGCAGACAGGTTTTTTTAGGGCCAAACACAACAAGTGTCTGTCAGCAACGGACATGAAGCAGCCCACATAAAACCATTCATGTCATCCACACTTTTCACATTAACATCCTACTATCAAACCAACATTATAGTCTTCAGTAAAAAGTAAAACCTACTTTATCCATCTTTGGTTTTAGATTAGGAAATGTTTCTGTGAATAATTAATTTTAAAAAAAGGACTAAACTGTTTAAAGAATTAAGACACAAATGAGATAAATGGCAAAAAAATGCACAGTTTATGAATCAGTAAATATACATTTATATTAATTTATGTATTTATTTTAAAAGTTTTTTTCAACATTGTATATTGGGATTCTGATTGGCCCAATTTTCAAATTGTAAAATGAAGGTAACAAAAATATTTTAACCACAAGAGCTGGAATGACATTTGAAACCTTTTCTTTTTTTTTTTTAGTGAAATTTTTAATTTGGGGAAATAGGGTAATTTCCAGTTTGTGAGAAACATATTTTTGTGCGTCTGATGTTTGGAAGCAATGACAAAAAAATAATGTCAGACTTGACCTGCATGTCCTTAACTTATTGCAACAATATAGTTCATCAGGTGATTGACAATGTTTATTGTTACATAGTCAAGATTCAATAAAATATTATGCACAAACGTACCACGTCATGTTTTCTCGGAGAGAAGTGGTCATGTGATCAGGTACGTCACGTTCTCTGACATGTAATTGCAGAAAAAGTGTTTCCATTTTGCTTTTACAATACATTTCAATAATGAACTTTTTAGAAATATTTAAGTGTTTTTTTTTTTTTTTTTTTTTTTTTTTTTTCAAAATTCAGGTGTTTCTATGACCAATTTTTATTGCTGTTTAGATTTTGCACATTTTTCAGGAAAATGGGAACCCAGATACAGTAATTTGACAGTTTGATGAACATATACCACTTGTTTTTGATATTAGTACTGGAATTACAGTTTGTTAGATGTATATCGTACATATGCAGATTTTCCGTGTGCGTGTGTGGGGGGGGGGGAGGGGGTAGGGGGCATTGCCCCCTAGTTGCATTACAGTTTTCCCAAATTAATTTGAAAAAATACAATTCTTCATATAATGTACATAATATACAGATACTTAACTCTGATTCTAACATATTACTGTCAGTTTCATGTCACAGATGTTAGTTCTACCTCAGGTGTGTAGTATAAGTCAGTTATTCTCAACTGGTGGGTCGCGGACCTGTACTGGGTGGGTCACAAACAGCTGGTCAGAAATAAATAAATACTCAATGTCTCTCATGTTGGACTTGTCTTTCATTTTGAAATAAACTTTTCTTTTGACAGGCATCCTGTGAAATGCATGTTGTACAGGAAAATATACAGATTTACGTTTTAAAAAAGATTATATGTGTGTTTTCAACAGCCAATTGATCAAAAATACATTTGGGTTGCGATTTATTGACCGTGGCAAAATGTGGGTCCCAGGGTGAGAGCAGTTGAGAACTCCTGGTATAAGTTTTTGATGAAATGGTCCAAAACAATTGAAACTTTAGGTTGGTTTTTCTTTTTTTGTGCAATTTTTCTTCAGTGTAAATGGTGAAGCAACACTGCACCCAGCAGGTCATGTATAGTACTGCAGCAAAAATGAAACAAAGCTTCTGCTGGCCTGACCTTATCATGAATTTACAACATGAAACAATGCGTCAATGCAGTTTTTTGTTGTCAACATTATCAGTTATGTTAATAATCATTTTTGCATTATTGTTTATGTTACACATATTGTGGTTGGCGCAAATCTCAAGACGTTCTATATATTTAATTCTATTTTTTTCTTTTGTGTGTGTGTGTGCGTGTGTGTGTGTGTGTCGTTCCCATGGCTGACGGTGCAGTGCCTCACAACCAACATGAGGAGAGACCAAACAAAGGAGTGCCATGACGATAACACCTGAGAGCTAATCTCTCAATTACTACTTTACCGCCGCCGTCAGACAAAGCACAACACAAGCTTATAACTGTCACGCATGTGTGTGTGTGTGTGTGTGTGTGTGTGTGTGTGTGTGCGCGTGTGTGTGTCTTTAGTCATGGGTATGTCTGGTCTTTCTATCTGTTTCTTTCTTGTCTATTTCTTTTGCAACTTAACTGTTAAAGTAGGACAGTTCTTTTTTAAATGGCCTTTAGTAAAATAAAATACATTGTACAAACTTAAAGAATGAGTGAGGGCCAGTCTTAATTTCTCTCCACTACACGTTTTTAAATGACAATAACTATGTTTTTTTAAATAGTACATACACCAAAATATATTGATATTTTTGTAGACAAATTTTTGTCACATGGGACAAAATCTAATCAGAACTCGTGTGATCATGTGGTCGTACGCATTGATCAGATTAAATCAGTCTGTGTGTTTACAAACTTTAATACCATACCCTATCAGGTTGATCAATGGTAATGTAATACTTAAAATGCATAAATCCTTGTTTTTTTTATATTTCAGTTGACTAAATTTGTAACAGATTTAGTCGACTAAAATCTCTATGTCATCTCATAGTCCTGACGACAACATTTTGACAAAAACTAAGTTGCATTTTAGTCAAAAAACTAAACTAATGACAGATTTAGTCGACCAAAACCTTAACGTCATTTATTAGTTCTTATATGACGAACTTTTGACAAAAACGAAGTTGCCTTTTAACATTGATTAACTCAATCCTATCTAATTGATCTAAGTCAACATAAATTACTTTAAGTAGAGCTTTAAAAACTATATTTTAGTCGACTAAATCTGCAATACGGAATATTAATGTCCACTACACTATAAGTGGAATAGTTTTGATGACAAAAGTTTGACTAAAACTAAGCTGCATTTTAGTCAAACAACTATGACTAAAAAATGAACACAGGTGAGGGCAAAGATCACAGTTAAGAATATGTGATGTTCACTCTGTTATAATATAATTGTCTGCTGGCATGGAAATCTAATCTTAAGACATTTAAATGTATTACAGTCATAGATGTAAAGAGTAGCTCAATTAAATAGTACTCAAAGTAAAAGTTACTAGTTACTTTCACCCCCTGCGATTATTTTTGGTAATGAATCTTGTCACGGTTCCCATACATACAGTAAACATCTCATATATAAACTTAAACAAGAAGAGATCAAATCTTGCCCATTTGAAACTTCATTTATTTTCCACAAAGGCATCTGTATAAAATAAAAGCTTTGTCAAAATGTACAATTATTTTTTATATAAAATACCACCAATGAATTAAACGAAAAATACATTTTTAAAAAACTCTCAGGTATAGCTCTAAAACAGTGCCATGCCAAATGCATATGACTATGAAACGGAAATAAAAAAAATAATAATAATAATTTACTCTGTAGTGTTGGGTGTAGAAATGTAATGCAGTGGGTTTCCAATCTTTTTTGTTCCGTGTACCCCACGCGTTTTTGTCAAATCATGTGTACCCCCATGTACCCTTCCCATAATTTCATGATTTTTCATTTGTGGAAATGAAACCCCTAAGTGTGTCCCCAACATTGGTTTCCAAAGGCTTAATCTACAAATTTAAAACAATGAGTGGAATTTAAAGTGGAATCTATTTAAAAAAAATAATAATAATAACATTGCAACTTTTATAGAAGTTCATAATTGAGCATTGCGTTAGTTCAGGCAGGCACGGAAGTCAAGCTAGTCCATCCCCTAATAAGCTGATCATGTTCCATGCTTCCCATTGGTTAGAGTGAGGTACGGCGCTGTATTTAAACCACTGCAAACTAGCCTACCTCCGCACGCTTCGTCTGCAAAAGCCTCGCAACCCACCCCCACCCAAGCTCTTCCTCTTCTAATTAAACACTGCCTTTTGTTGCCATCTAAACATTTGTGCTTCATTTCCAAGGGGGTCCTGCTGACCGCTCTCTCTGCTCATGCCTCTCCATGTAGCTCATGGAAAAGCGAATGGGAACTCCTTTCGCTTCAGGCTTTCCACGTAGCTACTGGAAGAGCAGAGAGGTCCCAGAACAGAGGTTTACCGCCAAATCTAAAATGCATACTAAATAAAGCTATTTGACTAAAGTGATCCTGACTAAACTATGTAAATAGTAGCTAATTCAATTCAATTCATTTTTATTCATATAGCGCCAATTACAACAAAAGTCATCTCAAAGTGCTTTCAAAATATAAAATTCATAATAAAATAAAATAATAAAAGCGACAGTGGGAAGAAAAAACTCCCTTCTTTAATGATTGTGTTCTATTGTCAGAAGTGTGATAAATGGCTTCTATCGCATTAAATAATCGTGTTTCAATAAATTACAAGAATACTGTTAGTTTGCCTAACAAAAATAATTGTTAAATCTTTCCAATTACCCCTGCAATGTGCTCCTGTACCTCCTGTACCCCGAGGGGTACAAGTACCAATGTTTGGGAATCACTGATGTAATTATTTACTTTACTTCTTTTGAAAGTAAATTTACTGATTCAGAAATATACTAAAAATACTCGTAAAAGCAACTCAATTACATTCACATGAGTACTTGTAATCCATTACTGATACTCTGATTACAGTGTAGCTTTAGAGAAGCCGTCCCTGCTGTGCTGGACTTGTTGGAAAGTCCATTAAAGCAGCAGAAAGTCAGCTGTCCTTAACACTAAGTATCACTATATGCTGTCTGTGTGGTGAAGCTGCATTTATATATTCCAGTGACACAGAAGCAGAGGCTACAGCCTGTAACCGTGTCAGGGAAAGACCAGGGGATGTCACAGGCAATGCCCGGCATTAGGCGTATAATGGCACAGATTTGCTGATAAAACAGGGGCCTCACATTGGCTGACTTTAGTGACTTAAGTTGGTCGTTGTTCCATAGCCGCTGGGGTTATACACACTACACTCTATCGGTCTGTGTCTTAACGTCTGTCACATGTGCACTTTCACTCTCTCTGGCTGCAGTGTTCCTGTCTTACTGATGGGCTTGAATATTTAATATTTAATATTTGAATGCCCACATTAAGTGTTTCAAAACTGAAGGCAAAATCACTCAACTCAATCAACGCTGAATAAAACAAATAAATAATGAAATAAATAAATGAATTATAGAAATTAATAAATTATTAAAATTAATTAATTTTAAAAAAAATGAATAAAATAAAATATCATTTAATTATTTAATAATAAATCAATAAAATATATAATAATGATGACTATTTTAGTAGTACTGACAAATTGATTTACCATATCAATTGGCGAAGAAAAAAATGTTACACTTAACATTTTTTTAGATAAAGAAATAATAATAATAATAATAATAATAATAATAATAATAATAATAATGGTCTGAACAAATAAATAACTAAATAATTGAGTTAATACAATTAATTTATTTATTCAAAAATTAATAAATACAATTTAAAATAAAATAAATGGAATGTTTAATAATAAAAGGAAGTAATAATAATAATGACTTCTTTAGTAGTACTGGCAAGTTGATTTACCATAGAAATTGGAAAAATAATAATTTTGCACTTAATTTGTTTTGTTTTTTTCTTAAAGAAAATTTAAAAAAAATTAAAATAAAAATAATGGTCTCTTTTTCATTATTACGCTTAAGTTTTGGGGTGGGGGGTTTTGTTCATATTTTGTAAATTCTGGTGTTGACTGATGCACACTACTGTATATAAAACCACCTGAGTAAAGTGGAAGAACATGACCAATAGCTGAATAAGATAAAAATGAATCATTTTGTGCTTGAGTTTTACAACAAAACCAAAAGGCTTAAAAAGAGAAGAAGTTGTGCAAAAATAATAACTTAATCTCCGCTAGTGAGCCACGCCAAGCCTTGTGTAATGTCACATTTTAATTCAAAAACTGTGTAATAATCATGGGGTGGGGATCACATCAACAGTGGATCTTATTTGAATGATTACAGTAAACTTTTTAAATACATGCTTAATCCTTTTAAGGCAGCTCCTAGAATTAAATCTGAACAACTTAAATTAAAAGTCCAAAAGCACAGACTGTTACCATCAGTCAAATGACTTCATCAAAACTAAAGAATAGAAATCTATTTAAGCCTTGCATTGATATCGATATGAAAATAAAAAACACTAAATTAGGTATAAAAACTTGTAAATATCAGTTAATACCTCTAATATTTTCTGACTTTTTATTACACATTTTTGGCACTCAAAGATTTCCACATTTGGTACAGTAATTAGTAAGTCAAGCACTATTCAATAGATGTTGGAGAACCATACGATTAAAAAACTAATAGAAAAAGGGAAACACACTCATATATATATATATATATATATATATATATATATATACACGTATAAAACAATCAACAAAATTTACTAAATAAATTGAAAATAAATAAATGACACACAGAATAAAAAATTAACACAGCATACAATTTAAAACAAAACATAAGTAGACTACATTCAAACCATATAACTAAAACACCAAAAATAAATAAATAAATAAATAAATAAATAAAATCGGGGTTGTCTGAAATGTTTAGTAATTGATACAAATATAGTGATTGAAATTATACAATATGTTTTTTTATAATTATTATCAAATCATTATTATCTCATTGTTATCATTTGCTACACACAATCTCGAACATAAGTATGCTATACTGTCACTTTCTCAAATATAATTATTGTTCAAATAAAATGGAGTAGAAAAATATCTGAGCTGGTTCTCCACTAATCCTGAATAACAAACATGATCAAAAATTTATTCTGGAGAAAAAAAAACATACCAATCATAATGTAACTATAAGTACAAAATGTGCACATCACTCATAACATGTTAATATACACGGTCATCCTAGAGCTACCACTACAGATCAAACTAAATATCAAAGAAGAACTATGTTTAAAATCTATATCATCTGTCAGTGAGTGAGTGTAAAGTCCTCCAAAATGTGCTCACGGCTGTGGAAACATGTTCTCCGTGTATCACTTTCATGAAGCTGTGACAATTTCAAAAGCCAAGCAGGTTTGCGGTCATCACTTTGGATCCTTCTTACATGGACGAGGCCGACACTGGGACACCTGCCCCTGAGAAACATCTATAAATCTAATCCAACCTTTACACGTGACGTCCCCACCTGTCCAAACTCATCCTTCTCTTTTCTTTTCATCGCCCTCTTATCTTCTCTTCTCACTTCATTAGAATTAAGAACCTTATTTCTACCACTCTCTTTCTAGACTTTAGATCAGGGGTGTCAAACACATTTTAGTTCACGGGCAAAGACAACCCAGTTTGACGTCAAGTGGGTCGGACCAAACATTTTTTTTTTTTATGTTTTTGTGAATAAAAAAGCACAATTTCAAGCAAAATAAAACTAAAGCAATTGGTCAAAATTCCTTGACTTTGCAACTAATTTTCTGGAAATTTTCTATATAATTTGCCAGAATTCTGTAAGATAATTTTTTTTTTTTTAAAAAAAAAAAAAAAAAATCAAGATTTATTATTACTGTAATGTAGTATTGCAACCTCCATCATATTTTATCTACAACGTACATGATCATTTACAAAAAGTCCTGTTTTTGATGTATTTTTTACTTTACACAAAATCTTCCTGTGGGCCGGACTAGATGCTCTGGTGGGCCGAATTTGGCCAGCGGGCCTTGGGTTTGACATATGTGCTTTAGAATCATACAAAGCAAATGCAACATAGACTGATGAAGGTTTGCCCGTAAATACTGTTGCCTGTAAGGGTTGAATGAAATATTCTTCTTGCCTGATCTCATGAATTATATGTGATATTGTCATTTATTTTTAATAGATTAAACCAGTTTTGGGTCATGACCCCAAATATGTTTTCCTCTTCAACTAGTTTTCTAATATTTGTTATACTATAGCAACAAATACAGCCAGGATTAGTGGTAGATACAGTATTTTAGTATCTTATTTTATTCATTTTTCTTCCTTTTTCACTTTCTTTTCTTGAAACTGCATTTTTATTTGAACTACATTTGATGAAGTGAAAGTATAGAATACAGTTGTTTGAGATTGTGTGTTGTGTTTTAATTTGAACAAAAAAACCAAAAAAAAAAAAAACAATAAATTTTGAATCTGTAGTTTTTATTTATTTCTTTTTATTAAATATGAGACATTTCAGGTGACCCCATTTAAAATTTCAGGCGACCCTAAGGTTGAAAAACACTGGATTAGACACATATTGTCCAAAAGGGATTTAAAAAAATAAATAAATAAATAAGAGTCTCTCCAACCGTAGAAATGAAAGAGTGTGAAAGCCAAAGGTTTTTGTTTGATCTTAAAGGATCTTCAATAAAACAAAGTCGTTGGACAGTTTTTTACTGTGAGCCACACCCCTAACATTAACCCTTTGTCTTCTACACAACTGTTCTCCTTAACCTCCTCCCTTTTAAATAAATATATCATATTACCCAGAATGAAATGTGGTCAACCTGAACACCTGAACCTTCTTCTTTATGACAGATTTGACCATTTGGTTCTTTGGTTTTTATTTATTTTTTAGCCTATCTTTCAACAGAAGGTTTTTAATACCAGTCATTGCAGCACACACTATAACTCCAGCACAGTCAAAATCACTTTATGTGCCAAATGTGACAGATGCAGACAGAAAAGTGTCCCATTATCTTTCTGTGAAGTTTCATAAAGAAGCTTCTGCTTTTTTCCTTTTTAACCAAACTGAGACAAATCATATAAAATAATGATTTTTTTTTTTTTTTTCCTATGTATTTTGTTTATTTTTTAATCAAAGCAGTGAAATATATATGCAGATTCTTATGTGTTTATGACAAGGTTGTACAAAACATATGCATATATGTACACAACATTTAACTTACAATGCTATGGCAGGCCGTTTTAACATTTAATAACATTTAATACTTGTTATTGTAGATATCTATATTTCATTTTTGACATGTTGTAAGTCCACATATACACAATTTAATTCTGACTAGTTGCAATTCTAATTATTGATATCTACAGTTCTATTCTCACTAGTTACACTATCATTTGTAGATATCAACAATTCAATTATCACTAGTGGAAATCACCATTGTAGATATCTGAAACTTCATTACAACCAGTCAAAATGTCCCATTGACTTCCATTCAAATTTAATTTCAGATATCTACAATTCAATTTCTACATGATCAATGATATAATTGTGAGTTGCAGTTATTGATTTTTTACAATTCTATTTCCACCAGTCGTAATGTTAATTGTCGATAGCTACAGTTGTTGTTAAATTTAATAGTACACGTCTGAAAATATTGTTGTTCTTACATGTGAAGATGGAAATACTGATATATGTAATCAAGTTTTAACTAGTCAAAATGTATGTGAAAATATATTTGTAACACATCAAAATTAACATTTCAACATATCAAAAATGCATTTTGACATGTAGAAATGTAATTCTCACTTGTAAAAACTAAATTTGCAAAGTAAGCCACACTGATTCAACGTTCAAACGGCGTGCTTTATAACAGCGCTTTATGAGGCAACAGCGCCATCTAGTGACAGTTTAATTTAAAGTCAAACAAATGAACATTTGAACCCAGTGGTTAATCTTCTTTTTCTTCCTTTATTTCCCCCTGACAAACATATTCTTTTAAAAACAAAAGTTGAACTAATTTGCAGTAAACAGTAAACATCATACTGGGAAAAAAAAGACAAATGTTAGAAAAAAATGGGCAACTGGTGGCCCAGGGGCCACATGCGGCCCTTGGCCTAATTTTTCTCGGCTCCCAAAGTTAATGCACAAATTGACTCCAAAAACACATGGTATGACAATAATAACATACAAAGTGAGAGAGAAATAAACAAAATAATCAAAAGTAAGACACATGAGGATAAAACATACAAAATGACAAAAAACAAAAACAACAAACGACAACATCAAAATGCAAAAATGACTCCAAAGACACAAATTGACTCGAAAAATACACAAAATGACATGAAACACAAACAAAATTATATCGGATTAGTTATTAGTGTTTGCTGTGATAACAGTTGCTCATCTCTGCACTAAAAACATATTCATTGATGAATTCAATGTAAGTACAAATAAGAAAAATATCAGGGGAGGAGTTTATTGTTTGAAAAGTAAACCTTTGTTTTGTGTCGCATCATCGTCCTCAGGATCACACAAACTGATGACAGTGCGGATGCTGTAAAAACAATTACAAAAGATAATTGTACTTATTCTGTAAAGCGGCTTTGAGTCGCTAAAAAAACACTATATAAAACTGATCAATCAATCAATCAATCAATCAATCTTTATTTGTATAGCGCCAAATCATAACCAATGGTATCTCAACTGATGCATTATTATTATTATTATTATTATTATTATTATTATTATTTTACCATACTATAATGTTGAAACCCCTTCAGACAGTTAATCTAAAGCCATGAACCCCCTACCACTGCACACTTTAAAATACATTAATGTAATACCGTGTTTTTCAACCTTGGGGTCGTGATCCCATGTGGGGTCGCCTGGAATTAAAATGGGGTCCCCTGAAATGTCTAATAATTTATAATAATAATAAAAAAACTACTGTTTACAAACATGTTTTTTTAATTATTATTATTTTTCAAATGATAACACCACACACACACACACACACACACACACACACACACACACACACACACACACACACACACACACACACACACACACACAAAACAATCTAAAACAACTTATGCATCTTGTCACTTTAAAAAAAAAAAGCCAAAAAATTGTAAAAAAAAAAATAGGGACACGACTCTAAAAAGTTTGGAACCACTGATGTAATGTCAGATACAATGTAGCCCTGCAGCGAAATGTGTCTCTGAATTTTACCAAACCTGTTGAGAAACAATATATCATCTAAAAAAAAAAAGAAAAAGAAAAATCTGGATAGTTTCTCATCAGCTAATGTGTAATTTGTTCCAATGCATGGAGGCTTCTGACTGCTGGTCCATTTGTATTCTAGTTTCCAATTTTCATTCTTTATTCATGTACCCTGTACGACAATTTGTGTACCCCACTTTGGGAACCTAAGCTCTGAAGTAAATATATAAATATATAATATAATTGTAAAGATATAAAGATATGTGTTCTTACCTTTCACCGCCTTTGAGGAGATCAAACGCTACGTTGATTTGCTCCAGTGGAACATTGTGGGTGATAAACTCCTCCAACAGTAATTTGTTATTCATGTAGTCATCCACTAGTTTAGGCACATCTGGAACACTCTTCCATCCTGAAGAAACAAACAACTCCTGGTAGCTTTTGCAACATTTTGCCGTCTCCTCAAAACAACTCCCATTTTAACATCTTAGTGGATTAAAACAATAATCTGTGAAGTATAGATACGTACATACAATCATTCACTTGTTCTTATTAACCTATTCAAAATTATATATTTTGCACTAATCTGAATGCAAACTGCATATTAAATAAATGATCATTTCCATCATATTTTGTATACTGTATTATGTTGTGCTGGTGGCCCGAGGGACACATGCTGCCAATGGACTAATTAATGTGCGGCCCCCAACGTAAATGAACAAAGTGACTACATGAACATAAAATGACTTCAAAAACCCCAAACTACAAGAAAAAAGCACAAAAATGACTGCAAACACACAAAAGATGACAAAAAAAACACAAAATGGAAAACAAAAATACAAAAAAATACAAAGCCCAAAAACGCAAAAACTGACAGTAAAAGTATAGATAAAAGGACAACAAAAATATAAAATGACAACAAAATGACTTCAAAAACACACAGAATGACAGAAAAATACATAAAAAGAAAACAAAAAGAAACATAAAAAGAAAACAAAAATAAACATAAAAATACTCCAAAAACCCCAAACTTACAACAAAAACACACAAAAGTGACTGCAAACACACACAAGAGGACAGAAAAATAAACAAAAGGAAAACAAAAATGACTCAAAAAAACACACAAGATGACACAAAAATACAAAAATATAAAACAAAAATACACAAAAATGAAAGAGCACAAAAAATGACTCCAAGAACACAACAACTGACAGGAAAAGTATAAATAAAAAGACAACAAAAATGTAAAATTACAACAAAATGACTCCAAGAACACAACAACTGACAGTAAAAGTATAAATGAAAAGACAACAAAAATGTAAAATTACAACAAAATGACTCCAAAAAGTATCGTAATGATAGAAAAACACACAAAAGGAAAACAAAAATAAACATAGAATTACTCCAAAAACCCCAAATGACAACAAATCAACACAAAATTGACTGCAAAGACACACAAGATGACAGAAAAATACAAAAATGGAAAACCAAAAAAAACACAAAAATGAAAAAGCACAAAAAATTATATAAAAAGACAACAACAATATAAAATGACAGAAAATACACATAAGGACAACAAAAAATACTCAAAACTAAAATAAAATACACAAAAGTGGTCTTTAATCTAAATGCTGACATGAATGTTCATTATGTCACCCTCAGATCAGACAATCACATCTTTGTGTCTGACTTTGATTAAAGTTGCTGATCTCTGGTTTAGATCAATTTCTGTATTTAAAAATGGTGTTTTTAATGATAATCACAGAAGATACCACACATATTAGATAATTACAGTAATCCTATTAAAAAAAACATTACAGAATAACAAATTAACAATCGGTAACATTTCTGACTCTGATTCTTGTCTTTGTGTGATTCATGTGATTACAAAATGATTATCGTTTATTTTTTATTCTACCATTTATTACACATACTATAACTCACAACCAATAAATATTACATCAAACTTGCAAATGTAAATTTTCATCTTTCAGCACTTTTTCAAAAATCAAACAAAGTTAGCATTTAGATGGATAAAATCTGGTTAGCACTATGAGCTCACCGCCAAAATACGTCCCCTTCAAAGTGCGTCCCATCAGGATCTTTGTGACCTGGACTTTCATGTCCTCTGTCTCCGTCCATCCAGCAATGACACACGTGCCCCAAGCATCTCTGGTGGACTCTAGTGCAGCACTCTAGAATCCGGGTGTCAAACTCATTTTAGTTCAGGGGCCAAATATGAAGCAGTTTGATATTAAATGGGCCACAGATTTTATGGGGAAAACGAGTAATTTCAACATTATTGTTGTGCCCCAGTTTGCACTTCTACGTATACATAAAATACAAAATATGTCAGAAATAATTGATAGATATCAGTCCCAACAGGATCTAAACTTCAAATTTCCTAGATTTTGTGACCGATTTACAGTATATTTAATTAAGCCAAATGGTATGTCATAATTTGAGGAAAATTGAAGGATATTGTAAAAATATTGTGTTTCTTCAATTGTTTAACATTAAAAATTGAGCATCGCGTTAGTTTAGACAGGCACTAAAGTCAAGCTAGTCCAGCCCCTTCATATGTCAGTAGCTGTTAACAACTGACAGCATCCATCCCCTAATCAGTTAATCATCCAGTTGATCATGTTCTATGCTTCCCATTGGTTAGAGTGGGTCTCAGCACTGTATTTAAACCATGGCAACACACCTACTTTTGAACGCTTTGTCTGCAAATGCCTTGCCACCCACCCCCACCCAAGCTCCTCCTCTTTTGTCTAATTAAACACTGCCTTCTGTTGCCATCTAAACATTTGTGCTTCAGTTCCAGGGGGTCATGCTGACCGCTCTCTCTGCTTATGCCTCTCTATGTAGCTCATGGAAAAGCGAATGGGAGCTCTTTTCTCTTCGGGCTTACCGCCAAATTTAAAATGCATGCGAAATAAAGCTATTTGACTGAAGTGATCCTAACTGCAATTACTGTCATCATGAGATATAAGCACAGGGAAACTTTTAGCCATGAGACTGTTGCCGGGAAGGGGGCAGGGCAAAAGAAAAAATAGAATTAAATATACAGAATGTCTCGTGATTTGCGCCAACCACAATGTGTGTAACCTATACAATAATGCAAAAAAGATTAGTAACATAATTGATAATGTGGACGAGAAAACTTTAATAAAAGCTTTTGCTTGTAAGCACTAGTTGTGTTGTTGTTGTCCCGTCTTTTTATTTTATGTATTCTACATTGTCGTGTTTTTGCGTTTGTAAATGTGTGGGGCGGAGAGAATAGTCATTTTGAATCTCTACATGTCTTGTACATACAGTGGATTTGACAATAAAGATGACTTTGACTTTGACTCCATCATGGACAAAGCGAGGCTCACCATGACATTTGTTCTTCCAACACACTCCAGAGCGTAGTCCACACCTCCACGTGTCATCTCCACCACCACCTCTTGGATGGGTTGGGGATAGTCGGCAGGGTTGATACAATCGGTGGCTCCGAACACTTTGGCCTTTTCAAACTTTTTAGGGTTGATGTCAATCCCAATGATCCTTTTGGCCATCGCTGCCTTGCAGCCCATTACAGCAGCGAGACCCACAGCTCCAAGGCCAAAAACTGCACAAGAAGAGTCTTTTTCAACCTGGAGGCAAACAAATGATCAGATCATTTCATTTATTCATCATTCAAGTGATCATACACTGTATTTTAAGTACAAAAATGCCTTTTTGTTGCTGTGATGATCCACATTACCCACAAAATACATCTATATTACTATGCTAAACATTAAGAATACGTATAGGTTTCAAATATAAATCTTTCATTTTGTTATGGGTCCATAAAGTATTACTTTTAATAATATACTAACACTGATATTTACCTCCGTACACAGGACTGTGCTCCCATCTAGAGGGGGATGTGAAAACGTTCAGTCTGATAATAATAACACATGGTCAACAAACGATGGGAGGTAGGTGGGGAGTGCACAAAACATGGAAAATCAAACATTCAGAACTGCAAGAAAATCATCTAGAATGACTCCAAAGATGCACAAAATGACTTCAGAAATAAAAAAAAAAGAATGACAGAAAAATACACATAGCAACAAAAGCACACAAGACTGCAACAAAATTACAGAGGATGAGTCCAAAAACATACAAAATGACAGATAATAGTTATAATAGCAACATAAACACACAACATGGTCGCAAAATCTTACAGAACCGCAACAAAAACACACAGAACAACTTCAAAAACGCACAAACAAAATGAAATACATAAAATGACAGAAAAATACACAGAGCAACAAAAGCACACATGAGGACAACTCCAAAAATGCACAATATGACAAAAAAAATACACACAGCAGTAACAAAAACACACAACATGGAAACTAAAACACACAGAGCAACTCCAAAAAAACACACAAAATGACAACAAAAGCACTATTAATGACAACAAAAACACACAAGATGACTTAAGAAGGACTAACGAAATGACAAGAAAATATATGAAAGAACAACAACAAACCCTTTTTTTGTTGTTTGATTTGTTGCTAGAACATTTTTAAGAATTCTGGACAATAAAGCTGCAGAGCACCTTGCCTGCGTTCAGAGCAGCTCCGTAACCCGTGGAGACGCCACAGCCGAGCAGACACACTTTGTCCAACGGAGCATCACTTCTAATCTTTGTGAGCGAGACGTCAGAAACCACCGTGTACTGGGAGAACGTGCTGACCCCCAGGAACTGGTGAACCTGCTGGCCCTGGCAGGATATTCTGCTGGTGCCGTCAGCCATTACTCCCCGCTGAGCCTTTTCCCTGAAAGTTACACAACATGCTGAAGAGTTAACTCTCCTATTATCATTAGGGTCAAAGGGATAAAAAAAAAAAAATTAATGACTTTTTCTAATTTAATGGGTACATTTGAAAATAAATAACGAAAATGAAATGATCATGATAATATTTTTTCAATGTGCTGTGCTATTAAATGCATTGGTGTTCCTCTGGGGTCAATTTGACCCATGCACTTCATTTTTGAGAATTATATTGTATTATTGTGATGCATAAAAACAAGCAGAAGACGAAGGTATTTTTATTGAAAATGTATTGAGTATTGAAAATGAGAGCAGAAAAAGTTAACATCCTGTTATCCTAGGGGTCAATTTGACCTCATTCAATGTTTATGTCTTATTTCATGATTTTTCCTAATTTGATGGGTACAATTAAAATGAAAAAAAATCATCAAATTATCATGTTGATATTTTTTTCAATGTGCTGAACATATAAAATTGAGAAAAGTAATGAAATATGAAGCCAAAAGAAAAAAGTTATCTTTTTTTTTTTTTTAAATGTTAAACATTGAATGTAGTCAATTTGACCCCAAGCTGTTTTAGCTGTGTAAAACTTGGTTGCAGATCTTGGTTGAACTTCATTTTTTTTTACATTATTATTGTACTATTTTGAGACTCAGGTAAACCTCATATGTATTTTTTATTGAAAACGTATTGAGTCTTGAAAATTAGAGCACAAAAAAGTTTAACATCCTGTTAATTATACCCTCCTTATATTCTTGGGGTCAATTTGACCCCATTCAATGGTTATCATTCAAAAATAACAATTGACTTTGTTATTTTTTTAATTTTTTTTTTTCATATTTTGATGGGTACAATTGATTAAACATAAATTGATCATGATGATATTTTTTCCATTAATAACGCATTGGTGTTCCTCTGGGGTCATTTTGACCCCAGGCTGTTTATAAATGTCATTTATGTTGTACACAACATAAACCTGCCGGGGACTATGGATGGAAACTAGCCTGTGGCTACAATCTGGCACATTTACATGTTCATAATGTGCATTGTCCCTTGTCGCAAATAATAATAATAATAATAATAATAATAATAATAATAATAATAATAATAATAATCTAATGGTGGTGCTAGTCAGATAAATACATCCAGGATAAAGGAGAATGCATGGTTAGACAAAGTCTGGTCAGCGCTTGGATAAATCGGTTTGCACGTTTGCCGAGGCAGAATAAAGAGTTGAGGGTTGTCAAGCTCACTATGAATGCTTGCGATAAGTGGGCGGTCACGGCTTTTTTAAGAAGACCATGAAATCAATCACAGAATCACCAATAAATGTATGGATCATGGACGCGCAGCTTTGTTTACACATGATACGGAAAAATGGAACAGAAAATTTCTTGCCTCCCATGTGGGAGACCTGAGAAAAAAATGATTTCCCCTCTGGGAGATCAATAAAGGTCTGTTCTATTCTATTCTATTCTATTCTATTCTATGATAAACTTATGAACCTATTAATCTAATAATCAGTGATTTAGGAAAGTGATCAGCTCCGCCTCATCTTACTGTAAGTAAAGCAGTTCACTTTATTCATTCTACATGTTTGGGCGACTTATACCGAGGCTATGTTACATACAGTATAGATAAGTTTCAAAAAAAATATTTGTCTTCTATAATTAAAAAAAAAAAAAAAAACATAACTCCAATAATACGTTTAAATCAAACCTCTGACAGAAATTTCACAAGCAGTAAAAAAAATATCTTCTTTTAGTGACATTACAGTCATAATGAGTAAAGTCAGAATACTCTGTATCTTTTCTAACTTTTCAGTGTTTTATTAATAAGGAAAATATTCCCAATAAACCGTCTGCCTTCTCACTTTCATTGCTCAAATCTGGTCTTTTTATATGTTGTTTTCGTCTTTACATATAAACAATGATAATAAAAAATGATTAAAACCAAAAGTCAATGGACAAATTAAATAACTATAATATTTCAGTGAAAAACCATGGACATTCTGTATTTCTCACAGCACTGAAAGCACAGCCACAGCAGAGATAACTTTATCCTGGTTACTGAGACTATATCACCATGGTTACTTGTCCTGGATAAACTTGGCCGGTTTTTGTTCAACCGACTTGGGCATAAGTTTATCCAGGATAGACGATTTTTCCAGGCTTTATCCCCTATCTTGGTTTTGTGCAATACTTCCCAGGTCAAGGTTTCATTATCAAGGACTTATTTATATATTCAACAAATAAACGAAGTGCCTGACACAAAAACAAGGTCAACAATTTTCTGAAAATCATTTTCTGGAGGTAAATATTTATATTTATATAAGGGTGTGTCACGGTGAGCTGTTGGTGAGGACCCAAATGCAGGGAAAGAAGGAGGCAGGATGCAGGAATAGCGTTCTCGGAACCAGTCCATGTTTAATTCAAAAAATCCAAAATCCAAAATCAAAACTCAAATCCAAATTAGGGGAGTTGGAACAGGGAGCAAGACCAGACACGAGGAAGCAGATAACGACCCTGACATCACACAGACACACAAACAATGATCCAGCAGTTATACTGTGTCCAAACACTCAGCTAAATAGTGGAGGAGGCCTGATTGGGAATGGGCCACACCTGGGTGAAAACACGAGGGAGCTACTCAATCACCCACCAAGCACACAGACATCACTGGGAGGTGGAGCCACAAACAGGAACACCTGAAACACAGACAAGACTCAGAATAAAACAAAGACACAGAATAACTAAACTAAACAGAACATGACAGAACCCCCCCTTTAAGGAGCGGGTTCCAAACGCTCAAAACAAAAATCTATCCACCCAAACACCAAACCAGGGTGGGTGGACGGGGGCCCGGAGGAGGGACGAAACCAAGTTAGGCAGCCTCCCATGAGGCGGAGCCGGCGAAGCAGGGGACCAGGAGTCCGGCGGCCTCCCATGAGGCGGAGCCGGCGCAGCAGGGGACCAAGAGTCCGGCGGCCTCCCATGAGGCGGAGCCGGCGCAGCAGGGGACCAAGAGTCCGGCGGCCTCCCATGAGGCGGAGCCGGCGCAGCAGGGGACCAAGAGTCCGGCGGCCTCCCATGAGGCGGAGCCGGCGCAGCAGGGGACCAAGAGTCCGGCGGCCTCCCATGAGGCGGAGCCGGCGAAGCAGGGGACCAAGAGTCCGGCGGCCTCCCATGAGGCGGAGCCGACGAGGCAGGCGGGGAGACCTCCGGCGGGCCGGGCGAAGAGGGCTCAGACGAGGCAGGCGGGGAGACCTCCGGCGGGCCGGGCGAAGAGGGCTCAGACGAGGCAGGCGGGGAGACCTCCGGCGGGCCGGGCGAAGAGGGCTCAGACGAGGCAGGCGGGGAGACCTCCGGCGGGCCGGGCGAAGAGGGCTCAGACGGGACAGGCGGGGAGACCTCCGGCGGGCCGGGCTCAGACGGGACAGGCGGGGAGACCTCCGGCGGGCCGGGCTCAGACGGGACAGGCGGGGAGACCTCCGGCGGGCCGGGCTCAGACGGGACAGGCGGGAAGACCTCCGGCGGGCCGGGCTCAGACGGGAAGACCTCCGGCGGGCCGGGCTCAGACGGAAGACCTCCGGCGGGCCGGGCTCAGACGGGAAGACCTCCGGCGGGCCGGGCTCAGACGGGAAGACCTCCGGCGGGCCGGGCTCAGACGGGAAGACCTCCGCGGGCCGGGCTCAGACGGGAAGACCTCCGGCGGGCCGGGCTCAGACGGGAAGACCTCCGGCGGGCCGGGCTCAGACGGGAAGACCTCCGGCGGGACAGGGGTGCGGGGAGCCGGCACTGGCGGCGACGTTGGCGGCCTGGTGCGGGGAGCCGGCACTGGCGGCGACGTTGGCGGCCTGGTGCGGGGAGCCGGCACTGGCGGCGACGTTGGCGGCCTGGTGCGGGGAGCCGGCACTGGCGGCGACGTTGGCGGCCTGGTGCGGGGAGCCGGCACTGGCGGCGACGTTGGCGGCCTGGTGCGGGGAGCCGGCACTGGCGGCGACGTTGGCGGCCTGGTGCGGGGAGCCGGCACTGGCGGCGACGTTGGCGGCCTGGTGCGGGGAGCCGGCACTGGCGGCGACGTTGGCGGCCTGGTGCGGGGAGCCGGCACTGGCGGCGACGTTGGCGGCCTGGTGCGGGGAGCCGGCACTGGCGGCGACGTTGGCGGCCTGGTGCGGGGAGCCGGCACTGGCGGCGACGTTGGCGGCCTGGTGCGGGGAGCCGGCACTGGCGGCGACGTTGGCGGCCTGGTGCGGGGAGCCGGCACTGGCGGCGACGTTGGCGGCCTGGTGCGGGGAGCCGGCACTGGCGGCGACGTTGGCGGCCTGGTGCGGGGAGCCGGCACTGGCGGCGACGTTGGCGGCCTGGTGCGGGGAGCCGGCACTGGCGGCGACGTTGGCGGCCTGGTGCGGGGAGCCGGCACTGGCGGCGACGTTGGCGGCCTGGTGCGGGGAGCCGGCACTGGCGGCCGGGTGCGTGGAGCCGGGACTGGCGGCAGGGCAGGCGGCGGCCGGGTGCGTGGAGCCGGGACTGGCGGCAGGGCAGGCGGCGGCCGGGTGCGTGGAGCCGGGACTGGCGGCAGGGCAGGCGGCGGCCGGGTGCGTGGAGCCGGGACTGGCGGCAGGGCAGGCGGCGGCCGGGTGCGTGGAGCGGGACTGGCGGCAGGGCAGGCGGCGGCCGGGTGCGTGGAGCCGGGACTGGCGGCAGGGCGCGGGGAGCCGGCACTGGCGGCCTGGTGCGGGGAGCCGGCACTGGGCCGCTAGCCTGACAGCTAGGGGACACAGGAACGCTAGCCTGACAGCTAGGGGACACAGGAACGCTAGCCTGGGAGCTAGGAGACACAGGAACGCTAGCCTGGGAGCTAGGAGACACAGGAACGCTAGCCTGGGAGCTAGGAGACACAGGAACGCTAGCCTGGGAGCTGGGAGACACAGGAACGCTAGCCTGGGAGCTGGGAGACACAGGAACGCTAGCCTGGGAGCTGGGAGAAACAGGAACGCTAGCCTGGGAGCTGGGAGAAACAGGAACGCTAGCCTGGGAGCTGGGAGAAACAGGAACGCTAGCCTGGGAGCTAGGAGACACAGGAACGCTAGCCTGGGAGCTAGGAGACACAGGAACGCTAGCCTGGGAGCTAAGAGAAACAGGAACGCTAGCCAGGGAGCTAGGAGATACAGGGACGCTAGCCAGGGAGCTAGGAGATACAGGGACGCTAGCCTGGGAGCTAGGAGACTGGCGGGGCTGACCCTTCCTTCTTGACCGACCTTTACCTCGTTGTAGGCTCCGGGGTCCTCCCAAAGCCAGTCGAGTTCCCCAGTAGGGATTCCTAACAGGCTCGTCCTCCCATCCATACAACAGATCTTCCCTTGTCTCCAGCAGGTAGCTCTGCCAGTAGGCAGTCCTTTCGGCCATGTCCATCTCAGCCAAATCTGTCTCTGCTGGGTCCACTTGTGGCTGGATCATTCTGTCACGGTGAGCTGTTGGTGAGGACCCAAATGCAGGGAAAGAAGGAGGCAGGATGCAGGAATAGCGTTCTCGGAACCAGTCCATGTTTAATTCAAAAAATCCAAAATCCAAAATCAAAACTCAAATCCAAATTAGGGGAGTTGGAACAGGGAGCAAGACCAGACACGAGGAAGCAGATAACGACCCTGACATCACACAGACACACAAACAATGATCCAGCAGTCATACTGTGTCCAAACACTCAGCTAAATAGTGGAGGAGGCCTGATTGGGAATGGGCCACACCTGGGTGAAAACACGAGGGAGCTACTCAATCACCCACCAAGCACACAGACATCACTGGGAGGTGGAGCCACAAACAGGAACACCTGAAACACAGACAAGACTCAGAATAAAACAAAGACACAGAATAACTAAACTAAACAGAACATGACAGGGTGAATGTGTTCGTAATATTTGAGGATAATAGGAGGGTTAAGCATCACCAACAAGGTAAAGTAAGTATACGTGTCACCAGTTCTTTCTGCAGTGGTTGGTTTTGACGCTCTGGCATCGCTCACATTCTCCACAGTATGGCAGAAAAAGGGGAATCACTTTATCTCCTGTGCAAAGTACAAAACACAGAGAATTCATACAAAAAAAAAGCACAAACATATGTAGGATGTTGTTAGCCGCAGGCTGTTTGCATTTACCTGCTGTGAAACCTGTGACCCCAGGGCCAACACTCTCCACCACGCCTGCACCCTCGTGTCCGAGCACCAATGGGAACGGTCGGGACATCATGCCTTTCCCAGCGTCGTACAGATTCTCCCAGTCTGTGTGGCAGACACTTGTGGAAATAATCTGTGCAAACATGCAGATGGGTGACATTATGAGGAAGTGGACCGTAGCAATAATTAACATGATGGAAGTCGGGGAATTGATATTGTCTCAAATATCAAATTAAGTTCCAACAAATGACCAAATGTGGGGTGACTTCCTGTGTTGGTTTATAGAATGTATCACTCTCTGCACCAGCATTCATCATTTAATCAGGGGTTCTCAACCTTGGGGTCAGGACCCCATTTTGGGGTGGTGAGAAAATAGGAAGGGGTTCCCAGATGCCTTCAAGAAACTACAAATATTTTTTTTAAACAATTTGAGCCCATTTTCTGCTTATTTTTACCCTTTTTTTACTGCAACTACACCAAACTTGCCATATTTGCACTTATTTTCAGCACTTTTTTTGCCTTATTTTTGCTCCTTTTAAAGCATTTTTGCTACATTACTCCCATTTCTGCCACTTCTCCATCAAATTTCAATGTGTTTTCTGCAGTTTTTCCATTTTCAACTTACATTATCTGCACTTTTAAACCCTTTTCCATTTCTTACTAAGTTAGCATTCACAACTACAGTACGAATCTGCCATTCAGGGGTGGGATGATACTGTACACTGAGTTCACAATACGATACACGATAATTGGCTCGCGATAACAATACGATCAGATATGTTTTGGAAAGGAAAGAAAACACACAAAAGCAGTTGTAAAAATAACTGCTTTTATTTGACTTGAACTGTGGTTGTATGTTACTCTGTGTGTGATGTTTTAACTCACTAGGAAAATAAAAGAATAAAAACAAACCATAACATTCTGGTGTTTAGTAGATCGTGTGGATTTTTTTTTTTATCTGACCCCCCCCTCCCTCCCTCCCTCCCTCCACCCTTTGTTGGATGATCAGCAGCTCACCTTCACTCTGACTTCATGAGTTTTAGGTGGAGCCACTTCCACTTCCTCAATAGACAGAGGCTTCCCAGGCACCCACGCTACCGCCGCCTTGCACCTGATCACCTAAAAGAGATTATCAGGTTAAAAATAATTTCAAAAGGTAAAATTTTTTTTTGGAAAAATAGAGGATACATCCTTTAAGAAATATAAGAACAAATGTTGCATATATGATCAAAATTAATTAGTCAAACTTTATTTATATAGCAGCACCTTTTGAACAAATTCAATTGAAATCCAAAGTGCTTTACAAGATTTTACTAAAGTGATTGACAAAAGGTAAAAAAAAGTTTAGAGCATGGATGAGCAACTTTAATCATGATGAGGGCCACAAAAATGTGTATGTCTGATCTGAGGTCCACAATACAGGAATATCATCCCAGCATTAGCATAAGGACCAATCTGAAGATTAAATCACGAGTTTAGTCCGTTTTTGTTGTTATTGGGCATATTTTCCTCTCATTTTCTGTTTATTTGTATGGTATTAGAGCCGATATTTGTATTTGTTTTTGTTTTTGGAGTCATTTTGTGTATTGCTGTTTTTGGTTTGTATTTTGTCTTTCTTTTTTTTTTCTCTTTTTTTTTGGGTCATTTTGCATTTATTTATTTTTTTTTTGTGGAGTCTATTATGTTCTCCTTTTGTTTATTTTTTCTCTTTTTGTGCATTTGAGGGCCACACAAAATCAAACCAAAGGACACATGTGGACCCCAGGCCGCCATTTGCCCACGTCTGGTTTAGAGACTGATGCACACAGTCTAATATTTTAATAAAATCATGAAAAAGATGACAAACATATGGAATCCCGTTTCCACCACTAAAGAAAAAAAAAAAAAAAATCACCAAGGAAAGTCATAATTATGGGAAACAAAGTCATAATTATGAGAAAGAAAGTCATAATTATGAGAAAGAAAGTCATAACTATGGGAAACAAAGTCATAATTATGAGAACGTCATAATTATGAGATAGAAAGTCATAATTATGAGATAGAAAGTCATAATTACGAGAAAGAAAGTCATAATTATGAGATAGAACGTCATAATTATGAGAAAGGCAAGGCAAGGCAAGGCAAATTTATTTATATAGCGCATTTCATACTCAAGGCAACTCAATGTGCTTTACATGATAAAACATTCAATTGTTTAAAATCAATAAGAACATTTAAATCAATAAGAACATTTAAAATCATCAGTAAAATCAATTAAAATCATCAGTAAAATCATCATTACATCAACAACATGACAAAAAATCTCTCTCTCAATCATATGCAGTAGAGAAAAAAAGTGCCTTTAACTTTGATTTAAAAATGTTCACATTAGATACTGACTTCAGCTCCGCTGGCAGTTTGTTCCACTTCTTTGCAGCATAACAACTAAAAGCAGCATCACCATGTTTACTGTGAACTCTGGGCTCCACTATCTGACCTGTGTCCATAGATCTGAGAGACCTGCTGGGTTCATACCTGACTAACATGTCACTGATGTATTCTGGACCAAACCCATTCACAGATTTATACACCAGCAGCAGAACTTTAAAGTCTATTCTGAGGCTGACTGGGAGCCAGTGTAAAGACTTTAAAACTGGCGTAATGTGCTCTGACCTCTTTGTTCTGGTTAAGACCCGAGCTGCAGCGTTCTGAACCAGCTGTAGCTGTTTGATGCTCTTTTGGGGGATTCCTGTCAGAAGACCATTACAATAGTCCAGTCTGCTGGAGATAAAAGCATGGACCAGTTTCTCCTGGTCTTTCTGAGCCATTAAACCTTTCACTCTGGAGATGTTCTTTAGGTGGTAGAAGGCTGTTTTTGTGATAGATTTGATCTGACTGCTGAATGTAAGATCTGAGTCAATCAGAACACCAAGGTTTTTGACTTGGTCTTTAGCTTTTAAAGATCGAGACTCAAGATAATTGCTGACAGCAGTCCTCTTTTCCTTGTTACCAAAGACAATCACCTCCGTCTTGTCATGGTTTAGTTGAAGGAAGTTTTCACTCATCCAGCAGTTTACTTTTTCTAAACAGTCACACAACACCTCAATGGGACCATGGTCATCTGGGTTCAGTGATAGATATAGTTGTGTGTCATCTGCATAGCTCTGATAATCAACCTTACAGTTCTGTAAAAATTGTCCTAAAGGAAGCATGTAAAGGTTAAACAGAAGGGGTCCAAGAACAGATCCCTGAGGAACCCCACAGGACATTGGTAATCTGTCAGATTCAAAGTTTCCAATGCTTACAAAATAGCTTCGCTCCTCCAAGTATGACTTAAACCATTGCATTACTTTTCCATTTAGTCCAACCCATGTTTGCAATCTGTGCAACAAAATTGTATGATCTACAGTGTCAAATGCAGCACTTAGATCCAATAGAATGAGAACAGATACTTTTCCTGAATCAGTGTTCAACCTTATGTCATTGATCACTTTGATAAGAGCAGTTTCTGTGCTGTGATGAGAATGAAAACCTGACTGAAATTTATCAAATATTTTGTTGAATGTTAAGAATTGACTCAGTTGGTTGAAGACCACCTTCTCAATGATCTTGGCCATGAATGGAAGGTTGCTGATTGGTCTATAGTTAGCCAGTATAGAGGCATCCAGTGTTCTCTTTTTTAACAGCGGTTTCACAGCAGCTACTTTCAGGGATTTTGGTACGGTGCCTGATTGGAATGAGCAGTTAATTATCTGACACAAATCAGCGACAATTGACTTTACAACAGTTTTAAAGAAGTTTGAGGGTATTGTGTCAAGGCAACACGTTGATGGATTCAGCTGCTGAACAGTCTCCTCTATTGTTTTTGGGTTCACTGTAATAAACTCTAACATTGTAGTTGACTCATCCCTCAGTGGTTGAAGCTGTTCAAGCTTTTTGTGATTTTGCTGGTTTGTTCTGATGTTTGACCTTATTGATTGTATTTTTTCATTGAAATATACAGCAAATTCATTGCATTTTCCAGCTGACAGTAATTCAGGGGCTATCTGATCTGGGGGGGTTGTGAGCTTTTCAATTACAGAAAACAACGTGCGAGAGTTGTTGACATTTTTGGCAATAATTTCAGAAAAGTATTGCTGCCTTGCTTTGAACAAGCCATCATTGAATTTTTGCAGACTTATTTTGTACAGTTCTAGATGAATTTGGAGTTTTGTTGATCTCCATTTACGCTCAGCTCTTCTACAGTCAGATTTCAAATTCTGCATTATCTCAGTCCTCCTCCAAGGTGTTTTCTGTGTGTTTGGTTTTCTCTTAGTTTTGATTGGAGCCACCACATCTATGACATTACAGACGTTTCTATTATACTCATCCAGAAGATCATCAACTGTCTCAGCACTCAATGTTGGTGTCATTGCTATGGCTTCCATAAACTGTGCACTTGTGTTCTCATTTATGTACCTTTTCTTTAAACACACATAACTAGGGGGAACAGATGTTACAGTCTCTAGGTCAAAAAAGACACAGAAATGATCAGATAGAGCTAAGTCTCTTACATCAACAGCAGAGATATCAACACCTTTAGAGATAACCAGATCCAAAGTGTGACCTTGAGTGTGTGTCGGACCAGTCACATGTTGTGTAAGACCAAAAGTATCCATTAAAGCATACAGTTCTTTGGCAGTATTGTCCATGTTATTGTCTACATGAATATTTAAGTCACCTGTTATTATTAAAAAGTTGTATTCAGTGCATACAACTGACAGCAGTTCAGCAAACTCATCCATGAATTCTCCAGAATATTTTGGGGGTCTATAAACGACTAAAAACAGAACTCTTGAATCACCCTTCAGTAAGAATGACATATATTCAAAGGAGATAAAATCACCAAATGTTATTTCTTTGCACTGAAATATTGATTTAAAAATGGCAGCAACTCCACCACCTTTCCTGCAAGTACGACACTTATTTAAATAAATAAAGTCTTGTGGTGCACTTTCATTGAGAATAGTATTACTGATACCATCATTCAACCATGTTTCATTGAGAAATAAAAAGTCCAAGTGATGTGTCAAAATAAAATCATTAATTATTAGTGACTTGTTAACAAGAGATCTAACATTAAGAAGAGCTAATTTTAAAGACTTTACTGGAGACACTGGTGGACTTTTTGGATGACATGTTATAGGAGTCAAATTTTTATCTCTATAAAGCTTTTTGCTTTTCTTTAATTTCACAATTTTACCTGTGTTACCTGTCACCACAGGAATTAAAGAAGCTGCATTAACTCCATAGGGCCCTGACTTTTTCTGGTTGTTCCTAAAAATAGAGCTATTGCAGTCTGGACCCAGCACACATCAGGCCTGTGTCGCTCTAAGTTGAACACAGCTGGCCTGAGGAGAAGAGTGATCCTGAGCCTGGTATCGTCGAGGAGGAATGGGTGGTGCAGATTGACCATGGTGGGGTAAAGGGTGGGGTGTCAGTCTTGTGCCAGCCAGAACCAGCTCGTTCATCTGGGCAGTTAAATCCAAGAAGGCAGGGGTAGGAGAGAAGCTGGATGAGGTGGAAGTAGGTGAATTTTGGGGTGAAGCAGGTGGGTCCTGAGATGCGGGGGTTGGGTTGACCTCTTCATTTTGGCGATTTTTATTTCTTGCTGGAAGCTCATTGACTCCATGTTCTTTCCTTGTTGTTTTGTTCTCCGATGGTACATGTTGTCCTCTGTCTTTATCAGAACTGATAGCAGTGTGACTGGTGAAGTAAAACAAGTTGGATGTGAAGAGTTTTACTCCAGCCTTGTTTAGACACAGTCCATCTGCTCTAAAAAGATGACGACGTTCCCAAAAAATAGGAAAATTTTCTATAAAATTTAGTGAAAGGGCAGCACAAGCCGAAGACAGAAATTTATTCAAAGAGTAAATCCTTGAGAATTTCAGATCTCCTTTGCGGACTGGAGGTATCGGGCCACTGATGAACACTTTAGGCTGTATACAGCTCACAGTTTTTAGCAGATGGGTGAAATCCTGCTTTAACACCTCAGACTCCTCCTTGGCTAAATCATTTAACCCAAAATGAATCACAACATTTTTCAAATGTGGGTAATCTGCAACGATATGCAAGATTTTGTCAGCCAGGTCTGATACTGTGTCATTAGGTAAGCAGATCACTTTCACGTTGCTGCTAAACATCTTCTGAGCATCTTTAACAGAAACGTCTCCCACTATCAGTGTGTGAGGTTGTTGCTTTGGCCTACCATGTCGCTTTTGTTTTCCTGAAGCACTTTCAGTCTTCGCAGTTCCAGAAGGTTGTGTGTTGACCTCATTAGAGCCAGAGCCTTGGTCATTCAGCAGTGGGGCGAATCGATTACCCAGTTCTACATGAAACTGGGTTTGTGACTTGGTGATACTCCTGCCTTTAGCAGATGTCCACTTTTGTGCCTGGGCAGACAAGGGAGTTGATGTTGAGGCTGCAGTCTGTGAAGCCAGTGCAGGCCAGTCCGTCTCATTATTGATATCAGGGCGCTTTGCTCGGCCCGTTAGCCTTTGAAGTGGATATGACTTTTTCTTAGGCTTAGCTCCCAGAGTATTCCAGGGAGGACTCGCACCTGTTGGCTTATCAACGGGAACAGGATCCTCCCTAGGCCTGATAGCTTTGTTAGCACGGGCTGGTAGCGAGTTAGCTTTATCCACTCCGCTGTTTTGAAACAGCGGCACAGTCGTATCATTATCATATCCACAGTGTCCATTAACCTCAATGTTTACTTGTATTCCTCGCACTGTAGTCTCCAGTTCAGTAATCTTTTGGAGGAGACTGCTGTATTCTGTTGTGGAAAGAGCCATTCTTCTGCTAGTTAGCTTGCTACTTGTAGCTAGCTAGCTTGCTACTTAGCTTTCCAGTTGAGCCAGCAAATAAAAAAGCAGTAGATGATTACCTCAGAGCCAGAGTCAGATGGTAAATGATAGAGTTTGATGTTGAGGTATCGTATCATTTCTCAGAAGAAAAAGTTCATGTTTAGTAAATAAATTCCTCTGTGAGCTCCGCTCTGCTCTTTTGCTGCTGTCAGCTCAGCTGCCGGAAAAAGTCATAATTATGAGATAGAAAGTGATAATTATGTGAAAAAAAGTCATAATTATGAGACACTTAAACGCATTTACAGCAGCTTGTTCATATGGTGAGCTGACACTGAGAGATGCTGATAAGACTATCAAAGACTACTTTAGACGGGGCTTTACAAATGATGAAATACTTTGTTTGCTTGCAAATTCACATAGAAATGTGCTGAGTAAACGCACCCTTGAAAAGATACTAAAAAAAAAGAGGTTCTGGCATCGAAAGGATAAAACTGATGTGGCTGAAGTAGCAAGGTTTAATGAACAACAAATGGAGATTTCTGGTCAGTGCCATGGGTACAGAGGGATGTCCCAAAACTGTTTCTATCTCATAAATATGACTTTACCAACTCATATTTATGACTTTGTTACTCATAATTATGACTTCCTATCTCGTAATTATGATTTTCTTTCTCATAATTATGACTTTACTAACTCATAATTATGACTTTCCTTGGTGATTTTTAATTTTTTTTAGTGGCGGAAATGGGCTTCCATACAAATAAGAGTTTAAAAAAACAAAACAAAAAAAAAAAACTAAGAAAGAAGATTATACTTTGTTTAGTCCTGTGTAAATTGTCAAAAATAAGTGTTAGATTTATTTTGCTGTGTTTAAAAACATAAAGCCACTTTCTAATTAGATAATTATTTAAAATTCAATAATATCCTGAGTATTACAAACTTTAAAAATGCGAATTTGCTCTATAACAAGACTAAATAAACACAATATTCTTAGCTATTAACATTGCAATAGTAAAGGGAACTGGATACTTATTTATTACATTTTCTTACCTGACCCGTTGTCTCCATTTTTACGCGATTTTAAAACTCGTATTTATGTCACAGTGATGATATATTCCTCATTAAATGATACCACGCGTCTTTAAATTCAGTTAAATCTCATTTTTTAAAGTCTGTAAACTCGCATAGTTCGAGGTTCTTGTTTCTGTTGCGTTCAAACAGTGCGACCTTAATATTTACGACACTTTACGGCAGTGTTGGAAAGCTTTACGGCAGCCAGGCGACACACGTGTTGTGCCACTGAGTCCGGTTGCTGTGGGGCGACGTCTCGTTTCATAGCCTTTGTAAGTCATTTACTTGCATTTTTTGCAACTTTAGGGAGTTGTGTTTTTTGTATTTGTTAATATTAACTTTTAAAAGGATTTTTTTGTGTCGGAAATGATAAATATATTATGTGTTTGTGAGTGAAATCAAGCTACAAAGTTAGCATTGGACCATGCAGTGCTTCCAGAAGTCGTTCTATGTCACGAGTCGACGTGTTTCTGGTTTTTTTCAAGGGTCCAAAGAGGAAAAAACATGTCGTTCAGAGGAGGAGGAGGAGGACGAGGTGGAAGTTTTAACAGAGGAGGAGGAAGAGGAGGATTTGGTGGCGGTCGAGGCGGTGGAGGAGGATTTGGCCGAGGAGGTGGAGGTGGTTTTGGCCGTGGAGGGGGATATCGAGGAGGAGGAAGAGGTGGTTTTAACAGACAAGACTATGGTCCTCCAGACCATGTTGTTGGTGAGTTTGGAATGGTGATACTCAGTAAATTATGCCCCGCACTGCATGCACAGGCTGTAATTTCATTAAGTTTACCATTTTACCAGTTGTTAGACCTACTATCTTTATCAAGGAGTGAATATTTATTCCATGTTCTTATTTTCTGATGTTTTATTGGGCTTTATTTACAGGTTATTTGTTCCTACTGCTTAGAAACAATTAAAAACCAGTTAATGATTTTTTATTTATTTTGTTTTTATTATTGAAATCATCGTACAAACTAATTCACATGATCTAACCAGTTGAAAGTGTGGATCACAAGTAATCACACTACAAAAGACAAAACTGACTTATTTTTAATGGTGTTTGTAACATTGTTTTTATTATTATTTTTAGAATGCTACCTCATTCAGATGTACGTGCTGTATATGTTCTTAACAGGAACTATGCACAATAATAAAATCGTATTTCTAAACGTGTGAATGTGCAGTAGGAACTAATCGCCAGCAAATAAAGCCCAATAAAACTCCGGAAATAAAAATAATGTCTTATTTTAAATGAAATTACGAGAGTCTGGACCCAGTGATTTTTTTCCTTCCCCTGATGTGGGTTCGAATCCCACTTCTGACATATTTTTTTTTTTTCATTTTACATTTTTAAAACAGCAGGTTCCACCTTTAAAAATACTGATATGAAAAAAAAGAAACATCTTAAAGTATTTTTTGGGTTAGGGTTAAAATAAAAAGGACGAACTATAGCTAGAAGGACACGGACCCGGCAGTGACGGAACTACCGGCATTTGGCTTACTGCGCATGCGGACACGTGCACAGGAAGTGCCAGAACTATAGTCAGGATTTTCCAGGTCTGAACAAATAGCAATTGCCTTATGATTAATTTTGCTCCAAAAGTTCTTTATAAGTCAGTCATTGAAATCAAAAAGTAAATATAGTTACGTCATGTTTTGCACGACTGATTTTCTAATTATTTTCCTGTCCCGCAGCACTCGGGGAGTTCATGCATCCATGTGAAGATGATATCGTGTGCAAGTGTACGACAGATGAAAACAAAGTCCCATACTTTAATGCTCCGGTGTATTTGGAAAACAAGGAGCAGATTGGGAAAGTGGACGAAATCTTCGGCCAAATCCGCGACTTTGTATCTTTTTTTTTATCGTGTTTGTAAATCTGGCTCTGGACTGTTCTTCTGCTGTTGGTTTTTCCTTAACGTCTCGTTACAGTATTTTTCTGTCAAACTTTCTGAAAATATGAAGGCGTCTTCTTTCAAGAAGCTCCAAAAGGTAAGTTACTGATCAGATGGACCTTTGGTGCTGACTTTGGGTGAAACTCTGGTAATCTGTTGTTTTTTTTTTTTTTTTATTCAAACTCTGTTAGTTTTATATAGATCCAATGAAGCTCCTCCCATTACAAAGGTTCCTGCCTCGGCCGCCGGGTGAGAAGGGCCCTCCGAGAGGCCGTGGAGGAGGAAGAGGTGGTGGAAGAGGAGGTGGTCGTGGAGGTATAAACCTTTTCTCTTTGTTGGATTGTAAAGTAGAACAATACGGTTGACATCAGATTGTACGCAGAGGGATTAAACTTAGTTTTTTCTAGATGTATTCGTGTCACCCTCTGTTATTAATTTGACCCTAAACTTTATAGTTTTTCATTTGAAAAGTCACTGTTTAAACCTCAGCGTTTCACGTACGATAAGAATTACTTTTATTATATTTTTTTGAGCAAGGACAAGAAAACAAAAGAAACAAAAAAAAAACTCTATGTACAAGGAAACTCCAGCAGAGAAAAACAGAGATGTTCAAAATAATATATAAGATTCATCTACACTTTTCATTGCAATAATATGTCGGCTCAAAGGGGAGTGGGAAGAAGACTTATTTAATCCCACCTCCATTTTTTAATCATACATTTTTCACCGCATTTCTTCTGTCTGTCTGGATTTCTAGAAATACACAATAAATACAAAACAGAATAGGTAAAAACAACAACTGACTAATTAATAATCAGTAACTTAAGATATACAAGAATTGTGTTAACAATGACACTTTCATAAAGAAACTGAAATAATGATGACATATTCAGCAATGATTAGGGAAATCTTTTCAATTCGCTTTTTCAGATTTTATTTAAATGATTAGCTCATTTTAAAACATCTTCTATTAAAATGTGTTTAAATGTGTATATATATATATATATTTTTTTTTATGGGTGTAACGATTCGATTCAAATCACAATTCATTGTTTGCTGATTTTATTCAAGGACGATTGATTGGTTAATTTAGAACAATTCCATCCGAAATGATTCACAAACTTTTTCACCAAAATAATAATTCAACCAGTGGGAGTGAAATAGATACCAGGATACTGCACAGTGCAGGTGAGTTATCATAGATTTCTAGTATTTATTGTAAGGGAATCCTCTATAAATTATAGGGCTGGGTATCGCAATATTTTTGCCCATAATAACGATATTATCACGATTATCGATATTTCGCGGGGCATTTCACCCACGATACATTACGATATCTGTGTCACTGAAGAGATTCAGAATTTGACTGCATTGAATCCATTTCACAGGAATTACAAAACATTCAATGTATTTCACATTAATGACAGTAAAACAAAGTGTATACTGCACAGTGACAACTAGCTCAATGTCCTTGTGTTATGTTTAAGTCTTTGAGAAAACACCGATACAAAATAATGCTTCGCCAAAATATTAACGATGTTTGTGCAAATTAACTTTAAATCATTAAAAAACTAAATGAATGCAGAAAATACTCATTTCAGTGCAAGTATTTTCAACTTCTCTGTAAACATGGACACATACTGTACCAGTGCTGCTTAACAAGCACGAAATAAACATTTCAGTCAGTGCATTATTATATAAACAATTGGGTGGTCTATGAAAACCTGGGCACACATTTTAACTTATACATTACTTACCACCTGTAGACTGCACACGCATTTCAGTGCTATTACTAATATCAATTTGTTCTTTGTAAATGTGAAAACCTGAGAACATTTAACTTGTGCTTAGTACTTAACTTGTGTTAAAAGAAGGGAAAAAAAGAAGATAATCAATATTTGGCGGGAATGTATCGATAACGTATTGCAAGAGGAAATACCTTATTGATATTTTGATACACCCCTAATAAATGTATTATGGACATAAACAAGTAAACAACCTTGAATGGCAAATGTATTCACATTTTATTTGAATAAAGTCCAGCCAATACTTGAAATTAATAGGATCTTAACCATTTCTGCTCTCATTTTCAATACTCAATATGTTTTCAATACTTAGATACATATTAGGTTTATTTGACTGTTTTAATTGTTTTTTTAACATAAAAAATGACAATATTTAAATCAAAAATTTTATTCGCAAGGCCAACTTGCCGAGCACAGATCAATGTAGTTGGATGGTAGGAATATAAATCGATTAATCGATCTAATGGGTGAATACACCCTTAATTGTTTTTATTATTATTATGAAGGCATAATCAACTGGTGGCTTTTTATCCTTAGTTTGAGTTTTGTTGAATTTCTTTTAATAAATATCAGTTAATTAGGATTATACTGTAGTTTAGAATGAGCAGCTCAGTTTTTTCTGTTTGGATTTCAGGAGGTTTCCGAGGTGGTCGGGGTGGAGGAGGACGTGGTGGAGGCTTTGGAGGAGGACGAGGGGGGGGCTTCAGAGGAAGAGGTGGCGGTGGAGGACGTGGATTCAGAGGTTTGTCTGTTCTTCGTCTACTCATTTATGTTTTTTGTATTTCAATATAAATATAATATAATATAACAAGTCATATTTGCAATGCTTTGATTTTGATGTTATATTTCATTTTTTTATCTTGTAGGTGGAAGATGAGCTGCGTGGTGGTTGTTTCTGTTCTTCTAAGGACTGTAACCTCCATCCAATCCCAGGCCTGTGGAGTTACTTGAACATTTCCTCTGGAAGTTTAATGACTCAAGACTTTTTTTGTATTTTTTCAGGATGAATTTTGAATGTTTTAATTTAAAGGGTAAACTCAACTGTATGTAACATAAGATAATTTTCCCTTATGTTACATAAATAACATCATCACATCTTCGTTTTAAGACTTTCCAAGGTTAAGATATCAATACATCTTGTTTCATCCAGAAGATTAAATTTTGCTTTATTGATGTTTGTAAAAAAAAAAATCACTTTAAGGCTTTGTTTGGGATGTTCTGACCAAATCCATTGTTTTTAAGACTTCATTAAAGGTTCTTTTTACATTGTGTCTGTGTTTAAATGACTTGACCATACAAAGTGTGGAGAATAATTTAATATTATGTTGTTTATCTGTATGAATTATTGAGATTTTGCAGATTTGACCTAAAGGCTTTTATTTTGGGCTCCTTGTTATTTAAACACACTGTGGCTCCTCATGGAATGGGTTAAAAGCACAGTATGTACCTGTACAGATTCAGAACATTAAAGTTTATTAATATTTTGTTTTAGTTTATTAGGTTTACCATTAATGGGTCACATCTTCCATATGCACTGTTAGATCACTAGTGGGCTGGAGCAACAGTTAACAATAAATGGTTAAAAACTTTTTTTTTTTGTTTTTTTTCCCGCTTGAGACAAGTCAAAAAGTGTTCACATTCACCACAGTATTTTTTAATACAACTGTTGTGGGATAAACCCATGTTGCCACAAAGCTGTAAAGAATACAATAATTTTCCAGTCTTAATTACACATTAAAATGTTAGTAGAATTATTTGTATTTTACTTTGGGGCACGATGAAAGTTGGGTTTTGCCTGTTTTTTTTAATTTTTTAATTCTATAATGGGATTTAATGTTGGTTGGTTGTGCAGATGTTTTAATAAAAACCTAATGCAGTGGTTCTTAACCTGGGTTCGTTTGAACCCAACGGGGTCAGGACTAAACTATTTATAATGAAACAGAAACACTGACCAATATAATGATGTAAAACGAAAAAATAGAATGTCAATCTTATTTCTAGTCAAAAATCTCGCTGAACAATTACTTTCAGCTTCATTCATCTGATAAACATTTTTTTTCTTTCAGATATCTGCTTTGAAAGAGTTAAGCGACACTATTAAATGTGTTTAAAAGAAAACCGAAATTCAAGAGAAAATGTTGATTGTTCAACCTTGTCATGGTTTTTAAAACATTTTTTTTTGGTTAAGGTGTTGACTATTTCTTGTCTTGGTGCATTCAGGTCTGTCGTGTGGTCTATCTAAAAAAAAAACCATTTTCAAAGAAATATAAAGAAAATTATAGTATTTGGGTCTCAAATATATTTTCTTGGATTTGAACACTTTTTCTCTGATTGAAAATATTCATTTTTGATTGAATAATAAAGACGCAAATACGCCTCCTTAAATACATTCCTGTAAAACAAGATATATGAGCATATATGAGGTCACATAATTGTGACCAGTGGGTGGCACTGTTCATCTGCACTCTTTGTGTAGCCGCTTTTTAAACAAGAGAAGAAGAAGAAAAACCCGCCCCTCCCACTGAAGACAACATGGAGACAGCTGGAAAAGTAAGTCGTTTCCCACACTTTACAAAGAAAAAACATGCTTTTAATAAACGCTGTACGGTTTACATGGTCACCTTCAACTTTCCTCACGTAGGGAAACTAATTTAAGAAGCTGCTTTCTGGTGCGGCCGCGTTATTCCCGTTAAATGAACTATTACAAAGAGAAACTGTGTGCATGGAGCTGTGGTGAATTTGTTTAAAGAGATTTGACAATGCTTGTATAATAACATTTCATTTGTGTAGTCTGAATGGGTTCAACATTTCAGAGTTACATTTTGTGAATCTCAGCAGCACCTAATATAATCTGATTTAGTGCCATCCAGTGGTCTTTAAAATATTACTGCAGAATTTTTTTTTAAATAATTATCCTACTGGAACTCTTGCATAAGCTTTGCGGTCAACCCAGTAGTTCAGAGTACATGTTAAATAAAGTAAAGTTAATGTTGGATTTCGCACAACACAGCTTCACTCATAGATAATTATAACAACCAATCCTTTCAAAATTAAAGACCAACAAACAAACATGTCTGATCTCGATTGAGACTTTACTAAAAAAATAAATACATTATTAAACACCCCACATATGCTAATGTGGGGGGGATTTTATTTTAAAATGCCACATCAGACTGGTGCAAAACTTTGTGGAGTGACATATTGGAATGGGCTACTATCAATCTGAAGTAGAATGGTGCTTTAATAACAGGGGGATTTTTTTTTTTTTTTAATCTCAATCTAGCCAAAACATGATAGCTTTTTGGTCTTTTCATTTGAAAGGATTTGTTCATTTTAATAATTAATGATAATAAAAAAAATAGATATTGTTGAACTTGTTTTCCTCATTAGTATCACACTTATTAGTTTTAATTTATGACTGAAGCTGTAATATGGTACTCCTATTACACATTTGATAACACATTTGCTTACAGTAATATCCTTAAATTCGTTTTTTTTTTTTTTTTTTTAAATCTTGAAATATTCTATGTATTTGAATGCATTTATTTACTTGGTGATTAACTCTTAAGTGGTCCTTTTATTTATTGCGATGTGCTTTTTAGTTAATAATTGGTGAAAATTACATGGGCGGTGAGCTTTACCATGTATTCTGAAAAGAGTTCTTGCTTTACCTTTAACGCAGTTGAATAAGCTACAACTCAGGGTTCGAAGGTCAGCTGCAGTACTATACTACAGGCCTAATCATTCACAGGCACCCTAAAGGCTGAAGCCCATCTTTGTGTTATCACTTGATTAATTGCTGCTGCACTGTTTGGTTAACAGTCATAAATGAATAGTAACCTGTGCTTTGACTGCAGGTGATCAAGTGCAAGGCCGCTGTCGCCTGGGAAGCTGGGAAGCCCCTGTCCATGGAGGAGGTGGAGGTAGCACCACCCAACGCCCATGAAGTTCGCATTAAGGTATCTATCTGCATCTTCCCTAAAAAGCATTTGTAGATATACTTGTCCTGCTTCTAATAAACAAGCCATAAGCTTTTCCTCTGATATTTTACATTTCCATATTTTCTCCATCATCATTTTTACACTCGATTGGCATTTTGAACTTTTAAAGCAGCTGGAGAGTACATTTTTTTTTTTAATCAATTAAAGACAGTGTAGGCCTCATAGATCAGTATATCCAAGGTTGAAATTAGGCCTCAGTGCTTTTGCCTAAAATAAATCTCAGATTTTTTAAAGAAAAATTTGATTTGATTTTTTTTTTTTCAATGCACTTAAAAATGACTGCAGACCATCAGATATATTGTCAGAAGTGCAACTTTATTGCTGTGATTGTCCTCAAGAGTTAAAATGCAAAGAACAATCCCAAAATAAAGTAAAGTAAATAAAAATGTTCTGTCATTCAACATTTTCAAGCTTTAACTCAGGTTTAAACAAAGGTGCAACAGCAACCTCACAGGAGCTTAAATTTGATTTAGAAATCAGATAACTACATATTTTATAACATTTAACATTAAAATTAAAAAATAATAAACTCTTCCCTTAGCATCTCAGCATAGTGCGAATAAAAAATTATAATAATAAATAAAAATTGTTTTTATCTACAAATTCGATAAATCGATTTAAAAAAAATCTCTTGCCCAGCCCTAGTGTAAATTGTTTTAATCTTTACTGTAAACACTCTTAACATTTTTGGAAAAGTTTTATGCATTGCATTGTGGGATGTGGAGTCCCGTAGACAGATACATAGAAGTGTTTTTCCTCCATTCTTACGGTGATTTCTTGTATTATTTTTTTTTTGCCAGACAAGGAGAACAGTGATCAGCTCGCTTGACACCATTTTTGTTCTCCTCACTACACGAAAAAATAGAATTTTTGCCAGATTTGTATCTTTCTGTGTAAACGCTAACATAAGCATCTGTCATTGCTTTGCTGTAACTTGCAGTTTGTGAAAACGACAGAAATGTCGTGGAGTCACTTTGGCAGTTTTTTTTTGGTTGTAACACAAGAAATCACGTTAAGAATGAAGTTAAAACACTTCTATGCTTCCGATTTGTCAAAGGGACTCCACATCCCACAATGCAATGCACAAAACTTTTCCCACAATGAAGATCAAAACAAACTTTCCATTGGCAATTTCAATAAGGATCTTCAATTTACTGCCCTGAGGTCTTCACTATTTTTGTATCTGATTTAAAAATAAAGAAATTAATTTTTCCTTTATCTTTTTAATTTTGATTTATTATTTTAATGTAATTTTGTTTGTTGTTGCTTGTAAGATTTGAATTATTCCCAAAACAACCTTTTACATGTTTTAAAGAATATTTGTTTAAAATGTTTTTAATTTACCTTCTTCCTGATACAAATTGTGTTGATTTGACTTTGTATTGGTGTCAGATCTTTGCTACAGGGGTGTGTCACACTGATGCCTACACTCTGAGTGGGAGTGACCCCGAGGGCCTCTTTCCTGTCATCTTGGGCCATGAAGGTGCTGGAACTGTGGAGAGCGTGGGTGAAGGTGTCACCAAGTTTAAACCAGGTGAGAAACAAAGTGTTGTCCTGTCCATTCCACCCAATCAATACATATCACTATTTGTTATTGTTTTTTATTTAATGAGGAATGTTGTTGTTCTCCTGAGGTGACACTGTGGTCCCGTTGTATGTGCCACAGTGTGGTGAATGCAAATTCTGCAAAAATCCCAAGACCAACCTGTGCCAGAAAATCAGGTATAATGCTCAGGTTAAGTTTTAGTCAGCTGAAATAAATAATATAAACAGTTTTTTGTCATTAGTGAAGATGCACGAGGCATGCTCACAACTATACAACCTTTCAAATGTTCACTTTCAGCAAAAAACCTTCAACATTTTTTCAACTTTCTACAGCTTTTTTTAGAAAAAAAAAATATTTATTGTTTCAGATCCTTCAACCTATTTCAACAATTTTTATTATTACTTCTGCATTATTTCACAGAGGGTTCATTGGCTAGGCTAATGCTAGCAAAATGCTAATACAGTGCTAGGTTAATGTTATTGCCAGGCTAATGCTAGTCAATTGGTCGCGCTTCAAGAACACTATTGTTATAATTTGTGTTTTATAAATAAAGTTGAATTGTATTATTGCAAGGTTAATGTTAATGCATGCCAATGCTAATGCTAGCTAATGTTAGGTTGATGCTATGTTAATGTTAGGCTAATGCTTGTTAATGTTAATGCTTGGTTAAATCTAGTTAATGTTAATGCTAGCTAATGTTAATCCTTGCTAATGTTAGGTTAATGCTAGGTTAAATCTAGTTAATGTTAATGCTAGGAAGTATTAATGCTAGATTACTGAAATAGATAACAATTGTCAATTGAGCTATATAAATTAAGTTGAATTGAATTGTATTTTTGCGAGGTAAATGCTTGTGCTAAGTTAATGTTAGACTGATGCTAGTTAATGTTAATGCTAATGTTTGATAATGCTAGGTTAAATCTAGTTAATGTTAATGCTAGGTTACTGTTAATTCTAGTTAAAACTAATGCTAGGTTAATGTTAATGCTAGCTAATGTTAATGCCAGTTAATGCTAATGCTAGCTTAATGTTATGTTAAGTTAATACTCATGCTAGCTTAATGCTAATATTATAAGGAAATGCAAATATTCGACATACTGAAATTTTGTGACAAATAGAGCATTTTTAGAGCTTGGTCAGTTCTATATTATGTCTTCCTGTGCCATGATGTAGAATCTTCACCATATCTTTTCTTTGACAGAATAACCCAGGGTCAGGGTCTCATGCCTGACAAGACTTCACGCTTCACTTGTAAAGGAAAGCAGGTGTTTCACTTCATGGGAACGAGCACCTTCACTGAGTACACTGTGGTGGCTGACATCTCTCTGGCTAAGGTCAATGACAAGGCTCCACTGGATAAAGTGTGTCTTCTCGGATGTGGCATTTCTACAGGATACGGTGCTGCTCTCAACACTGCCAAGGTTGGATTGGTGAAAAAGTTTAACTTTGGCTTCTACAACAGATTCTGATTCTGTTTTTTTTTTTTTTTAAAGTAACCACATACATCTATAAAAGTGCCCAGTATTTTTGCAATCAACTTAAAAGCTAAAATGCATTGAGGTAGTTTAACAAGGTCTGATGGTGCGTTCACTGACACCTAGTAACTGGGTGTGCTATGCATATGTTAACACAATTAAGTATTTTTTTGTTTTTTTGTTACAAACATGATTTTAAAAAAAAATTTAGATTTTTTTTTTTTTACACCCTTAATTTCAACTAAAGTTGCAATATTCCTGGGAATTTTCAAAGTTGGACATTTTCGATAAGAATTAACGGGAGATTTTCGAAATTAATCGTTCGCCCTTAACATGGATGTTAAATATGGTATGATTTCAATTATCAGGATCAGTTATTTCAAAGTTACTCCCAGTTTCTGGTTGATTGAAATAAATAATTCCCATGAAAAGTTTGGATATTTGAATATTCACAAAATTCCAGACTTTGAGTTGCTGTAGAAATTTACTGAAAATTTTCCTTACCTCTGCCACTGTAAATCAGTATTATGTCAGTTATCAGAATAGTATGTATAGTTTTATCTGGTTACATGTATTTGATGAAGTAGATCTACAATGCACTGGATTATACTTTTATTTTATTATATATATTTTTTTACGGTTTCATCTCATTCCAGGTTGAGCCTGGTTCCACTTGTGCTATATTCGGCCTTGGCGCTGTTGGCTTGGCTGTTATTATGGGATGCAGAGTAGCAGGGGCCACCAGGATCATCGGCGTGGACCTTAACCCTGCCAAGTTTGAGACAGCTAAACAGTTTGGAGCAACTGAGTTTGTCAACCCAAAGGATCACACCAAGCCCATCCAGGAGGTTCTGGTCGAGATGACGGATGGAGGCGTGGACTATTCTTTTGAGTGCATCGGGAACGTCCAGATCATGGTGAGACTTCAGGGATTCACCGTGGTTTGCTCAGCTTGCTGCATATGCTTGATTGAAGATATATCAAGTTTTCTATTTTGGGGATAGTAGAAAATGACATGATTGCCTATATCGATATACTGTATATATATTTATTTTATAGCTTATTTTGTATTCAAGTACTCGTTTTAGTGGTCGCTGCTTTTCACTACTGCATGAAAATCACAGTTAGATGGATTTCTGAGTGCGTCCTAAACCGTCCCCCTAAACAAACCACACTACAGAACTCACTCACTCACACGTGCTGTCCCTTAAAGGACAAAAAGATAAAAGTGGCACATATTCTGCAGCTGTTTGTGAATACATGTCCCAATCCCCTTGTGTATTTTTTTCCTCTTTTGTGTATTTTTTTGTCCTGTGTATTTTTGTTGTTTTGTTTATTTTTCGTAAATTTTGGATGTCCTTCTGAGTCGTTTTGTGTAATTTTTTGGTATGTTGTTCTTGGATTTTTGTTGTCCTATTGTGTTTTTTTTCCTCTTGTCTTTTGTTGTCCTTTTGTTTTTTTTTTGTTCTTTTATGTATTTCTGTTGTCCCGTTGTGCGTTTTTTCTCTTTTTGTGTCCTTTTGTATATTTTTTTTGTTCTTTTGTGTATTTATATATATATATATGTACTTTTTTGTGTGTATTTTCATTCTCTTTTTGTGTATTTTGTTGTCCTATTAAGTACGTCTCTGTTAATTTGTGTTTTAGCAATATTGTGTATTTTTTGCTGTCATTTTGTGCATTTACTTTTGGGGCCGCTAGTTGCCCATGTTTGTGACTATACACAGACGCACGTTTTTTTTTTTTTTTACCAACCTTAAAGCACCGTGATGTTATTTTAGCCTGAGTGGCGTTTTGCATCAGCAAATTTAACCCTGAATTGTCTTTATGTTAAAACTAAATTTGAATTAAAATAATCAAGATGAATATCTTATATCGCCATTTTGAGAAAAAAATATCGATAATTGAATTTTGGTTAATATTGCCCATCCCTGTTGGCTTTCATACACTGCATTTCATCACCGGCCTAATTTTGTCTTGGTCCTTCTTTTACTAACACATAGAAGTGGGAACAACCAATCAGCTGTTTTAGTTTAGTGTCTCGGTTCTCAGGCACAATAACTTGTTTAAATCCCTCTGCTTCTCAAACACATTGAATTTGAGACCAAATGTATTCTAAATGTGAATAAATCCTGTGTTATAATAAAGTTATGGCACTAAAGGTCGGTTTCATCTGATGGACGTTATAATTACAGTGGGTAATGTAGAACATAGAAAAAGTGCCGTTGTTGTGCTATTGTTTCAGAGAGCTGCCCTGGAGGCGTGCCACAAAGGTTGGGGTGAGAGCGTCATCATCGGTGTGGCTGGAGCCGGACAGGAGATCTCCACCCGGCCATTCCAGCTGGTGACCGGCCGTGTGTGGAAGGGCACGGCATTCGGAGGTGTGTGTGTTCAACAATGAAGCAGTCATTCAGTCTCTGATCAAACACTTTCTAAATAATTCAATGTAATAAACAATATGAGTATTATCAGTATAAATCAAGCCATACTCACACACAAATAGATACACATTAATCGGTCTATCCCAGTGGTTTACAACCTTTTTCTTGTTGTGACCCCATTTATGGTGACCCAGATATGTTTTTTTTTCCTCGAAAATTAGTTTTTTGATCATGTTTGTTACCGGTATATTATTTTACAAACACAAAATAGCCCGAATTGTTGCACAACGTTACATTAAGTGCCAGCTCAGATATTTGTATACTGAATTTATTTTTTTTTACTAGTTTTACATTTGAAAAAAAGTGAAAGTATAGAATACAGTTGTTTGAGATTGTGTGTGGTGTTTATTTATTTTTTTTTTAAATTTTTATTAATTATTATTCAAGCTTTCTGCCTCTTCCTGCGTCTATTTCTGTGATATTATGTGTTGTTTTTTTTTTAATTGTGCAAAATAGATACCGGTAAATACAATTATATATATTTTCAAAATAAACCTATTCTTAATTTTAAATTATTTGTTTTAAGAAAAAAATGAAAATATAATTTTAATCAGATTTAATTTTATTGTATTATGACGAGACATTTCAGGTGACCGCACATGGGGTCACGACCCCAAGGTTGAAAAATCCTTGTCTATCCTTAAATTTTTTGTTTTCTCTGTGTTAATGAACTAGTTGATATGAAAGTGAGTTAAAATTGAACTGATTACTGTAATTCTCCTCCAGGTTGGAAGAGTGTGGAGAGCGTTCCTAAACTGGTGGAAGATTACATGAACAAGAAGCTAATGGTGGACGAGTTTGTGACTCACACGCTGCCTTTTGAGAAGATCAATGAGGGCTTTGACCTCATGCATGCAGGAAAGTGGTAATGGAAGTTTACGCAGTTATTGCAAAACTTGAGTTTTATTTTATTTATTAATCACATACTTTGTAGCCTTGTACGTTTTCATTGCTTTTTTCAAACCTTTGTGACTTTTGTGGTATTTTTTCTTAATATTTGTGTTGTGTTTTGCAGCATCCGCACAGTCCTGACTCTCTGAAGTGACTTCCTTCATGTGTCGGCCTTCCAATTGTTGCAGCCCCTTTATTCTCTGCACTTACTTTAATAACATTTTGTCATTATTAAAAGTCATTTTTGTAATAACACCATTTCATCTGTTTAAAAGTGACTTGTTAATAAAAATTTCAAGCATATTTGATTTGATGTGGCCTTCATATTTAAGAAATTCAGTGGCTTTTATTTGTTCTCCAACATTGTTTTTTCTTTTTTTTTTCCTGTGACTGAGGTACAAATTTAAAGTGATGTTGAATTTTTATTATATTATATACTTTGTATAAAAAATACACAGGTTTTATATTCAAAATCTGTGAAATGAAAGTCTTGTTTGAGCCATATGCAATTATAAAAAAGTAGTGCTGGTACCATGTAGTGAACATACACCATGAAGCAGAATTAAAAGAAAAGTTACAGAGAATGCACAATAAACCAACATGACAACCAGCTGCCATTGCTTTACAATATCAACTCATTCACATCAATGGGACTGATGCCATGCAAGGCACTGGTCAACCGCACCTTAGCGTTGAGTGTCTTGCCCAGGGACACTTTGACGCATATACTGGTATAGACTGAACCCACAACCTCTCGATTAGAAGACGACTCCCTCTACCACCTGAGCCACGGTTTCCCAAATTGGTTTTACAAGATCAGCCAAAAACACTGACTGCAAGATGACTCCATAATATGTTAGGGTTTCATTTACTCAGACAATAGTTTTCAGGAAATTGATCACCTGACATGTTTCAACTGTCAACTGCCAGTCTTTCAGAGATGTCTGCTGATGACTTTGCTGTTTCCTTGACTTTTCGTGTTAATAATTCCAGCAAGTTCTTTGTCTTCTTTTTTAATAATATTTTATGGTTTCATTTATTCAGATCACTGTTTTTCAGGAATTTTACTTTGGAAAAAAATAACTCGTGTTTAAATTGGTTTAAGTAAAAGCAGTTAAGAGCCATGGTTTATTGATTCTCAAAGTGATTCATTTTTATGTAACTCCAATCGCTGAAGAAATCCATCTTCTAATCAAAATGTGTCACAATGCAAAACATTTGCAAGTGAGGGGACTTACAGGGATTATTTTAAAAGGTTTTAAGCTATAGACGGTCAGTTGCAAACATCTGGCAGGCAACACTGCTACAGATGGATGCATCAAAAATGTTGGATGGTCGGGATAATTACAAACACAAACTGCGTCAACTGATGTGACTGATAATAGCATGTATATAAAAAACAATTCACATTACTTCAATGCACTGTCATGCACAAGTACACTTATCCTCATAAAGCTCACTTTTAGATTCTCGTGGGGTGCCAGAACAAAAACAGCTTGTGAAAGTGAATGTACAGTCATCTTAGTATCTCATAATTATGACTCAGTATTTCATAATCATGACTTAGATTTTTTATTTTTTTATTTTCTTTTACTGGGGGAATGGGCTTCCATAAAATTGATTAATACATTTTTTTTAATGTAAAACAGAATAAGAAAAGAAAAAATAATAGTCAAAAAACATTTTTTAAAAGTTACCCAAAAAACAAACCACAAAAAAATAATTAACAAACAACATTTTTTTTCCAATTGAATGCAATGTGCTTCCGTACTTAAACACTTATTTATCAGTTTTTTCTATTTGCATATCTTATAAGTTTTTGTATATATATTTAGTTGTCGTGTGATTTTTTTTTTTTTTTTGTTTGTTTGTAAAACTTTATATTTGATCGTTTTTTTGTATTTTTGTGTGATTATTGAGTCATTTTGTGTATTTTATTGTCAGCTTGTCTATGCGTGTTTTTTTAAATTTAATTTTATGTTTTTGGAGTCATGTTTGTGTTTTTGCCATCAATTAGCATATTTTCCAGTTATTTTTTTGTCCATAAAAATAGTTCCGAAAACCATGAAAAAAAAAAAAAATGCGTGGAAAAACAGAAGAAAAAATGTCCAAAAAACATTAAAAATAATAAGAAAAAAAGTTGCCCGAAAAAACAAACAAAAAAATTATTATTCAGAAAAAAATGATTTTTTTTTTTCTCTATTTGAACGCAATACGCTTCTGTACTTTAATACTTAGTTATCAGGTTTTTTTCTAAATTGCTGCTTTTTTCGCTCTCTTTTTTTTGCGCATGCGCTCTGTGGCCGAACAGGCCGACCAATCAGCTATTTCAACAGACGCCAAATAAGTCAGCGTGATTTCCAGAAGATGGCGACCGTACTGCTGGTGAGTTTTCTCAAAAATACCGGCTGCTAATTTACTAAAACTTGCTTTAACCTCAACAAATATGTAATAGTTCTTCAACATGTACATATTCGTCATATATCAATATATATGACGAACAAAGTGTCTTTCATTTGTTGGTACCGCCCACATCGAAGTGACGTTTATTCTGAGTGACTCTAACGGTCAAAGGCTCGGTTTTCCAAACAGTGTGAGTTTGGAGGCATTGTTTACAAGTGTTTTGTCATCTTGTGTGATTTTTGCTACATATGTGAGTCCTTTATGCGTTTTTGGCTTACATTTGTAATTTTTTTTCGTTCCAGCTCAGAAAGCAGGATTATTGAGGATTTGTCAGAGATGCAGGAAGGAATCCAAATAATACTTTGGGGGTGTTTCTGATAAGGAATTAACATTGTAACAAGGTTAAACACATGTCATAGGACTTTTAAAATTGAGCTTGAAGATGACCAATAATTGCTTAAAAGGCAATTTCAACCATACAACAAGACATATAGTATATAGACGTGTTGGCCAATCACATCCAGAGAATCTTTCTTTGTTCCAACATTGTGATTTCCACCACACAAACTTATAGATATATTTAACCTTGCCAACTTTCTCTGAGCAGATCTTATTTTTTGTACTTTTCCTAAAACTCCTGAGGCTGCTCCAGGCAACTCGTCTTTGTTTTTCTGTGCTGATGTTTCTTCTTCTTCTCCTTCATCTCCCTCGTTTACTTTGCACAGCCGTGGTTTTACAGCAGCACCTAAACAAACGTGTCCATGTCACTAATGTATGGATCTCTATTTCAGCCTTTGTGTGTCAAGGTATCAACTCCAGTTCCTCCAAATCCTGAAATGGAAATCTGTGAAGCAAACATTCCAAAGGTTTTGAGTCCTGAATCATACATCAAGCATCCATTACAGAACAGGCAAGTTCCCCGAGTTCTACTCTGTTCACTGAAGTCATCAAAAGAAAACTTTGTAAACAATACAACTCCCAGTGCAGATTTCACAAATATTAGGTTTGCAAAAGTGCCGCACTAAATAACGGTGTGGATCGACTGGGGAGCATTTGTAGAAGACCAGGACTACCAGTACTATCTGTTTAAGATACACTGTGTGCTTAAAGAAGGGTGGATAGAAAAGGAAAGTGATTTTTATGCTTTATTTTTTTCTTTTTATTTATTTTTCTAGATGGGCTCTCTGGTTTTTCAAAAATGACAAAAGCAAAACATGGCAAGCCAACCTGCGTCTCATCTCCAAGTTTGACACTGTGGAAGACTTTTGGGCGTAAGTATAAGACTCATTTATTATGAAACTCATTATTTGTAATGCTCATTTTAATTCCAAATGAAAATGATGATGTTGGCGATGCAGAAATCTGCTTTTGACTAAAGTCTCTTCCTTTCTCAGACTGTATAATCACATTCAACTATCAAGCAACCTGATGTCTGGTTGTGACTATGCACTGTTCAAGGTACGTTATTTTTTTTTCATTGTTTTATTATTGAACATATTACAACAGCCATAAAATGACAAACTAAGGCTTTGTATCCTTTGCATTAACTGGATTTGGACTGGATGAAGGGATTCAACCTGATTTATTTTAATTTATTTATTTTACCGCTGCCGATTTCTTTGCTTTCTTTTTTTTTTCCACTTGTCTTAAGCTAAGCATTAGTGGAAGATTCCCTTCATCTAAAATATTTATCAAAAAATTATTAAAATGTACCTGATGCACTTCTATAAGTAACCTTCTAATTAGTAACAGAAAAGCAATATTTTTTAGACGTATTGTATATTACTTAACTACAGCACAATGTCCATGTGTATGGGTACAATCAAGCTTCTCCCCGATATATGAAAAATCCTGCCAAAAAGTTATTTAAATGTGCTTTTTGGTTGTTGTTTTTTTTTTAATAAAGTAAATGTGAACACATTTTGTTTATTGGTAAAAACACATGTTATATTGTCTACATTTTCACTACGGGTCGGCCCACCCTTTAAATTATGGAACTCTTGCACTCATTGTTTGAGGCACTGCTTGGTTGCAGTGTTTGCTGATGAATGGCGTAATCCTCCTGCAACACTTGTCTGCTTGAGTTCCTGCGATGTCAATCCAAGGCTGTTTTGTAGCAACTTGTAAAAGAAGAATACTCATTTTGTCCTGACAAACTGTCAAAGAACTGTTTCACCATGACTTATTTTTGTCCTGTTAATAGAGACGTATGGATGCACACATACTATCTAGACTGAGTTCATGGTATTCACATGAAAATAATGTCTTTGTTTATTGCTTGGTGTGATGCATAATAACATATCACGAACACATTTTACCTTTGGGGTCAATCTGACCCCAGGGATATTTGCCTCCAGAAAAAGATTTCTTTTTTGTTTATTTGTAGAATACATGAATAATCCCTTCATATGAAATCTTGACCTGTTCTCAAGCGCCACCATCAGGCCAAACTTTTAAATTAGAATTAATGAATAGTTGAATAGTTTTCATTGCCATCTCACAGAATTAGCCATATTGATTGATTTGGTGACCCCCCCTTCTCTCAAACATTAATTTCCTTATATTGCTTCTTTGTAACATATTTATGGTTATTCACCATAAAGTTTGACTCACCTCTCTTCTTTTGTTATCCGGTGTGGCGTACTGGGATTGCATTGATTGAGATTGTATGAGCATGCGCCGCGATTCTTAATTCAATTTAAAAGTTAATGTTCAAAATAATTTTTGACATAAAATGCACTTCACTGACAAATAACTTGCTGAAATATTTAAAATACATTATTACACTTCTTAATACACAATATTAATGTGAATTACAACTAAGATATCATTATAATCTCAGTATGAGAATTTGCAAATGGCAATTCCAGCACGGGTACAATCGCAGTACATGACTGATGCGTGCTCAGATTGTCTTACAATCTCAATACGGTTACAAACTCAGTACGTGACACCGGACTTGAGACCAACAGTGGCAGAGTCAGAGGTTTTTTTTTCCTTGTGTTTGTGAGGGGGTTTTTACATGTTTGGAAATTTGTGAAACATGAAATTAGTAGCAAGTCTCTCTCACACACACACACACACCCCCAATCCCCCCAATTTCATGTATTAACTCTGCACCTGCAGGTGTGGGGACGTAAGATCATACACGCAGTTTTACACAGCTAAAACAGTTTGGGGCTAAATTGACCCCAGAGGAAGACAAAGATGTGCAACATGCATTCAGCACACACACACACAAAATATCATCATAATAATTTTATGCTTAATCAGTTGTACCCATCAAAGTAGGAAAAGTCATGAAAGATGAAACAAAAAAGGTCAACTGTTATTTTTTTTGAATGGTGAACATTGAATGGGGTCAAATTGACTCCTAGGATAGTAGGAGAGTTAAGTAATCAATCTCATTGTGTGTTTGAATGTAGGATGGTATAGAGCCCATGTGGGAGGACGAAAGGAACCATCGAGGCGGTCGCTGGTTGATAACTCTGTCCAAGCATCAGAGGAAAGCTGATCTGGACCGTTTCTGGTTGGAGACGGTAGGTCCAGTGTTTTCATGAGTAACTAAACCATTTGGCATATTTAGTTGTGAAATGTCAATGACTACCTTCTATAAGTTTAAAGCCAGCTAGTGGCTGACAACAAGATCATGTGATCATTTTGGGACCATCTTGCGTCACAAACAAGCACTGTAAGCCCCGCCCCTTTAAAAAAAAAAAATCTAGCACTTATGGGCTCTACAATCTGTGGTGAGTCGGTTGAATTGAGAGAAGAGTGAATAGAGGTGTAATGAGTAGCCAGTTAGCATAGCATAGATTGTTCTTTGTAGGTTTTTTAGTATAGACTGGGCGTGTCTTAACTGCTCCAGGAGCCCCGCCCATAATCGAGGCAATTTTTGAATTTCCGTCGTAGCAGCAGGTCAGGAGAAAGCAGGAGTTTAGTTACTCTTTAAAACTGATCTTTATCTTAAACGGCAGTGATGAATTGGAAAGCAGCACATCAGAGATGTTTAGTTCTGAAAAGGATGAGTTTCTATGAACACATGCTGTTCCCCTGCAGCTATTGTGTCTGATCGGGGAGGCGTTTGATGACCACAACGACGACGTGTGCGGGGCTGTGATTAACGTACGAGCCAAAGGAGATAAAATTGCCGTATGGACCACGGAGTACGACAACAAAGAAGCCGTCACACACATTGGGTGAGATGATGATCTCAAAATGTTTGATGACAGATGTTGGAGCCGAGCAGTAACTATTGCATGAGTATTTGGAAGCGTTTTCACTCGTCATTATCGTGGCCTCGTTTATCTTTATTGTTGCCTCATCTACCTACTAAAGAGTTAACAATAACTAATTTGCTGAGCAGCTGTGTTGAAAACCCTTGCCACGTTTTCCCTCAGGGGAGCAATCTGATGCAGCAGCATCATCTGTTTCACGGCTGAGGAAAGAGCCTCGTTATTATAGAGTAGATTTACTTTATTTAGCTTAAATGCAGGAAAAGTGTCTGTTTTGTTCTTTTTTCCTAATATATGTTAGGGCCGGGCGATATGGACCAAAACTCATATCTTGATATTTTTTCTCAAAATGGCTATATGGGATATAACTCTCTATATTTTAACAGGAAGATAATTCTGGGTTAAATTTGCTGATGAAAAATGCCACACAGGCATATTTATTAACAAACAGCTGATCAATATGTGCTACTTTTGGCTTTTTCTCCTATAGGGACAGTACGTGTGAGTGAGTACTGTAGTGTGGCTTGTTTAGGGGAAGGTCTCAATTATACATTTAACTTTTCATGCTGTTCTGAGCAGTCACAAAAGTAGCAACTCCTAGAACGAGTATTTTAATACAAAATAAGCTACAAAATATATATATAATGTACTGTAAATCAGAGAAACGGAAACATTGTAAAGGGCACTGACTGTTCTCTATGAATAATATTAAATACTTGTAAGATGTGATTGTATAAATCAAAACAAGTTAGAAAAAATTGATATTACTCGATATAGGCGATATCAGGGTTCCCGTGTGTCCTTAGTCTTTAAAGGCCTTAATTGTTATTAAAATGTGTTAAATCAATGTTTCAAAAATCCTAAATTTTAACATATAAGTATGAATTTATAATTGTCATTAATCTCACATTTCAAAATAAATTGTAATATTCATTTTTAAAATGTTTTAAATTTTTCTTAATGGTTTTTATTATTATTAATATTTGATTATTATTATTTTTTTGTGTATTTTACTGTAATTTTGTGTGTTTACTTTGGGGGCCGCCAGATGTCTGCGCCACACACTCGAAAAAAATGTACCCCAACCCTATGTAAATGATGTGGCATCCCCCCTAATTGTGTTTACTGTAAAGTTGGTCTTAAATTTAATTTCAAATGGCTATAAAAAAAAAAAGTCTTAACAATTGTTCAGTTTAATGAAGCTGAAGGAACCCTGTGTTCATTTCTTATATTGCAATATATCTTGAATCACAATATATTGCCCAGCCCTAATATACATCTCGTCTTTGTCCTTTTAGTCGAGTTTATAAAGAGAAATTGGGCGTTCCTACTAAAGTGATCATCGGATACCAGTCCCACGCAGACACAGCGACAAAGAGCGGCTCCCTCACCAAGAACAAGTTTGTGGCCTGAGGATCTGATTCTTCACACATTTTTTTTTTCTTTCTCATGTTTTATTAAAGATGAGAAATGTTTTTCTTTGATAGTTGACCAAAGGTTTGCTTTTGGTGAGAAGAAATGAATGATGCAGTGTTTTTTTGTGAACTGCACAGATAAGAGAGGGAGATTTAGCACTTGTTCTTGTTTTTCCTTCATTTTCAGCAGAAAATAAACAAACTGGGAAATCACATTAAGGTGTGAGATTAAATGGATGCGTTGTTTTTGGTTTTGAAGGGCACAGCACAGATAAAAAATATATTTCAAATTATTTTCTTATTAAAATGCATTTTTGTGTGTGGAGTGAAACTGCCTTTGCTGTAAATGTCTGCTCCAGAGTTTTAAGTTTCCTCAAATGTACAAAGAAAAAAATAAATATATACAGATATTTGTGTTCTTGAACAGAAGTTCATTGTGCAGTTTAATTTACATATATTTCTTGAAACTTCAATCACAGGAAATAGTTTTTAAATGTTTTATAGTTTTAGGTATGATTTTAAAAAAAGAGGAAGAGGCTAATTTAGTAGAATCAATATCATGCTCTCTACTAATCTACTGATTCTTTTAACAATCTTATTTGTCTTCATGTCCCCAGACAATCAGTAGTTGAAGCAGTGCTTCAACTATTTTAAGCTTAAAAGGTTTAGACATTCATAAATTACTTTTTGATTTAAAGTAATTAAAAAAATGAACCTGTTAAAGTGACCAATAAAGGTAAATGTTTACACTTAACAAAGGCTGCTACAAGGCAAAGGGTTGTAATGCTGAACAATGAACCTTAATCACATAAATATTAAGGTTTTCACTACTGCAATAACGTTCTTCCGTCTTCATCATTTGAGTGATGTATATGTTCACCAATCAGAATCGCCGAGAACCGCCTTACTGAGCTGTTGGCCAATCAGTGATGTTTACAGGGGACAAGCTTGTATGCGCTGCTGCAAGTGACAATGAGTGTGCTAACAACTACACTAGGGCCCTATAACGTCCACGTTAACGGAATCACAGAATCGACCAAAGAAAACGCAATCTACAGTTGAACGTGGAATTGTATAGAATCGGGTTGAAACGACGTCACCATGACGAAAATGACTTTTTTTTATGGGGGAATGTTTTGTGGACCGCTTATTATGGTGCAATGCCCGCCCCCCTCCCTCCCATCCTGGCCGCTTTAAACACAGTCTAAGCCAGGGGTGGCCAACTCCAGTCCTCGAGGGCCGGATTTCTGAGACTTTTAGATGTGTTCCTGCTCCAACACACCTGGTTGAAACCAATGTGTTGTCATTAAGCTCTGCTGAAGCAATGATAACGAGCCATTCATTTGATTTAAAAAAAAAAAAAAAAGAATTTAAAAAAAGAAATTTTGAAAAAAAAATAAAACGCATATGCATTTAAATGTATAATCTATTTTAAAAAAAATGGTAATCAAATTGCAATTTTTGTCAGAAAAATCAGAATTAGGTTTTTCGCTGAAATCGTGCAGCCCTAAAGGGTTGTGTCACGGCAGAAGCTTAGGACAAAAACACTAGGAGCAATTCAGGTTAAAAAAAAACTGCTTTCTGTCCAAAACAGCATCTGTTCTTCCAACAACATTCTTCAAATATAACCATTTTCCAGGTGTGCTGCAGGTGTTTTGTTTTTCTTGCTCCCCACCTTCACTTCTTGCTCGGTCTTATGGGCCCAAGGCTCCGCCTCCTTTTTCTCCATCTCTCATTTTTAGGGGTTTTTTTGTCTTTGCGGTTTTGTTTTGTAAATTTTTAGTCATTTTGTGTATTTTTGGAGTCATATGTGCTTTTGTTATTTTTCTGTCATTTTCTGCAATTATGTTGTCGATTTGTGTGTTTTTGGAATCACTTTCTGTATCTTTTTTGTATTCTGTATTGTCCTGTCAGTTTGTGTCTTTGGAGCTATTCTGTGTTGTTTGTGTTTTTGTAGTCATTTTGTGTATTTTGGAAGTTTTTGTGTATACTTTGTGCATTTTGCTGTCAATTTGTGTATTTGGGGAGTTATTTTGGCCCCCGGGCAACTGGTCCAAAATGGCCTAAAGGTTGTTACTTTAAAACAAAGACTTTAGATAAACCTGTTTGTGCAGCTGGATTTACTCAGGTTTTTTTTTTCTTTTGCTGGTTCTGGATCCATGGAAACCTTGGGAATAAGTAGAGTCAATAAGCTGGTCAAAGGTGCACAGACTCGTATAAAACTATTTACTCAAGTTTGTTTTCTGAATTGATTCTTGGGTTTTTATTTAGTTTGTATGAGGGTAAGTGATTGACATTTAACGGACTCGCGTTAAATTAACAAAGGAGATCAGCAACAATATATTGATTCTAGATCAGTTTGTACAATAAAATATCTATCTCTCATTATCTTGGTTCGTATTTGATTTATTTTAATGAAATTGGACTCAGTTATGTCGGAATTGTTCAAATGAGGGTCATCTGGATCCGAATCGTCCATTTTATCGCTTTTTCTTTGAAAAAAAAAAAACAGAGAGAGCCCATTCATTAGAACCTACTGTATCGTTATTAATGATATAAATCTCTTTCAAGCCTTTACAGTGTAAATGATATTGGTACCATGATCAGGATCAATGATCCAGATAACTGCTAATATCTGGAAAAGAGGAGATTTGGTGCTGGGCGGAGGTTGGCGCTCTCTGAGTGCTATTGTTTTAATACAAGTCCAAATATGGGTCATTCCCTCCAATTTTTCCCTAACATGCTCCATGAATAAAATATTGTGTCTGACACCATAAAAAGGGAAGTATGAGCACTGGGAGGCACATCTATGTCTGTCTCTGACTGAGGAAAATATACAGAGCCTTTCACAAGCTTTTTAATGCAGAAAATTCCCCTTATTTTGATGTTAAATCACTGAGTCGAGCATAACATAGAGTCACTACTGTCATCGAACACGGTCCACTTCATCCAGGAAATTATCTCCACATGTGTTTGTAACTATTTGAAATAATTTCACACTGAACCAGGGATGACAAACCCATTTTTGTTCAGGATTTAGATGAAAAAAAAATGACCAAATTAAGCATTTTTGTTTAATAATTTGCAATTTGAGAACCATAGATCAGTGGTTCTCAAACTTTTCAGCCCTCGACCCCCAAGATAAAGGTTCCATAGACCGGGGACCCCCACTGTAGCTGAAGGTGGTTGAACACAGACATGAACATTAAAGAACATGTCTTGTGGAGACAGGGCCATCTATAAGGGGAATAAAGGGGAGAGATTTTGGGGTCCATCCATAAAGTCAGCAATTTGATGGTCCATTGTTCTATGAATCTGTGATAACCACATTTATTTATTTTTCTGAATAATATTCACTGTTATCCAGGAAGTTTATTATTTACCCTATTGTATGTAGTGATCTTAACTTTCTGAATTCTTTATTTAATCAGAAATAAAATGGGTTAAAAGTGACCAAACATGGTGGAAAAGGTGGAGAAATTGGATTTTAAAAACCACAGAAAATGGTTAAAAGTTGTAAATTAGAGTGGCCAAAAATAGACAGAAAAAGTGGTTAAAATGGTTTGAAATGTCAATATTGGCTTAAAAGTGGCTGAAAAAAGTTAAACTGGCAAATAATGGGCATGACAAATCATGAAAATTGATAAATTGGCTTGAATAAGTATGAAATATGGTGAAAAGAGGTTAAAAGTGACAATAATGGGTCAACATATGCAACATTGATGGGAAAAGTGTGTACCTATATCCAAGCAATACAATGCAGATCATTCCTTGCAGGATCTGTATTCTAAAATTCCTTGGTTTTGTTGAAAAAAGAGAAAAAATGTTTAATAAGGGGAAATCTGTGGGACTGTCTGTGAGAAAATTACATGATTTTTAGAAGACCTGAGGGTTCTTTGCGATTAAAATATATTGGCAAAGTAAAATACCATATTGCGAATATTGTGGAGTTAAATTGAATTTGTGAATTCAGAGATATTTAAAACTTATTCCTTGATATTGTACAAATGGATTATTGATTTGTCATTCTTAATTTCTCCTGCGGGCCGAATCGGATGCTCCAAACGGTCGGATTCGGACCCCCGGTCCCTGAGTTTGGCACAGCTGAACTTAACCTTTTTCTTCCTTCTTGTACTCCATTCAAGCACCTTTTCTCAAGTGTCTTCAGCTGCCATTTGAAGCGTGGTAATTGAATGTCTGATGTCTTGATGCATAAATTGCTAATCTGAGCCGATGCTAATCATTGACGCATGCAACAGAAAATCTGTCCCCTCCTTTACGTCTGCAGAGGATAACCAGAGATGATTAACACACACACACACACACACACTGGCATTGCTTTCAGACGGTGTTGAACATATTATGCACATCAGTCACTGCAAAAGTCGCACTTTGTCAATGTCAAAAGACTTGAAGAAAAACCTGCTGCTCTCAATGTTTTATTATGAAACATTCATGCAACGCGTCACTCGTTCCGGTTCTTTAAAATTTGGCCTAATGCCTCCTGCTGAGTGAATCATGTGGTAACTTTTCATGAGAGTCTGTCTATTGAACTTTGTGTTTTAGCAGCTCATCCAATCAAAGGCATTTTGATTAAACATCTGTTTGGGACGACGTTGGCTGTTCAGAGATCAAAGCTTGTGCTCGTAGGCAATCTAAGGATATCCTGTAGATGAAGGTTTTTGTTTCCGCACGTTTGCAGCATGCTAATATACTTGCTCTAATGAGCAAAAAAAAAAAAAAAGCAATAAATAAGCTTGGTTGCAGTTTTGATACTTTCTCTATAAACAGTGGTTCCCAATCTTTTTTTTTTTTTTTATCTTGTGTACCCTCTCTTCATGTAAGTACCCTCTCCATATTTTCATATGATTTTTCATTTGTGGAACAGTGGGTTCTCCTAAACCCCTAACTGTGTCTCAGACATTGGTTCCCCAAGCATTAATCTATACATTTAAAACAATGAATGGAATTTAAAATGAGTAAATACGTGGCTGACGGAAAAGTAACAAAACTGTGCAGAACAAAAAGTGAAGCATGCTCCATGAGTGAATAAGTAAATTAAAGTATTATCTACAATTCGGCTGTCTCTTTTTTTCCCAACAAAAATTATTGTTTACCTTCGAACCGAGTGGTTTTCTAGATGGAGTATTGAATGGTTGAGTTCAATACCAACTTTAGTGAAACAGCGCGTTAGTGAGCATTTACACGGACAGTAATATGGTTTAAACAATGGGAAAGTTGTCTGCAAAAGACTCACCAGTGGCTGACGGTTTCAAATGATCTACTCAGAGAGCTCCCGTTTTTGAGACACTGACGATAGCATGGCACAGAGATAGAGACGAAGGAGGAAGTGAACTCCGTGACCCGTGATTTAAAGGAAGTTTGGGATCACGGGAATAACTTTAAATAACCATGAAATATTAACTTAAATAACTTTAAGCAGTACAGAAAAGTTTTTAATATTGAACTTCTTTTTTGATCCCAAACAAACTGCGACACAGTGACCCGTTGACCCAGTACAGCGCTCAATACTGAGAGGGCCATAATCTTAAAATTAGAATTAACGTTTTGAACGTTTTGCAACACCAAATTACTCCAAAATGACGCATGCACACACTCGGGCAAGGTGGAAGCCGTTGACAAAGTTTCAGGTCGAACAGACAGCATAGAGGAGAAAAACACACACGCGCGCAGACCTTTCTGGCATTATAGGATGGATAGATGGATGGATAGATAGATGCCAGTGTTTCTCAAATGGGGGTATGCGATGACACTACAGGGGGTACTTGAGACTGAATATTACCAGCAAATCACAAAACATCAAAAACACACAAAATTACACAAAATGATGATAGAAATGATCTTGATTAGAACATGAACTGAAAATACAAGGATCAGTCTTGGTCCCACATCAGGAGGGAGATGACCATAAATCATAAAAAAGTATATATATATATATATATATATATATATATATATATATATATATATATATATTATCTTTAAAAGATAGCATTTCTTGTAGTGTTGACTTTCGACAGCATGTACAAACTACAAAAATAAATCTATTCAGGAGGAGGCACTAAATAATGTTTCTTTCCACTTATTTACAAAATGAGATTATTTAAAATATCTGTTATCAAATCAAATCAAGTTTTATTTCTAAAGCACTTTACAACAACCAAAGTGCTGTACACAATAAAAAATACAATTTAAAAACAGCATAATATATAATTAAAAACAGATCATTATCACATTTAAAACAAGTGCCACAGAACTATGTATCAAACATCTTTCTAAACGGGTGAGTCTTCAGCTTTGCTTTGAACAGGGGCAGGTCTTTGATGGCACGTAACTTAAGCGGCAACAAGTTCCAGAGTTTTGGACCTGCCACAGCAACAGCACGATCACCCCACTGTTTGTAACGTGACCTGGGCACCTCGATCTGGTGGTGTCGGGCAGAACGTAGGGCTCTGCTGGGTTGGTGAGGGGTCAAAGTCTCACATAAATACGCAAGTGCAAGGCCATGGATGGAACTGAAGTTTGTTCTGGATTCTGAAAAGGACCGGGAGACAATGCAGGGAGTTAAGGACAGGTGTGATATGGTCATGTTTGAAAGAGTTGATGAGGAGCCAGGCAGCAGCATTTTGAACAAGCTGTAATCTGTGTCATCTCTGATTGAGTCCAAAATACAGTGCATTGCAGTCATCCAATTGTGAGCCGATGAATGCATGAATAGTTTTTTCCAGGTCGGAGCGGCTGAGGAAAGGCTTCACTTTTGCGAGAAGCGAAGCTGGAAAAAGCTTGCCTTAACTGCAGAGTTAATTTGCTTTTGTTGTCACTCATTCATTCCAACATTATGCTCTAGCGTTGTTTTTTTTCACAGGATTCTGAGCAAAATGTTGTATTTTGACATAAAGGGGGTACTTGCATTTAAAAGTAAGAGAAAGGGGGTACTTGAGCCAAAATAGTTTGAGAACCAGTGGTATATTGTTGGACCATGGGAGTTTATTTCTACAGATGGCCACCAGGGGGCAGTGCAGCTGCACACTTGAATTGAATTTTCCATATTTTTGTTGTGGAAATTGGGATTCCTGTCAGTATGTCTCACTTGCACAGATGAGAGAAATAGGGTAACTGTAAGTAGCAGCAGGATGCTTTATTTACTTATTTATGTTTTTACCACCCACCTAACAAAATAAATAAATAAACCAAAAACCAAAAAAAAACATGAAGCAACTGTCAAACCCCTGTTCACCAGCCCACTTCTAATGCACTAGTGCATGAGGTAAAAAAAAACCAAAAAAACCCAGACACCTGACAGTAGCACGGACCAGAGGTTAGGAAGAGTTCCTGCCATGTGTAGGCGGTGACGATCGCCCTCTGTGTCTCATGACAGTGGTGTCACTGAACTATGGGGTTGGCTGTGCCTCACAAGCGGCTGCTCCTGAGGACTCCTCAGTGGGAAGGTTATTATCCACACAGTCCCACAGTCAATATTCATCTCGTCATCATTCTGTCTGAACCAAGGGAGGGAATCCACTTGTTTGCCTAGTAGTACTTTGACAGCTTCACATTGTGCCGGCTCATAAATGTGTACATCTTCTAACCTAAGAAGTGCTTTAATATTAGCAGAGCAGGAAAAACGTGACTGAGGAAGTCAGATTTTCTTCCCAGAGATCAGTGTGGTTTAGTTTGTTAGCACCAGAGGTGTAAAGGGTACTAGTATATCCTACTCAAGTAGAAGTACTGTTACTTCATTGAAATTGTACTCAAGTAAAAGTACAAGTAAATTAAAAACTAGCTCAATTAAATAGTACGAAAAGTAAACGTTACTAGTTACTCCCCCCCAGTATATTTTTGGTAATAAATCTCGCCATGGTTCCCTTGCATACAGTAAACATCTCATATATAATTTCAGCAAGTTCTGTAACATATCGCATGTATGAACTTAAAAAGGAAGAAGTCAAATCTTGCACAATTGGAACTTAAAGAGTAACTAAACCCCAAACCACTTTTTTCTGCTGAATACATGTGTATTTGGGAATTAAGTAGTGATGTTCATTAATCCAAGTCCGACTCTTCACTTTTTAGTAGAAGTTTTTCAGTTTTGCGTATTTGATTGTAAAATGTCAAGAATTACTGGCCACTAAGGATTGAACGCCGGCTATTACAATTGAATTTTGCTATTGGCTGAGACGGATTCTTTGGATTGCCCTGCGTCATCAACTTTCACTGATGGCCCCGCCCCTCCTATAAAAGCTGAGAAGAGGGAGGGTTTTTTTCTCCAATCACAGCCCTCAGTGCGCATTGATTGACAGTTTTAATTAGGAAGTTTAATGTTTCGTGTAAAACAGCCCACTGCATCGGTGATGTTTTTGATTCTGTGCTTCGATAAAGAGCAGATTCTGTGCTAATCAGAGGGTTCATCAAGCTATGTGTGTATGTACAGACACATCTATGCTATGCGTGTATTCCCGTCTGTCTCTGCGTGTGTGTACGTCTTATTGCTGTGTGCGTGAGGTGGTGGGAGAGCAGGCCTGTGCGTGAGCTTCACGTTGTGACTGTGTGTGCCTGTGGTTGTAGTGACACATCTCAGCTGTTAACTTGTGTGAGTGTGTGTACAGACACATCATTGTGTGTATTACCGTCTCTGTGCACAGCACTGACCAGCTGCCTGAGTGGGCGTGTCTTATTGCTACAGCAGTAACGCCCATAATCAAGGATTTTTTGAATTACCCCCCTAGTGGCAGGTCAGCAGAAAGCAGGGGTTTATTTACTTTATTTATTTCTGTTTTTAATGTAAAGTGTCCTTGGGTGGCCTGAAAGGTGCTTTTGAAATAAAATGAATTATTGTTATTATAACTGAAGGCAGTCGTTCCACGGTTGGTACTCAACAGTATGATAGTGCTCTCAGACTGCGTCATGGGTCAACCTGACCTGGTATCCCTCAATGGAGGTTTTAACTGACATCTGCTTTTGGGTAGTGTTCACACTAAAAAGAGTCACAAACTTTCCTTTCTGGTGAAAATCTGTTTTTTTAGTAAGTAATCTTACCCCACCGTCCATTTTTTACTCCTACTTGAACATCATCAGCCGACCTGTGCCACTGTGGTACACGTTGTTATCCACTGCTAGTTGTGGCACTGGTGAGCTAGGCTAACCCGCCATGTTCTCACACTAGCTTGGTGGCAGTACGGACCCTCTGCCAACCCTGATCGGAAGCCCTGTGTTTGAAATGGCACACTCCGTACTATACGCTACAAACTCAAGGATTATATACTGTTTACTATATCAGTCTCTCCAGGATTTCGCGGCCAGTTTCTGGGATTGTTGCGGCCTAAAATGCCTGATTTAGCGGCAGCGTATTAAAAAAAACTGCTGCAAAAGTTGCAACATTTTGGGGCTTTATTATTTTACTTAACCTGAAATGGTCCTTTTGCCAAAAAAAAAAAAAACCTGACTGCCTTTGAAATTTTTCACAACAATAGAGAAAAGAGCTCAGATTCACAATAATTTAACAAAATATGGATTATTTCCATCACATTTTAAAGTTGAGAATATTACAGAAAAAACAAAAACAAAAAAAAAATATTCTAATCAAAGCACTCATAACTTTTGCTGCAGCAGAGTTTCATGCATTTAGCAATTTGTATCTTTGTGCGTGGAGAGACTACAATAGGGCGCAAGCACCAATGACATTGGCCACTGCTACTGTTTTAGACTGTACCTGGAATGAAGCTCTGTCAAAGATATCTTAAAATAGTAGCGGTTTTATTAGGTTATTTTCTTTAAAAGTCTTAATAGAGCAGCAGGAGATCACAAGGTGGATGAATTTCAGCCACGTTGTGCGGTCGAATCGACCAGAATCCTTAGTCAGATTGGTTAAAATTGCAGTGATTGGACAGAATTGCTGGGCCTCCCAAAATTTGCAGGGATTGGCTGAATTTGCATTAATAGTTACGATTGCAATATCGTAAATTCCTGGAGGTGTCTGCTAGATACTATAAGTAGGCTATGATTTGGATGGTGTCCGTTACCACTGAAGTATACTCCCAAATTTTCCACGATGCATTTCGAACCAACAACAACAAAAACCTCAGTCACACTGAGGCTAAATATATCTGTTGATTCTTCATCTTTGAAGGTTCTGAAAATATTTTAAGCGAGTAAGTGACCAAGTAGAATATCAACATGTGGTAGTTTGAGCCATAAAACTTGCGAAAACACATTTCATTCACACATTTCAGAGAAAAACAAGAGCCCTATTTACAAAAGTAAATATGAAAGATGGAAAACAGGAAGATATGCTTTTGTTTTGAAAAGGGGATGTTTGCCGTTTAGCTTGAAGCCGTTCCCAGGACGATTTTACATTCCGCTCTAAATGCACAACTGGGCGGTTGAGTATGACTAATGTGCCCACTGTGCAGACTTAAAAATATCCAGATATAGTATACATGCGGGTCATTTCTCACATACTCATTCATTACACGCTACATACTAACTTCGACATAAGACTTAGTATGAGTAGTACGTTATATGCAAATTCGAACACAGCCCAAGTGTTGTCAATAGTGTTTGTGTGGTGAAAAAAAGAACTAGCAAAGCTGAACAGTTCAACACAAGAAACAAGCCTTATTTCAACAAAAAGTAAAGGCTAGCTTAGCGCAAGTATTTGGGGTTCTAAATGTTAAGAGCTAGTTCAGCGTTTTACATGAACAAATTTGAAAGCTACGACAGAAAAGCAGCTTTTCTTCCATCACACTGACCTCATAACAACATGAAATAAACTTTTGTTAGCCAAAATGATCAACAATAGGCAGAAAACAATTGAAAATAAAGTTCACTTTATAGCCAAGCTGTAACTTAAGAATCCAACGTTTTTTAATGAATGATCAGCCCATGTTTCGAAACGCCAACATGTTCCATAATAGCTCCAAACAGCTTCAGCAGGACGTTGGCATTAATGATAAATGTCACAGCTTTTTCAAAGTTTTAATGATGGCGTTGCATTTCTATAACCCAACATATTTTTCTATGAGCCTGTAATTGACCCACAAGTTAATTGTACCCTGCACAAAAAAGGTGGATCATGTGTATTTACCTTTGCAGAACGTTATTGCTCAATGTAGTGATTAACCACAGTATGATGATTTATTTAGCAGTTCACTGAATTCTCGTGCTGCATTATATTGTGCTTCGCCTTTAATCGCCGCCCTTGACTCGTCATTTAACAGCTGCATTTGTGACAACTGTACACTTAGGCCCACAGAAAAAAACCAGCTGCAATCGTGTGATTCACATCCAGTGCCAAAACATGATTATAGAGCACACAGATGTGTAAATGTGACGAGAATGGGCCAAAGCAATCTTTAAATCCAAAGGAATGATTACAGTGTTAGTTTATGAACAAAAGATCATAGATTGATGAAGATAAATTCATAACCTAGCATGTAGCATGAAATCACAAGTTTATCTGCTACCCTTGATAATAAGTTTATTAGATAAAATCATAGGCTATGTTTGAAATGGCACACTCCGTACTATACACTACAAACTCAATGAGTATTTACTGTACTGTCTTTTATATACTATACTGTATGGTTAGGAGGATTAGGAAGATAAACGTTCCCAATGAAGTATACTTCCAAGTTTCCCAAGATGCATTTCGAACCTAAGACCAAAACCTGAAGCACACTGAGGCTAAATATCTCCGTTGATTCTCCACCTTTAAAAATTCTGAAAACATTTAAAGGGAGAAAGTGACCAAGTAGAACAGGGGCATCAAGCTCATTTTAGTTCAGGGGCCAAATACAGAGCAGCTTCATCTAAAGCAGAGGTCTCATTCTCTTGGCCCCTGGGCCAATTGCGGCCTGCGAGACAATAATTTGTAGCCCGCAGGACAATGTGAAAATGTAATGTTAGCGCGGCCTGTGTGTTTTATACTGTATTGTAATGACGTGACTCAAGCCGTTACCAAAGGTTTCTCAGCCTTTCATGGAAGTCGTTACAACCTGACTACTTTTGGCCGTAGTCGACGCCAAAATAAACAATTAAGACACAAACAGAACCGTGTTACTCCGTCATTTCTCTCACTGAACACCCGTGGGAACAGAATGTACTAATTCTCTGCTTACGCCCGCCCTTCCCCAGCCTCCCAGCCAATCAACACGCAGAACACATGTAAACAAAGACAAACATTGGCAGAGAAAGCTGCACCTAACAACGATGCCTTCAAATGCCATGGGAAACTACAAAATATGTTAAACATTGAATAAACTACATGTCGAACATAATTCAGTAACATCGGACCCAGTCTGTTACAATATGAATGGCACTTTACAGCATTGTGCGTTGACGATGTCACAGAGGGAAGCACACCTCCAATGGAGCCACCCACCCAGCCAGCTCGCGCCCGCCGTCCTGCTTCAGAGGCTGGGGGCTCATAGGGGACCTACCCGCCTCGGTTATAGTCAATGAAACATCGGTGTTGGCTGGAACGTACAGCTGATTCCATGGGGTTATTATAGGAAATAAAAGCCAGTGAATAACGCCTCTGTGGCTGCGTCCACATATATCGGCTATAAGCTACTGTACCACTGTCCCGACGAATAGTAAACGCCCAGTTTGCTCTCTATCCCGGTACTTTCTACCATCTACAAATGTCATGATGTTCATGTCATCACGAAATACATGAACATTGAGCGCGAAAATAAAGGCGATTGCTGCCGAGTGGTTCATTATCCGCTGTATTGTTGCCGGAAGAAAAAGCGGAAATGATGTTCTGGTTGGCTTAACACGTGACTTTAACTTTATTGCTTGAAAATAAAATCTTTATTAGGTGAGCAACAGCAATTAGCCAACATCATGTCATGTTCAAAGCCTGCAGTGAAGAGAAAGGTTGGTGATGAGCACAGACTATTTCAGGCAAAGTGGGAGATAGAATTTTTCTTTGTTGAGCACATGAGCAACCCAACGTGTCTTATTTGCACAGAAAAAGTTGCGGTGCACAAAGAATACAACCTCAAACGTCATTACTCCACAAGACATGCTGAAGAATATCCAAAATACCTGGGAGAAGAGAGAGCCAACCAGGTTGCCCATCTTAAAACATGTCAACTGAAGCAACAAAATGTATTTAAGAAAGCAACCAAAGAGAATAATGCAGCAGTTGAAGCTAGCTACGTGGTCAGTGAGATGATTGCTAAGGCGGGAAAGCCGTTCACAGTTTGTCAAAAAGTGCATATTACAAGCTGCAAGTATTGTCTGTCAGTTTAGTAACATCAGCCTTTCTGCTAACTCTGTGGCAGAGCGTATTTCTGACATGTCAAGTAATATTTATGATCAATTGTGTGAGAAAGCCAAACTTTTTGATGAATACTCGCTCTTGATGAGAGCACAGACATCACTGACACTGCCCAGCTCACAATATATGTACACGGTGTTGATGACAATTTTGAAGTTATGGAGGAGTTCCTCACAGTAATTTCAATGCATGGCCAGACCACTGCTCAGGAGATATTTTGTCAGCTGTGTGATGCCATTGTGAATGCTGGTTTGCCAAGGAAAAGGTTTGTTGGAATAACAACTGATGGAGCGCCATCAGTTGTTAGGGAGGAAAAATGGACTTGTGGCACTTGTTCAAAGAAAACTGGAAGAGGAGGGTGTGGAGGAGGCCATTGCTCTGCACTGCATTATCCATCATCAGGCCCTTTGCAGCAAATGCCTGAAGTTTGACAATGTGATGTCTGTTGTTGTGAAATGCATCAACTATATCAGGTCCAGGGGCTTAAAGCACCGGCAGTTCCGTGCTTTTTTAGAGGAAATGGAGTCAGAATATGAGGATGTGCTTTACTTCACCGAGGTACGTTGGCTCAGCAGGGGAACATCTTGAAGATATTTTTTGAGTTAAGAGCATAAGTAAAAGCCTTCATGGAGAAGGATGGGGTGGCTTTTCCTGTGCTAAGTGATCCAAAATGGCTCATGGACTTAGCTTTTCTGGTTGACATGACGCATGAGCTGAATGTACTGAACAAAAAGTTACAAGGCCAGGGGCAGCTGGTCAGTGCTGCCTATGACAACGTGAGGGCATTCTCCACAAAACTTGTGTTATGGATAGCCCAGCTCTCTCAGACAAACCTCTGCCATTTCCCAGCATGCAAAGCACTTGTGGATGCAGGCACACCATTCAGTGGTGAGAAGTATGTTGATGCCATTTCGAAGCTACAGGAGGAATTTGATCACAGATTTGAAGACTTCAAGACACACCTGACCTCAATGCCAAGTTCAGGGAAGTGAGTGGAAAAACAGACAAGCTTGGGCAATTTTTGAGAGAATTAACCCCCAGCTACCCTAAGCTTTCCCGGATGTTCAAGCGGACCATGTGCCTTTTTGGGAGCACATACTGTAATTGTGTGAAAACGTTTTCTCCACCTTGAACTTCAACAAGTCCAAGTACAGGTCCAGACTTACTGATGATCCGCTTCAAGCCATACTGAGGGTCTCAACTGCTTCTTCCCTCAAGCCAAATGTAGCTCAGCTATGTGAGAGGAAGCACTGCCAGGTCTCTGGCAGCAGGAAGTAGGCAAGACAAGCCATGTTGAGAAGAAGCCACTGAAATTAAAGAACTGTTGGAAATGACGTTTATGAAGATTTGATTTTTTTACCAAAGTTTTTTTGTGGCATACCTAAGGCGGCCCAGCCTCACCCGGACTCTGCCTACTGTGGCCCCCAGGTAAATTGAGTTTGAGACCCCTGATCTAAAGAGAGCCACAGATTTTATGCAGGAAAATTAGTAATTTCAACATTAATGTGCCCTACTTTACACTTCAAAATACTAAACATGTAAGAAACCGACCATATCTAAGCAGTGAGTGACAGATATCAGTCCCAACAAAATCTCCTCTTTAAATTTCTTAGATTTTGTGACCAATTTTTATTAAATTGAGCAAAATATTATGTCATCATTGGATAGAAATTTAAGGATTTTGTACGAATTTTGAGTTTTTTTCAACAGTTTAACATTAAAAATGACTGCAATCATGTGATATAAGCACTGAGAAAACTGTGAGCAACTGCAAATATTGTTGAGTTTCATTTACACAATGATTCATGTTTTCTGTGTAATTTTTTCTTTCTCTTCAGTGCCGTATTAGATGCTCCAAAGGGCCGGATTTGGCCCCCGGGCAATGACTTTGACAATTGTGAAGTGGAATATCAACATTTGATCATTTGATCCATAAAAATCCCTGAAAACACATTTCATGTCAACGTTTTGTAGATTTTTGGAGACCCTCCATTGCACTACTGACAAAACTTTGGTTAAACAAGAGCTCTATTTACAAAAACCTTACAAAACTAATGGAAGACAAGAAGAGATGCTTTTGTTTTGAAAAGAAGATGTTTGACTTTTAGCTTGAAGCTGGTCCCAGGACCATTTTACATTCCACTTGCAATGCATCATGGGGTGGTTGAGTATGACAAGTGTGCCCACCGTGCATACTTCCAAAATGTCCGGATATAGTATACATCCAGTTATTTCTTCCATACATAATCTTTCCATACTATCTAACTGGAACACACTACATAACTCTTTTTGACGTCAGACTTAGTATGAGCAGTATGAGTTGTTGACATTTTCACACATTGCATCGTGGGATGTGGAGTCAAGTAAACAGATGCATAGAAGTGTTTGTCTGTCACCAGACAAGCGGGACAGTGATTATCTTGACATAATTTTTGTTCTTGTTTGTTCCCAGTATTGCTCTTGATACCAGATCTGAAGTAAAAATACTTCAATGCGCGTCTCCGCGACTCCACATCCCATAATGCAATGTGCGGAAATTTCAACAGACCATTTACGGAAGCGATGAAAACAAACTTTCAAGTTGCAATTTCGGATTGCAATTTTTGCTCAATGATATATAAGGCCTACATTATGATTTTATCTAATAAGAAAATATTGGGGTAACAGCTTTGAATGTCAGTGCAATCTTCTACCATGCTGTTGTTGTTTGATAGTTGAATTGATTTAAATATTGATCTATGAGCAGGAAAAGGAGAAAAAGAAAATCATGACAAATGAACTGAGCGGGAAACACTCATACCACTACTGAGGTGTGAAAAACAAATTGCTCCAATTATTGCAATTCAAACATGGTTCACTGATGTGTTCCGACACGTTGATAAAACATGGAATAACAGGGAAAACAGGATGGAGGAAGGTTTGAATAATCTGTCAATCACAATGGAACGCCTGATGTATGGACATTCCAAAAAGTAGGAAAAAGAGGAAATGAAAGGGCGGCTTAAGGTCGGAGCAGGGAGTAGCTGTGGATGAGACAATGTGTCTATAGTATGGATGGAATAATTAAATCATATCTTAAAACAAATCATAATTTACACCAGTGGTTCTCAACCCATGACCCCCAAAATAAAGATTTGCACCACAGTATATAGTCATCTTAAAAAAAAAAATTATAAAATGGGTTAAAAGTGACCAAAAATGTTGGAAAAGGTGGTGAAATTTAAAAAAACCACAGAAATTGGTCAAGAAGTGCAAATTAGAGTGTCAAAAAACAGACAGAAAAAGTGTCAAAAAGGGTTCAAAGTGTCAAAACTGGCTTAAAAGTGGCAGAAATAAGGTTACGGAGGGGTGTTAGAGTAATATAATTTAAAAAGTAGGAACAATGAGTTTAAAGTGACAAATAATGGGCATGACAAATCGTGAATGTGGTTTAGTTGGCAAAATAAGCATGAAATTTGGTCAACATATGCAACATCAGGTGGGGAAAGTGGTGGAAAGGGTTCCTAAATGCCAAAGATGTCTTGAAATTGGCAAAAATGTGCAGAAAAGGCATTGAAATTTGATGTAGAAGTGGCAAAGGTGGGAGTAAAAGCAAAAACACTTTAAAAGGAGCAAAAATGTCAAGCAAAATTGATGAAAATAGGTTAAAATATGACGAGTTTTGTGTAGTTGCGATAAAGAGTAAAAAATAAGCAAAAATGGGCTCAATTGTTCCAAAAATATTTTTAGTTTCTTAAAGGCATATTGTGACCCTCTCTCAGTGTCTCTCGACCCCAAATGGTGTCCCGACCCCAAGGTTGAAAACACCTGGATTTACACGGCTGGTTTCACATCAACGATGAAGATATTCTCCAAAGCTTTGGGTATCATCTATCTCTCAGTCTACACTATTGGACAAGTTTAGTGACCCAGTTATGTTTCTTTCTATTTATATAATGCAACGTGTTTCCAGCAGGTAACCGTGGACCACAATGCACTGCTGCTGCTTGTGATGCAGAGTTTGATCTTGACTCTGAGGTCAGCTCATCACAGTAAACAGTGTTTCCCTGGCAACATTTTCCTTATGAGAAATGCTCATGTACACAGGGGAGCGAGAGCTGTGGTGATCGCTATCTTCAAATTCTCTCCCTGCCTGCAAGACTTTATAATGACGCTCACAGGGAACTTAAATCTCCAACTTTAGGACACAGTTGATCAATCAAAGACTCACAAAATAGGTTGGAAAAATGTAAGTCAGAGATGGGCAACATCTGTTGTTTTGTAGATTTTTAATGATCTTTTGTGTGTTTTGGGAGTTATATTGTGTATTTTTCTGTGGTTTTATGTGTTTTTAGAGTCATTTTGTACATTTTTGATGTCCTTTGGTGTGTTTTTGCTTATTTTCATTTTCCTTTTGTGTATATTTGTTGTCATTTTGGGGAGTGGTGGCCTAGTGGTTAAGGACGCTGGGCTTGTAATCGGAGGGTTGCCGGTTCAAGCCTCACCTGGGCCGTCACTGTGGGATGTTGAGCAAGTCCCTTAACCCCGAACTGCTCCCCAGGCGCCGCAAAAATGGCTGCCCACTGCTCCTCAGGGATGGGTTAAATGCAGAGGAGGAATTCCATTAATGTAGTAACATTACATGGCCAATTAAAGGCGAAAGCCCCGATTTAATCTTAATCTTAATCTTAATTTTGTGTATTTGTTTTGGGAGTCACACAATTTCCCTTTCTGATGCCACAAATAGAATAATTTAGAATAATGAGCAATCTGAGCATTAATACAGGAAAGAGCTGTACCAGCTAAACAGGCTACAGTTAGGGATGCACCGAATATTCAGTAATCAAATACTTTCGGCCAAATATTGCAAAAAAGGCCACATTCGGCCTTCGGTGGAGTGAGTTTTAAGCAAGACTGAATAGTAGCGTATGACGCAATCAAACAACGTGCAGTGACGCAAAGTCTGATGCACAGATTCCTTAAGCATTTTATTTGGGGCTTGACATTCAATTGCAAACTGAATCACGGAATCGACCAATGAAAACGGTTAAACGTGTTTATATTTTCTTCGGCTTTGGCCACAAATTTTCATTTTGGTGCATCCCTAGCTACAGTCATTACAACATTTTTTTTTAGATTGAATATCTAAAATTGAGAAGATCAAGTAAAAGTAGAAGACAAGATAATCTACATAATCTACTATATGTCAATAAATAAAACATATATTGTGTGATTAAAAGTGTATTTTTAATTTATTTATTTTCATTTTACTTTGAGAGCAAATACACAACTCAAAAATGAAAAAAATAAGGGACCCATAACCCAGCTCGTGCCTATTGCATTGTCCACATACTGTATAGCCAGAAACGGCTCTGCACATCAGAAATTGATTCACCACATCTGAAGAAATGCTTTTTTTGTTTTGAGTTTTTCATAAGGGTGAAATCTGATACGCAACACCCGTCTTTGTTTCTCGATTAAATTTAATGCGACATAATCTCACATGTTCAACATATGTAACTGCACCAAAGCGCCTCTGATTCAAGATTGTTCTGTATTTATGGAAGTGTGTGCGTTTGTCCTTTTCTCTGCCTGTGTTGTGTAATCCTTGAAGGTGACAATGGTCAGTGAGATAAGGGTCGTTTTTGGTGGGTCATGGGCAAAAAAAAGGCGCGTTAATTGCCCTTGAATGTTGAAAGTAAATTAATTATTGATCGCCCTCTCAACTCCTCTGTACTTACTTTCCCTTACAAATCCTTTTATCTCTGGCTCTAAGAAAGAACATTTCCTTTTTTTCTTCTTCTGTCATTAGCCAAGCTGCTGTATAGCCGACATCTTTAACCAAAGCCATGTGTAGTGTGCTGAGCAGAAAATAACACCCCCACCCCCACCCCATCCCATCCAAAGATGCTTACATTTCCTCCCCTCTTTTTCATGCCTCTATACTGCACTCCCTCCTAATTTCCTAAAAGCTTCTTTTCCATGCTGTTGCTTCTCTTGTCTTATCCCGCTGCTGCATGCATTGCGCACACACACACACACACACACACACACACACACACACACACACACACACACACACACACACACACACACACACACACACACACACACACACACACACACACACACGCAGCCCTCATAATATACTCATGTCCTCTCTCCCTCCTACACCAGCAGCTGTTGCAAATCGAAAAGAAAATGAATAAAAACCACAGCCAAGGTTTAAAGGCTGTGTCGTAAACTGATGACAATGACTGTAAAGCTGTGTTACACAATACAGACAACTGCATCATTATTCGAAGTATTGATTTCTCCCCTTGACGTCTAAAAGGGAAAAAAAAAACAACAACGTATTTGAAATAGGCGATAAACAAAGTCCCACATCATACACAGGTAAATGCATTTGTTCCCTGCAACCACAGATACTGCCACAGCCGCTTGTTGAATAAGGTTTAAAATGAAATACAGGCTGAAATCTGAAATATGGTAGGAATGTGGTCAGATTTAAAAAAAACACAAGTTCAGGTTTTAGCTCCTTTTTCTTGGTCTGACCAGTGTGTTTATGCTCTGACTCTGACCAATAAACCAATCCAGTCACGTCTCTGTGGCTAATGGTTAATGTTGTTTGAGGAAAATAAACTGTTCAATGGTACAGTTTGACTCCATATTTTATCGTTTTGCTACGGATGTTTAAACACCTAATTTGTTATTGGATGTCAGAATAAAGAAAGGTAAAGGGTACTTTAGCTTTTAGGTCACACTAATCACCAGAGAACACATTATAGTCCACAATGTTGAACATTTTTTGTATCAAATTTTTTTATTGAGAAATTGGAGATTCGATTTTATTCCTCTCTATCTGTTGAAGTGTTCTCGGGCAAGACACTGGACCCTAACCTCAAATTTCCACTGGATACGTCTCTGCTGCGTTACAGCTCCGATCCGGTTTTGCTCCGCTGTCCATCGTCCAGGAATCCCCACTTGTTGTGTTTTCAGTTGACCACGATGCAGTCCGGTCGGATGACTGATGTCACGAGACCGAGGAGTTCTCGCAATATTTACATAATCGAGATGCAGTTCAAGGTATGTGTTACAAACGTAACAATAAACATAAACAGGTGAAGTAACACCTGTGAAAAGCGGTCAAGACAAAGTACAAGACATCCCCCCCCACAGAAACCACTCTACTTTCTTATGATTGTCCTTGTAAAAAGGATGGGTGACATCATAAATTCATTTGTGGTTCTTTACCTCAACGATGAGCTTCTGCTCGTCCATGGTGTCGTCAATGACCTCTGAAAACTTCTAACCTGTTGACTCTGGGTCTGGCCCCACCCATTATGACGTTTTGGCGATGCCGTTACTTGAAAAATGATCTGAAGTGTTTTATTTTGAAAAGTAACCGGATGTTTTAATGTTGAGTATGTGTTTAACTTCCTGTTTCTCTAAATTTGCTCTGTGCTGTTGTTGCGTCGTGCTCCGGCATCTGCCATAAATAGAAGTCCTGCGTATTTCTGCCGGAGGGCTCTGAAGTGTCGGAGCTGGGAAGGAGCAGATACGTAGCGCACCAGACCCGATGGAAATTAACACAAAAGTGAAACCTATCATCTCCGCTGGTGTGGCGGAGACGTAACACAGCAGACTGGTATCCAGTGGAAATTGGGGGTAAGTTGCACCCGATGAAAGACGAGCGCTTATTAATGTAGCTCTGTGTGAATGGGTGATTGTGCTATTTTTGTAAAGAACTAGTGAAAATAAATAAATACTGACTTCTTTTGTTGTGAAGATTTTTTTTTAAATATTTGTTTGTTTGTTTGTTAGCAGGATTACGTCAAACATACTGATAGACTTTACACGATGGAAGATTCCATTAAATTCCGGATCAATATACACATTCTGGATCAGTTTAAAAAATCAAAGAATTCCTATCTCCTCTGATCATCGGCAATTCTGTAATCTTTATGAAATTGGGCTCAATTATGTTTTTCTCATTTACCCCACCAAGTTTCATTCTGATTGAAGAAGAAATGATCGGATTGAGCATACCGTCGCGATTTTCCAAAGAATTGGGGCTTCCATTATGGATGCGCATTGTTCACCGGTTTTCTTTGGAAACCGGTTCTTGTCGGTCTTGGAACCATTCTTTGGAATCGCTAACAAAAACCTTTTACAATTCCGCTATCGATCCTTCCCGGGCTGCGCCGCCACTGTAAACAAACGTACCCCACTTTCAAATTTGCGATGACGTCACACACACAAGCTGCTGCAGAGCAAAGGTTAGCCGCTATATGCGACTACACCTCGGGGATCGTCACCTGTAATTCCTGCAAGAGGGATCTGTGTGCCAAAGATGGTAACACAACCAATATGTCCAAACATTGGCCACACAAACACAACACAGAATTATACTCGAGCAATGCCGTGTCTTTGACACACATGACAGCACCAATGCTAGCATTAGCACAGCAGGTAAAATTAAACAACTCTCTGCCGCTGGCTCTATGCTGCATTAACTCCACTGACTCCTTTAAAATGCAGCTAAAGACACTTTTATACAGACAAGCTTTTCATTAACCTCTTTTATTTACTTGGAGTTAACATTGTATTTTCTTTTTCCTTATTTTGAATCACTGTCTTTTTTTTATATCTTTGTAAATCACTGTTTATTCTGTTTTGTGAGAACTTTGTGATTTCTGTCAATGAAAGTTGTTATATAAATAAAATGTACTTACTTACTTACTAATGTGTGATAATGATCCTATCCTAAGCCAATAGCCACTTGACTTGTGGACTAATTATACTCATTTGAGTATTGTTTATTCTCAGCTGTGAATAATTAAGATTCATATTAATAAACCTGATATTTACTTTAATAAACCAGTTTGTATTCTTTTCTCTACTCATTGACTACTTGTTTTTCAGCCTATTTGGGAATCGATAAAAAAAACAAAAAACGGATCGATAAGCAGGAATCGTAAAGCATCGGAATCGCTAAATCCTTATCAATATACATCCCTCATGTCCATACATTTGGACTTATTGTATCATTATTATTAGCTTTAGAAATGTCTTCTAAGCCTTTAAAGTGTGAATGATCATGGTACCATTATCAAGATCGCTGACAATATCTGGCAAAGAGGAGATCTGATGCTCAATGTGTAAGATCGCATGAGTTCTGATTGGGTTTTGTCCCATGTCACAAAATTATTGTTTTGTTTTTATTAGTCAACCAAATATCAATATATATATATTTTTTATAGTTTTTGTTCAAATTTATTTATTTATTTTTTAATAAGTTGTAGTCTGGTTCAGGGGTTACCAACATGGTGTCTGAGGGCACCAGGTAGCCCGCATGGACCATGTGAGGGGCCTTCAGGAGCTCTACCAATGAGGTCCATCTAAAATCTGATTAACTTTCCAGGATTCAAACTCACAAAGATAAATACATATGAGAGATGTAGTTAGTATTGAGTAAAGTTAAATTAACCATCTTTAAATGTTCATTTTCTTTGAAACAATGGGGCAAATGTTTTTAAGGGTTGCAGATTTGGTGTTTGGTCAGTGGTATATTATATATAATATGATATATAAGATACATTTTTTAAAAAAAAGCAAAACGGATTTTCCATAAAATGTATTGAAAATGAAACAACGGAGAGATTAAGTGTTTCATGTTAAAAACTCAAAATGTAATATTTAAGAAGTACTTTTCGACATGGTAGTCCATCGGACTATTCAGTACCTATGATGTAGCTCACAGTTTCAGAAAGGCTGGTGATCCCTGCCTAGTTATTGTCACTGAAAAAAATGCAGTCAACAAAATCTTTAGTCAAAATACACACAAATACCCAGAACTGGTTCTGTGGCCTGCAGTGTTTAGAATAACAGCGTTTAAAATAATGGCGTTTTTTTTCAGTAACAGGGTAATCTAACGAATTACTTTTTACGCCGTTACAACGCCGTTAACGTTACTGAACGTTAAATGCGGTGCGTTACATGCAGTGATTGAATAAACTGTTTAATCCGAAAGCCCCCCTGGCTTCATACGCAGCAGTAGTGAGGAGGTGGGCTAAAAACAAGGTGAGCGATTATGATTGGCTAAGACGGCGTCATGTTTCTTGGTAGCCAATCAGAGCCAGTGTTTTTACACGTGCTACACACACAACCACTACAGATTTGATGAAGCAGCAGAGATGGCGAGCGTAGAGCAGTCAGATGAAAGGTTTTACTTTAAATGAATTGTGGTCGAAGGCAAGAACGTGCATGTGAAGTGTTCATTATATCCAGGAGTGAAGACTTTGTCGACAACCGTTGTAAGCAACTCAAATTTAATGAAGCAACGACACACGTATCTAAAAAATCTGAACTCTTTGACATGTAGCAACTTTTTTTGTTCGTTTTATAATAACGCAAATAGTTTGTTTTCTTGGTAATGAATTACTTTTATTATAGAGTAATTCAATTACTAACTCAGTTACTTTTTAGAACAAGTAGTGAGTAACTATAATTACTTTTTTAAAGTAACGTTCCCAACACTGGTGGCCTGGTGGTTAATGACCACTAGATTATTGTGTACTTCATTTCCTTGTATTTATAATGCTGAGACTTGGTAAGTAAAAAAGAACTTGCAGCACTTTGGTATACTTAGAAGAAACCCTGTGGCATCACATCAAAAAACAAGTTTTTAATCATCTACCTCATTTGATGCCTAGAGTTTAGCTGAGATGCTGAACACCATGCACTCTCATGTAAAGCTGGAGTAAGGAGGTGATTTGCTTGGCATAGCATAAAAACTGAGAGAGAAGTAGTCCGCGGGTGAGGATTGCTTGGCCTTTACGTCCAGCTGTGTGGTTGGGACTTCTTCAAAGGGATTTCCAAGAGTCACCTTCGGGTTTTTTTTTAAGAAATCTGTTACATCGTTCAACACCCTTCCAGTGTAGTTTTAGCATGCAATTTCTTCATTGGATCAAAAGATTTGTTTAGTTGATGAAATTTTAAGCTGCTCTTTACATTAGGTGACATTTTTTTCCCTTCTAACGTCCATGTTGAGGTTGTGTCATGTTAAACTAATTGCCTCCTGGCTAATGCCCTTGATATACATTTTGCAAGGGAATTATCTGTAAAAGCAAGTCAGCGTTTTCCCTTTAAAAGGCTCCTATGATGCTGGTTGACGACATGGAAGACTCAGCTGTTGCCTGTAGATGCCCAGGCATAGTGTGTTAACCTCATCTCCTCTCACAGTAATTAAAGAGCCCTGAATTTGGCACGCATCCTAACAACCGTGCATGTCAACATTGGTTAATTAGACTTTTCATTGTGGAGGCTTTTTTTTGCCTCAAGTTATATTATGTCAGAAGGAGTAATAAAAACAAGGATCCTGGCCTGTGGTAATAGGAGAATGTAGCAGGTGTCAAGTCACACTGAATACATGGACAAACAACCACTAATTATGCACGAGGGTCAAGAACATTCACGTTGGACCTGCAGTGAAGTCACATACAGTACCAAGCATAATCAGCTACTTTGGATTTCTTCTTCTTCTTCTTCTTAATAGTTATTTTTGGGGCGACAGTTGTAAAGTTGCACATGCTAAAATAAACAGCAACTTTTTTGCAACATTTACCAACAAACCACGTTGAAAAAACGTACATTAATTTTTTAAATAGTACTTTTGACCAGATTTACAGCAATGCTTGTGAATTTTGTGATTTTTTTTTTTGTTAAAACACAATGTCAACATTCAATCTAAATGTTAAATCTAAATGTGAAACTAAATATTTAGCTAATATGCAAATTCACCAAAAGTACCAAAATCTCATTCGCACAAAAAGCATTATCATTTCAGATGGAGTGACATTTATCATTTAATATTTAGCATTCAGATTTAGATTTAACGTTTAGATTTAAATGTAACATTAATAATATTTGGATTTAATATTCAACATTTAGATTTATTATTTTACATTTAGATTTGGTAAATGGACTTGATTTATATAGCGCTTTATCACCACACTGAAGCAGTCTCAAAGCGCTTTACATATCAGCTCATTCACCCAATCACTCTCACATTCACACACCAATGGGACAGGACTGCCATGCAAGGCGCTAGTCGACCACTGGGAGCAACTTTGGGTTCAGTGTCTTGCCCAAGGACACTTCAACACATAGTCAGGTACTGGGATCGAACCCCCAACCTCTTGATCAGAAGACGACCCTAAGCCACGGTCGCCCTAACATTGACATACTTTTACGAGAAAAGTAAAAGCATTAAATCTGTTCAAAAGCAACATACAAAAAAACTAAAAAATCATGTTTCTTATAAACGCGGTTTGTTGCTGACTGTTGTGAAAGTTTGCTGGTTTTTTTTTGCATTTGTACTTTACAAACGACGCCCCATAGTTAGTATACCTTTAAATAAAGATATTTTAAAAAGCCATTAAAACATACAAAATTGTAAAAGGGCAAAAGAAAAAATAGAATGGAATATATAGACCGTCTTGAGATGTGTGCCAACCAAAATGTGTGTAACATATACAATAATGCAAAAATGATTATTTACATAATTCATAATGTTGACGACAAAAATGTGCGTCTATGCGTTGTTTATTGTTGTAAATTCATTTTAGCTGCAGGACCATACATGAACTGCTGGGCGCATTGTTGCTTCACCATTTACATTGTGAAGAAGAATTGCACAACAGAAGAAAAACCAACCTAAACCAACCAATCAAATGTTTGGGACCATTTAACTGAAAACTTATAATACAACAAATACATTACACAATCTACAGCAAATGTATTCATATATATACTGTATATATATATATATATATATATATATATATATATATATTGTACAGTCACTGTGTTTTATGGCACTGAAAAGATTTGTATATTATGTATATTATATTAACGATTCTATTTTTTCGAATAAATTTGGGAAAACTCTAATGAAAACTTTTGACCAGTCTACTTACCCCCGCAAACCCCACATATGTTTAAATTGCTTCGCGAAAGTTTGTTTGAGAGAAACTCTCTTACTGACATTGTCGGAAATGTTTTGCGCATTCCATTATGGGACAGGGAGTCTTGTACATCAGGGGTTCTCAACCAATGGGTCCGGGACCCCATTTGAGGTCATGAAAAACTGGGAGCGGGTTGCCAGATCCCTTTATGAAACATAATAATTTTCCTTATTTTTTACCCTTTTGGTGCAACAACACCAAACTTGCCATATTTGAACCTATTTTCATTCCTTTTTCTTGACATATTTTTGCCCCGTTTAATGCATTTTTACTAAATTACTCCCATTTCTGCCACTTGCCACTTACCTTATTTCATGCTTATGTTTTGCACAAATAATGATGAACTTCCTGGATAACAGTGGATATTATTCAGATAGATAAATAAATGTGGTTATCATAGATAGAACAATGGACCATTATTTTGCTGATTTTATGGATGGACCCCAAAAATCTCTCCTCTTTATTCCCCTTATAGATGGTCCTGTCTCCACATGACTGTTCTTCAATGTTCATGTTTGTGTTCAACCACCTTCAGCTACAGTGGGGGTCCCCACTCTCTGGAACCTTTATTTTGGGGGTAGCATGCTATAAAGGTGCAGAACGACTGCTGTAGGTAGATGCATAAATGTGTTTAAATAATAAACTCTTACAGTGAATGGGATTGTGATTTTCTGTCTCTGTGTTGGCTCTGTGACAGACTGCCATACACATAATGTCACTCTGGATAAGCTCCCCTGACCTCGTCCACCTTATAAAAGAAAGTGTGTAGAGAAGTGTGTAAAGAAAATGAATGAAATAATAAATGAATGGATGACTGATTCAATGAAACAAGCATTTTAACAGAAAGAGCTCAAAGTAGGGCGGCTCTGAAGGAACAGTCTTCTTATCAGACTGTTTAGTCTTTTTGTCAAGCCATTGATTTCAGGATTGACGTGTTTGGTCTGACCAGCAGTTTCATCATTAGCCCTCAGTCGGATTTCATCTGAATAAAATGACGGCTAAAGGATTTTTATTTTTAGGTCATTGCAAGCTGTTACGGTGAAATTTACAGTTACCTCGTCTTTGACTTGAAAACACACTCTGCGGTGATAAATGATGAAGACCATTCTGGAGGGATGATGAAGTAATAAAAAATGATTTTATTCTAAACTAAATAAAAAAAGGTACAGACAGGATAATCAAAGGGATCTCCCCTTGGCCAAAAGGGAGATTCCTTTGGCCAAAGGGAGAAACACGAGACTGACCCCCGGACCACACTTCACACACGTTTTTACCCAGTTCCACTTCCTACCCTCACCCCCCGAAGAGGTGAAAAACAAAAGGCAGAGAGGCAGGGGGCCGGTTCAAAGGATGAGCGTAGAAATGTCTGTGTGTGTGTGTGTGTGTGTGTGTGTGTGTGTGTGTGTGTGTGTGTGTGTGCGTGTGTGTGAGTGTGTGAGTGTGTCGTCGTGTCTGGCCAATGTGTATTGGGAGGGTGAGTTAACCAACCTTCCAGAAAGAGGAAGACAAAAGACATGGAAAGTATACAACTTAAGACAATATATTTTAATAAGATCAAATATATGAGTAAGCAGATGAGAAAATATACTGTATGAGTAAATATAATTAATCAATTTTGCCATCACAAAGCCAATGAGTACAGTTTCAAAGACGCCAAAAAAAAAGCTGATCAGAACTACAGACTCTCATATACACTTCATAAAAATACCACTGTGTTCACCATCAGTTAATACATGCATCATACAAAACCCTGTACTTCAAGTTTTTATGCACTTTTATGACTTTATTGGTCATTTACTGGATGTCCGTGCCCCAATGTCACAAAAAAAACCCAAATCACTTCACCTTAATGGCTCTTTGTGACTTGAGCCATTCCCATTATGACATATTTATATTCCAAGAACCTTCAATCACATGTCTTCTATAATAACTGAGAGTGAGATTTAGAGGCTTTACCTTGTCCTCGGTGTTGGCAAAGAGACATTTATTATGTTGAAGCTGGAATCTTCATGTGATTTCATCTTTTGAATTTAGAGTTTTGGTCTGATGGATTACATTGTTTCAGGTTTTGATATATATATATATATTTGAAATGTAATATCATGATCCAAATTAGATGATGAAGTTCAAGAATATTTGAAGATATGAAGTGTTTTAGTAAAAGACTGGACAAGTTTTATAGAGTCTAGACTGTCTTTTTCTGAATATCAGCAGCATTATCAAGTAGGGTTTGGTTATTTTTAGATTCTAGGTTTTCACTTCAGTCAGAAATTCCATAAGTATAAAAAAAAAACCTTGTTGGAATATCTCTATAATCAAATATTTACACCAAATCAAGTCATGGCTGGGTACCTAGATCCTCTGGACCCAGCCATGTGACATTGTCCTTATTTTAACTTGTGTGTCTGTGTGTTGTGGGTGGGGTTTGTACGGGGTGGGTGTATTTTTAACTGTGTAAAAGCACTTTGAGCTGCATCTCTTTGTATGAAAAGCACTTTTTATAAATAAACATTGATTGATTGATTGATTGATTTATTCAAAGATGACACGGTCTGTGGTGATGTGGGTTGTTTTTGAATCTAAGGATTAGTTTAGGCCTGTGTTTGAAATTGTATACTAGCGTACTACTCATACTAAGTCTGATGTCAAAATGAGTATGTAGTGCGTTCCAATTACATAGTATGGAAAAATTGAGTATGTGAGAAATACCCAGATGTATACTATATTGTTTACATTTTTGAGGTATGCATTCCATCTTGTCTTCCATTACTTTGTAAATAGGGCTCTTGTTTTGAAGTTAACTGGAAGTTTTGTCAGTAGCACAAAAGCGAGTTTCTGAAAATCTCCAAATTGTTTCTGCGAGTTTTATGGATTTGTTTTCACTCAGGTCTTCCTCATCTCTTAATTACCCTCTCTCACTATTTAAAGAAGTATTTCGACACAGCGCTACTGCTTGATCATTGTAGCTACCCCGCTACCTGACTTTAATTAGTGTCCGTAAGTTTGATAGTTTTTGGTTTGTATCTCTGCGTTTCTTTATTTTGTACTTTGTTGATTTAAGATTTTCATCTTGGTCCTAATGATAACTCTTTTTTTGGGGGCTACAGGGACATAGTTGTTCTCACCTGTTCCACCTTTACATCTTTTAAAAAAAGAGCTGAATGTTTACAAGCAAATCAGTCATGTGATCATCTAAAGGAGTTTTTATATAAATAAGAAATTGCTTTGGGTGGGTGTAAATAATGGCAAGTAATTCATGGCTAAATCTGGCACATTTACACAAAGTTTTGTATTGTATTCATTTGTGTACACTGTCTTTTCCAAATAAAAAAAAAAAATAAAACAAAAAAATGAAAGACAGTTTAAGATTTTTTTTCTCCAAATTTATAATCCAAAACTTTCATGGATGAAATCACATTCCTAGCAAATTGTTAATGACAACCCCTACATCGCTACATATCTTGCTTTGCCCAAAGTCTTGAGCTCTTGGCATAATGTCAACACTTACTTACTGTGGAAGAAATAACAGATAAATGTCAAATGTCATGATTTAGAAAAGACATAATCCCTCACTACATATCACTCTTCTAACATGTTCCATTTTCACACTTCTTCTATCATCTAAATGCAAACTACACACCCAGTCATCCTTTTCTTTTCATCTATTCATCTTCAATGGCTCATCATCCTGGGATCACAGTGAGTGATGCACAGCAGTGACGTGCAGTCAGGGTAGGCAAGGTAGGAAGTGCCTACCCAAGGGTGATCTGATATTTCGATAATTTGTTTTAATTATGATACAATTATAATTTATTTTTCCATTTTCGATAGCCTACAGTACCTTTAACCCAAATGACTAAACATCACTATTTCGGCAGAGAAGTTGCACAATCTCACTCTACTTCTACTCTGCCTCTGGCCCCATAGCCTGTGTTTATGTGTGTTTGCGCATGTGCAGTCAGTTCTCCAATATGAAAACCATTTAAAAAGAAAGATTGCTCCACTGCCTTTGGACGTAACCGTGCTATGCTAAATGCTATACGTACATTCACAGTGCATTAGTGAATTGATAGAGCGTGGCCGCTGCTAAGTTCTCTAGCTAGTGGGATAACACTACAGGCTGTTCTGAGTTGTTCTTGTTGTCATTTTCTCCGTGTTTCTGTGTTTCCAACACAAACAACGGATGCGCTGCCGTATCATGAGATATATCTTGTTGGGAGAGTATGGAGGCTGCTATCTATTATTTGTTTTAGTTTCTTTAATGGTGTTTTACGATGTTGATTTTGTTTGATGAACACTTGCCAGCCAAAATATGAAATTGTCATTGGTGTCGACATTGGTGGTCTCAATTTTCAACGCCAAATTACTTCTTTTAAAACGTACAAGTAAAATGACTGATTTAGACATGTACTCAAAAAAGTACAAGTACCCATAAATGCAACTAAATTACAGTAACATGAGTGCTTTTTCTTGTTCTTTTGTTGTTTTTGCACATTTTTGAAGTCTGAGTTTTTGTCCGAGGCTTTGCCACAATCCGGTGACATTTGTTTTCTAAACCCTACATTTCTATGGACATTTGTTTGGGTAAAGGTTTTCTGATGTCATTTTATTCCTCTTCATACTTTTCCATTACACGACCCATGAATGATTCAGAGGTTACTGTGTTTGTGGCAAATATACATAAATTTTTAAAAGCAGCTTTATCTTAAAAAAAAAAAAAAAAAAACCTCTCCTCTCCTGACCCAGTGATGGGTGAATTTTCATCTGTTTTTGGATGAAGTGCCATGTGAGCAGTTTTTGACTCACCCAGATGCTGGGATTCATAAATTGTGGATGTGGTAATGATGGAATCTCTTGTTGTCCCTGATGACAATAAATGGCTCACTGTGAAAAATGTCTGGCTCACAAACGTTACATCATCACTGCTTGCGTTGAACGTCATCTTGTAGATATTTCTGAATAACACAAGACTAAAGAGACTTCAGTTGTGTTTTTTTTTACATCTTCAATCCTGGTTCTGCAATTAGGTTACAAATAATTTACATAGTTTAACTAGCACCAACCACACTCATGGTGCATGGTTTGGTACGCTTGGGTCTTGTTAAGACAGCCCTGTTATTTATGATTTGTTAAGGTTTGATTTAGCCACATATGAGTATGTGTACACTATACCTTCTCAACTGAGAATTAAGTTCTGTATTTGAAGTACATATAGACCTTTTAAACTGAGCAATATGAAACATTTTCACATTTTTTTGCTTGTTTTAATGACAGATGGACGTGTGTGGGGGGGTGGGGGGTGGGGTGTGGCTGTCTTGAGGTGCGCGGCCTGCCTGAACTGATGCTTTTTTCAATTTCATCTTGGAGAACAGATTCATTTAAGACTGTAACTCTGCTAATATTTGCTCTGTCTGAGAAATTCTACCAGTTTCTGAAAGCTAAAGAGTTGCCCTTTACAGCCAATATGGTTCAATATGTTAATTTGGGTCATATGTGACTAAATCATTAAAGATACCGCTTTGTTTTGACCAAATACAGATGGACTTAATTGAAAACGAAGGCACCTGCGATCACAGATCACTGCAAACTTTCTCATTTATTGATTGAATTGTATATTTATTTGATTATTTACCGTTCTGTTGAATTTTTTTTTTTTCTTCCATAATTTTAACTTCTAGTAGGCGATGTTTTGCATACTGTTTCAAAGATTGGGAGATTTTAAGAAATATGCCATTTTTTTCTCGGAAAGAATATTATAATGCATAAATACATTTCAGATTTCATTTCAAGTTTTTGTTGTAAAGAGAGAAATACATTTCTTAAAACTTACTGATAATAACTACTTTTTTTCATCTATTATATTGCATTTTGCCATTACATGATGAATTCAAGAAAACGATGAGTACTTTGAGTATTCCGAGGTCGACTCATGTGTCTTTTCTTTGGAAATGAAAATGTGGTCACCCTATGTTAAGACAATACCTCACATTCAGGATTGGAAATGTGGATGCCGGACAAGCTGACACTTCTATATCTGCTAAAACCTCCTGCTGTGAAAAGTATGTCAGCGTCTGTGTTAAAAATGTATCCGTGTGTCTGGCTGCAGTGAAAGCCTTTGCCGTGGGGCGACAGTTATCTCCTGGACTTTTCCTTACCTCCAGCTAGTGGTAGATACTCCACACGTCTCTAAATGTGCAGCAGTGCCAGGTGAGGATGGCAACCTCATTTTACTAATTGTTTTTTTACCCTCTTTTTTCACCCTTCAGAAACTCCAGCTTGTAAAAAAAATGGGCTCAATGGGAAGTTATCTCGTCCTTCCCTTCACAC